>NC_044333.1:42199838-42545680 GCF_007399415.2 Gopherus evgoodei
TTTATTATTCTTGTGTATATATAGAGTCTGTGAAGATTCACTGAAGATTTCTGTATAACTGGTACAAAGTGCTGATAAAAATAGCATAGGGCTTCCATAAAGGACCTCAGACAGGAATTTCATTTTCTGTCTGTTGTGTTTTATGTGCAAGAATTCAAACAGACATGAGCAACCTGCAAAATATTCAGTGTGATAGTGTGGATGCTTATCTAAACCTCTTTGACCCTTTAATTGGGCTGGAAATCTTTTGAGATCTTACTTTTTTGTAAAATTTCAAGTAGTTTTTGCTTTTGGCCAGAAATATCACATCATCAGCATTTCTCAAAGAATTTCAGTACAGTTGCCTAATCTAGGCTAAATAGTGGGTGAGAGAGATTTAGCTAAATATTTAAAAGCAAAATTAAACAATCACCCCAAAATCTGTAACATTTGTTTCTAACTTAAAATGAGCAAACACTCTATCCATGCACACGTTAATTCTTCACATGCAGAATAGGCACCTTTCCCCCCTTTAAGTATCATACCCTGAAAAGAATTCCTCTGATAGGAAACGGACAAGAAAATGAGGGAGGCCAATGCTCTTGCCCTCTTTTGCCTTCCTTTAGATTGAGATTTGCCAACACCAACCCCTTCCTTTCTTAAATACACAGTTTGTCCTCAGCTGACTGGCTCTTCAGAACTCCTGCTATTTTTTAGGGTGGATCTGCAATCGCAGTGACACATCCCACTTTAAGCCTAGCTCATGTTTAGCTCTAGTGATATTAATAATGTAGAGTCAATAGCAGCTGCTATTTTAATTCTCTCACAAGTTCACACTAGGGTGACCAAACGTTCCAATATTTAACTCTTTCTCCCACGTCCTGACCGATGTGTGACAGGGACGTCATTTGCCCCAATATTGTAGGGTTGCTTGCCAGGCGTCTGGTTGGCGCAGGGCTGGCAGGCTCTCTACCCGGCTCTGTGCAGCTCCCCGGAAGTGGCAACATCTCCCTCTGGCTCCTAGGTGCAGGGATGCCCAGGAGGGTTCTGCATGCTGCCCCTGCCATGAGCGCCTGCTCCACAGCTCCCATTGGCCAGGAACTGTGGCCACTTCTGGGCCACTTCCAGGGAGCCACTTCTGGGGAGCTGCCTGAGGTAAACCCTGCCCATATTCCCCCCGCCCCCGCACCGCACAGCTGCTTGGCTGCACCTTCGCCTAGCACCTAGAGGGAGATGTTGCCACTTTTGGGGAGCCACCTGAGGTAAACCCTGCCTGGAGCCTGCACCCTAACCCCCAGCCCTGAGCCCCCCTCCTCTACCTAAACTCCCTCCTGGAATCAGCACCCAGAACCCTCTTCCATGCCCCAATCCCCTGCCCAGGGGTGTGGCGGAAGCCGGGGCCACGTGCCACTGACCCTTGGCTTCCTAGGACTGTGCTCCTCTCCTCCTATGGGGGCTCTGAGCCTGTGGCTGCCTCCACCCATGTGTCCTGATATTTTTTTCTTGCGATCTGATCACCCTAGTTCACACTTCCTAAGAAGAACAGTGAAGAGAAGCATAATTATCCCCACAGTTTGCTTGGTTCTTATTTAATTAGATAAATAAATTACATATTTAAGTGAATGGGATTTTTGTCTGGGATTTTTGTTAGCGCTGGCCAAACAATTGATTTTGGTTTCCTGACTGTTTCAAAACATTAAAAAAAAATTCATTAAAGGTCAAACCGAAAGTAAAATTTGTAGACATTTTTGGTGAATCTAAAAGTAAAAAAAAAATCATTTGGGTGGAACAAAACAAAACCTTTGTTCCACCCAAACTAAATGTTTCATTTCTATTTTGCACGTTCGTTAATATTTTTGATTAAAAAAATTCCTTTGTTATTTCTATGAAAAGTAATTTTGCTCTGAAAATTTAAAATATTTCATTATAAAGATGTCAGAAGAAAGCATTTTAGATATTTATGATTTTTTTATGTTTTTTTTTAAACAAAAATAATTTGGAAAAATTGATATACAGTTGGGAAATGTTTTGATGTCATTGAATCTGTATTGTTCACTGAAAAAAAGTTTCAGCCAAAAATTTTTGCCCGACTTTTGCAATAGTATTAAAGCAATAACTAAATAAAAAAATAATTCAGTCAGAATTACTAAGTAGCCCACTCACACCATCCTTGTGCCTACCCTCTGGAAAGGCTAGTAAAACAGTCCTGCGCTAGTCGTGAAGAGTCTTTATTGGATCAAAAGAAGTGAGTTTGTCTCTGAGCCCTCCTCTGTAAATCAATGGGTTTGCTAGCTCAAGTATCTCAACTGATGCCAACTATCCCAGTAGTAAATGAGGAGAGAGATGTGGTTTTTCATTTAACCAAAACCCAAACCATTTTAGGTTTTATTGATTAAAACCAACACCTTGAATTGTTTGAGGAAATTAACTGCAGTCACTGCAGATCAAAAGGGGCTCTCAAGAAAGCAGACTGCTACATCTTGCACGGGATAATGTACCTGATGGAGCTCAGGTCTAGCCTCCTGTAGAGCACATTGCAGTGAGCCAGTTTTGTGATGATACCTGCAAGATTGAATAAAGTGAGGTCGTGCATTTGAAAGAACCTGCCTCTTAGCTGTTAAGATGCATGTAAATTTAGACTATAAGAAAAATATACTGACTAGAAAGTAACAGTGAAGAATGCAGCAAAGCAAGATAACATAGATAATGATTTTAAAGGCCAAACTAAACCAGGTCTTCCAGAGGTTTACACAAACTGACGTACATTCTTTAGGTACTATGAAAAAAGCATAAATTATCACAGACTGTCACCACTAGCCAGCCTTTGTCATGTAAGCCTACACTGTTTATTTTTAACACAAGCACTTTCTGTGTTATAAACAGTGTGTTTCTTTTCATAATATGAATGGTGGCGACTTGGCTATCGGAGATATTATCTAGATCCTTGTTTATCCTGTGAATTATTCTCAATTCTGTGGTTTAGAATACAGCTAAATTTCTTAAATGTAAATAAACATTAGATGTTTTCATATTTAGATTTTCTGCAATGCACCATATAGTTGGATTAACATAAATATAAAAACAATATTGCAGACTTTACCACTATATTTGTACATTTCTTGATATCAACTAAATCTAATGGGACAGATTCTCTCTTGTAATCCTGTCCCTGCTCCCACTAGCTGGAAGCTGGCTGAACCTCTAGCTCTCATGATTTAATCAGGTGTCTTTCAGTATTTGGTGTGTTTCTTAAAGTCCATTCAGCTCCTGGAGTTTAGGGATTATGTGAGAATCTTAGCTTTCATTTAAAAAAAAAAGTTTCTAGCCCTCATGGCTGTGAAGAAAAGGTTAATCTGCAAACAAATCTCATGAATTTTAGGGAAATGTTTGATTTCTTGGGACCCAATTTATAAATAGGATGCCTAGAATTGACAATATTGACTCTCGTTATCTGAGAAATCTCTCAGCATGGGGCTGTTATTAGTCTAATACAAGTCAGGGCAGGCAGCCTGAGACTGCTCTAAATTAGGCGGAGGTAGATGTAGATCTGAAAACTAGTGAGCTGGCTCCTTTGTAAACTCCCTTCCCTACTCCTCCTGCTCCACACAGTAGTGACTGAGCATGCACTGACCCAGGCTAAATAGGTTTTTGCTAATTTAATAAGTATTTGAATATGATTAAAACAAGCTGATGAGTGTGAGATCAACAGTGGCTGATAAATTGTGTAAAAATTGAGGCAAAGAATTATTCTCTCTCAATTACAGTTCAGGTTCTTCAAAACAGAAAAATTATCCTCTCTTCCCCCTTCCCCTGAATTGTTAGTTTCACTAGCCAACTTCACCAGGATGCTCTATCGTTGCCCCCCACCTCTCCATTGATGGCCCTGCCTCCTGTTTCCCCTGCCTAAAAGGAGCTGGAGGTGCAGGGCTGCCCATCAGAATAAGGGGCATCATGTTCTGTACAGAGCTAGCTGCAGACAGCACGGCTGAGACAGCACCATGGCCCGACGTCCTTGTGAAGCAATTGAAACTGGCCATGACATTTCATTATGTTGATTTTAACTGGCGTGAGTAAAACTTGTGGACAGGCTCCAATAAGAAAAGAAAAAAAAAGGGGGGGGAGGGATGCAGCAAACCATAAATTAAAATAATAACTGTATAGGCCAACAAACAGCGCACACATGTACAACAAACAAAGTCATCCTAATAAATACATTCCCTTTGATTTATGTTGCTGTGATAATCCTTAACAGTCATCCTTTCAGTAGTTGGGATTTGTTGTGTGCTGATGAAGGACAAAATCAATGTTGGGTCTTTTCATTCTTTTAATAAGGAGAATATAATTCCCTTCTGTGCTCTGCCAGTCTTGGGAACTCCACTTCAAAACCCATATAAATCTGTAAAAATGCAATGTTGGCTTTGGATTTTCTCCCTCCTTTTTCAGGAGAAGGGTTTTCCTAGAGATGTTTGTCTTGAAACTTTAGCTCATAAACAAAATGTTCTAATATGATCTTCCAGTGCCCTTCACATTCCTGTAAATAGATTCGATGATGACACATCTTTCTTTTGTGATCTAATGCTGGGAGTACTAATGGGGGGCTAGGGAGGTGTTTGTGTGTGTGAATGGTGGGGAGTGGGCCTTGATGGAGAAGGCAAGGTAAAATAACCAATGCTGCTTGAAAAGTGCCAATATTTGCTAACCACAATTTCATTAAATAAAGGTAATAAAAATATAAATAATATTTATCAAATTGCATCATAAATGATAAACCTAGCCTGACTGAAATGCAGCCACCTTTGGGATGGAGGATGGTAGCCAGCCCAGAATACACCGCAAAATAATAGGGGGAGGAAAAGTTTGACCAGACCCATGAGGGTAAACATCTTTGTTTATGAAAAGTACCCCAATGGATCCTTAATGGCTGGAGAGCTGATGGATCCTTGGGGCTCATGATCTCGCCTGAAAGACCTAAATGATTAACTGCATGATACTCCGTTCAAATCAGATGGGTAAAAGGCTGTTCAGACAGGGGCATTGATGAGCACTGGCTGGCTGAAGCTCAATCCAGATAAAATGGGAAGCAGCTGGAAGATTTGGCAAGGATCATATCAGCCCTGCTACTTGAGTTTGTAAACTGGGGCAGAGTTGAATCTTCAGGTGTTGTTAAATTATTTTATAGCAGCAGTGCCAAGGGTGACTCTTCTCACTTATTCATGGACATTTGCAACCATTTCTTTTGGATGCAGATGTTACTACTGTAGTCTAGTCCTTTATTACATACTGAAATGCGCTCTCCGTGGGGCTACGCTTTAATCTACTTGGAAAGTAAAACTGGTGCAAAGTTCTCAGTGGCTTGCTTAAGTGACATATTTTTACGGGAGCATATGACACCAGGGCTGTTGGTTTCCCGGTGGAGTGTAAGGTGTTTGTTTCAACCTATAAGACACTAAATGGCCTGGACCTACCTACTTGAGAGATTATTACTTTCCCCATGTCACACTGCTGCAGTATCAATCTTGTTTCCCTTTGGTTAGGAAGGGAGCTGCAGGCAAGACATGAAGGGATGTCTAGTTTGGGAGTTCCTCACTCCCCCAGTCCAAAATAGTCAAGCTCTTGACCTTGATCTGCTGTGAAGTCCATCTCTTTCCGGAGCCTTTGGGGAAATGAGGGATATACTGAGGCCTGGGATTTGTGGGTCTAATGGTCTTTTGTTCACTGTTTCCTTCCTGGTTTTTAGAGGCTGCTAAGTTTAATTTTGTTTGTACTAGAACAATATATTTTGACTATCTAGGCGATGTGCTTAGAGAACCGAACATGAACGCATCTCAGAAGTGCTCGGCGTGCTGCACGGGCCTCCCTTTTGATTCTGAATCCAATTCAACGTCAGAACCCTTGTTTTTAAAACTGTTAAGAGGCTTAGACCTAACTTTTGTAGAGACCATTCCACTCTCTGTGATCTAGTGAGACACCTTTGCTACACAGAGACAGTGTAGATGACAGAGCCCATGGGGTGGAGGCTAGGCATTCCTGCTGTGGAACTCCTTTATTACCATGTGTCTGGCTGAGCTGAGCTTGAGTACGGTGCAAGAACCATCAACTTGCACAACGGTTTCTCCTAACATGGCAGAAACGTGGCCTGGCAACATTTCTTATGTTATGGTGAGAGTTTTAAAATTACAATATTGTTTTCTACAATAGCAGCTGAAACCTACTTAATCCAGTTCTGAAAGGTGTTCAGATACTGTGGTGAGTAAGGTGGTAGAAGACCCTGAACTGATAAGAAAAGAAACACCAGGAGGGATCACAGGTGGTCTTTGTGGTCAAGTGATGATGTTATTTCATCTTGTTCATGGCACCTGGATTCTATGATAATGGAAACACTTGAAGTACATAGTTGGGTAGGTTCTTCTGGTTTTGTTCCGTTGCATTAAGGAAAAAACAGCACATGTGCAATTTTGTCATTAAAAAATTGAATAAATTCCTGATGACCTGAAAGGGAAAAAAAATCTTCGTTTCCATTATACTGTGTTTTGGTTAGGTTTGCTTACATGTATTCTAGGTACTTGATATAGAAATGACTAGTATTTAAAACTACAAAATAGGCCTTTTAAAATTATGTTTTGAATTTATTTAAATTATATTTTGGGTACCAAGCTGGTTTTCATAGTCATATATTAATACAAAGGTCATTCTGTAGCAATCCTGGATGTGCACTTTCAAGGACAACTCAAGAGTCCAACCTTCCACCTTTCCCAACTCTCACCCAAAGTCATCTTGTAAATTTTAAACATATAATCGATTCGCTCTCTCCCTGTGCAGCTAATTTTCAAGATATTTAATATACATATTTTGTGACATTCTATTTTAAAATATATTTTGTCTTCTAAATGTGTAATCTGATGGTTTAAATGCCATGAAAACTGGATAGTTTGGTTCTATATGGCCAGATTTTCATATACATCAATTTTGAGCTAATTTTGAGCTAATTTGCACATGCAGTTATACATTCAAATTACGACAGGGAGGTGGTTATTTTTATAAATATAAATAATGGGCTGTAGTCTCTTGATGTTTAGCCAAGAGGCTCATGGGTGTCCTCCATTAATGATAACAGGAATTCTGGACATTAAACCTGCATGTATCAAGCAGGGAATATTGCATTGCCCGAATTTTAGAAAGCAAAGCTCTGATTAAAGGATCAGATGGATTTACAGAAGCATTAGTGTGATGAGGGAGTCTGAGAATTCAGTGATGCAGACAGGCAGACATTCAAAGGTTTTCCCACAGTGTAGTGCAGAGAGGGCTGTCAGACATACCTTGTCTCTGGGGCAACTGCTACCACTTTGCATACGAGATATTAGAGAATCTCCTGCTTTAGAGTAGGACAGTTGCAGTGCTCTGGAGATCACTGCAGTCCAAATCCACACTTCCCTGCTCTCGCAGTTACTGAAAACAAGGTTTTGGTTCAGAATCAGTTTTTCTTTGTTTGGTGAAAGCTGTCGGCTGTTTAAATCACTTTCCTTTGGACTTTTACCTGAAAAGGTTCCCTTTTTGAAACTGCAGAGGACAAGCCTGCTGTCAGAGCAGGAAACCAATTTTTTTTCATGTGATGTTGCTGCATTAAAAGGGCCAATCTTGTGTCTTGTAACGTGAATAATGAGGCTAGCATGTGATGTCAAAAATTTCCAACCACCTCATAAATAAGCCAGTCGTGCCCTTCCCCCACAACTGCCACCAAAAGGTCATCCAGTTTTGAACCTCAGCTAGCATCCCAAATTAAGAATGTGTTCAGAGTCAAGGTTAAAGGTACAGTATCCCCTTTCAAAAGACGCATGTCAATGTCTCTGCTGAGAATGATAAATAACATTTGAAACAGGCTATCAATTTTCAAGGACCCTTCCCACTTCCCCCCTCTTTTTGTTGAACCAAACTTTACTGAAGGTATGATCCTGACAAAGTGAATGGATATCACTTAGCAATAAGCTAAGACATGATGCAATTTCTTCAGCACAGTCTGCTTGAGCTAGTTACTTGCAAAAAAGGAAAAAAACTCAGCTTCAAACAGACCGATATTATTGTGATATCAGTTCTGTTAACAAGGTCTATATCAATACAAAAATAATTACCCTTAATAATAAAACATATCAAATATTCTAACTATTTAACTTCACTTATTTAATTCTATACAAAAGTATATTTATATTGCAGCCCCCAAACTATTGTTAAAGGATATTAAGATTGCAAAGTCAAGAACACAAAAGTTAGGAAATGCCAAAATTGAGGTTGCCCGTTCAACCTTAATATGGCCTCCTGGTGCATATGCATTATGATACAGTCTTTAATTAAGTGATCATATGCTATTTTTTCTGCAGGACCCCTGCCTCATTCAGTGCACAAGATGGACAATGTTCACTGAATGGGTAGTTTATTCAATATTTCTTTTCGTCCTCATTGTTCAGTCCTAATCAATAATTCCTGCATACCATGCAAACTGCATAGACTGCAGAATTCTTCATGGGCTTTTCTAACGTGCTGTCCATACTATACCTTAGTGCTTTGAGAACACCAAGGAGTGTATCTTCACAGTACCACTGAGAAGTGAGCTGATATCAGACATTTTAAGACCACAAGGCATCATTAGGATCATCATTATCCCCGCTTTACATACTGGGAACTGAGGCACAAAGATTAAAATCAAAATTTTCAGAAGAGTCCACTAACATTGGGTGCCTGACTTCTGCAGAAAGTGAGACAGGAGTCCTACAGACAACAGGCTCTGATTCATTACATAGTCCTGAGTCATTCTCAGAGCACAGTCGATCCAGTGCACTCAGAGAGACAGAGGTTCTGTGGGAAAAATAGTATGTGATTATGTATTCAAAGACTTTATTCTAATGCATATTCACAAGGGGGCCAAATTAAGGTTGCACAGGCAACCTTAACTGGCATTTCCTAACTGTTGAGTGCTTGACTTTACAACCTTAGCAGTCTTTTAACATAGTTTTTAATGTAATTTCATATTTTTAATAAATAAACTGAAAAAACAGATGATATGTGAAGTGGAGCTATACTGAATGCCCATATGGGTCATCGGCAGGATTAGACTCCTTAGAACCACAGCACAAGCAGCAAAGAATCCTGTGACAGACTAACAGACGTTTTGGAGCATGAGCTTTCGTGGGTGAATACCCACTTCCTCAGATGCATTTGACACGAAAGCTCATGCTCCAAAACGTCTGTTAGTCTATAAGGTGCCACAGGATTCTTTGCTGCTTTTAAAGATCCAGACTAACACGGCTACCCCTCTGATACTTAGCCACAGCACAGGCATCAAGCATTTGAGCTAATGGAGTAACCTGTAGCAGTATAAGGTTTTTATCGTCTATGTGGACCTGCTACTAGAAGGGGAAGAGAGACACATTTTGCCAATGGATTTCATAGCTGTTTGCTAGACAACAAGGGAACACTGAGACTCAGAAATCCTGGGTTCATTTCTAGGCTCCCAAGGGAGTGCTCTCTAGTGGTTATAAACTTCCTGCCCCATCTTCCCCTCCTTAGCCCATGTGTACCCCTACTCTGTTGCTACCCCTCGGTTCATATTTTCATGCACTTCCATTCCCCTTTCTCTGCTCCTGCGTGTCTTCACATCCTGCTCTTGTTTCCCTTCCTTGCTCGTATCCTCCACCTCTCCACAGCTCCTGCCTTTAATCCCTTTCTACTCATGCCCCTCTTCCCTACTCCTCCTGCATCTGCTCCTCACACTCCGCACTCTGTTCCCACTCCTACCCCAGGCTTCTACTGTGCTATTCCCCCTTTTCCTTAAGCCCCCACCCCATCTCTGTACCCTACATCTGCCCTGCCCAACTTCTAACCCCTGCATTCTAGTCAGCCTGCTTCTTCCTTCTCTCTGCTGGCAAGAGGGAGCACTGAGAGAATAGGAAAGCGTCTGCTACGTCAATAAGATACTGGAGAGAAGCAATTGCAGGGAAATTCATGCTGAGCCCCTGGAGCATGCCCAGTTGTTCTGTGGAATGGCACATGTGCGGTCTAATTGACACATAGGCATACCAGGGGATGGAACATGCCCAGGGCACGTGGACTCTTCAGAGAATTTAGATGCCAAACTCTAGCCTCTACTGTGTGTATGCAAACTTGAGATCTTTCAGAGGAAACTTGGCCAAATTTGGGTGATGAGTTCCAGAGGAATTTATTCTCTGCTGAGACCACCTTACTGCCAGCTGTGGAAAGTTTAACACCAGGAACTGACAATGATCCAGCAAATTGTAAGTCCTGAAGTGGGACATGGACAGTGGAAACGTGTCAAAAGTGCATGCTTCAGTAAACAGCTCCAAGGCTGGCAAATTTTGTTTCAGGCTGGGCAACATTATGGTAATGCTGGAGTACATTTCTCACATACTTTTTTTTGCCAGTTGTTTTTCATGCTTTTCATTACTTGAAAATTTAGTTGTTAAGAATTTTTGAGGCCTCAAATTATGTTGTAACTTAATCTCAGAAATTCACGTCTAGCTCCAAATGTCATGATTGCACAGTTTCACTTGCTGGCATCTTTGGCCCATGGGCAGAAGAGAGCAGTATAGAGCAGCATATGGACATGCACATTTAAAGATTGCATGCACAGAAAACATGCACATCAGGTTAGCTGAGGATGGAGACCAGAGAAACATGTACTTCAGTTCTGTCTCCAGAAATAGTACAAAGTCTTGACTGAGTTCACTGCCCAGGGTTCAGCCAGGACAGAGGGCCAAGCAGTGATGCTGGATAACAATTTCAAAAGCAGTTGAGTCGCTTAGGTGCTTTTGAAAATTTTACCTGCCAGTGATAAGGAGACAGCTTGATTTGTTTTTTATAACTTTGCAATGGCCTAAATGAGAGCAGTTGCTGTCACTCAGCCCAACTAGGCACCAGAGTCTTGGGTGTGCATTCTGACCAAACAGGATCTCTGGTTGCTCAGCAGGAACTGTTGAGAATTCTGTTGTTGAGCAGGCTGATCCCCTGCAGCTTGTCATAGGTGGCAGGATTCTTTCTCTGCTGCATGCCTAGTTCCCAAAAGGAATGTGACATTAAACCTCATTGATTTCAGGAAGGTGCCAGGCAGGACCACTGCCCCCCCCCCCCCCCCCCGCAAATCTTTACTGGACCTTCAAGGTCGGGGGACAATAAGTGACCTTCACTGACTTTAATAAATGAGTCAAAATGATGTCCGCCCAGCATGGAGTAGATTTGGCCAATGACACTGTTAGACAGCCTGCCATTAACCAACAGCTACAGTGATTTTGCTTCTGCTTAGAATAGGAAACAGCTGTGGTAACTGTGGTATCTCTAAGCACATGGTGACCATTCTAAAACAGTCGTTCCAGCTCTGAATTCAACCAAGTAACATAATGTTTATCACAATATTTTCAGTCATCCTAATAGCAAAGAAATGCTTGGAGGGAACAACGCACTTTCATAAAATTACCTAGTGTTTTCTGAACTTGAAAACAAATGTACTTGGATAAAAGAGCTCTCTTTTCCCAACTCCAATTTCACGAAGGAAATTCTGCCTATTCCATATCCGCTTTCGTCTGCCATATTTACAGAAGGTCCCTTTCAAAAGCAATGGACACACTGATAGATTTAAAATATCCTCCAACAATAGCCTCCTATTTGTTTTTGTCAGTGCTGCCTTCATTAAATTTTGGCTAGTGGCAGCAAAACTATCTGGCACAGCAACGTCTCTGTATGTGTATGCCTGTTGAAATGGAAGGGATAGATATTTGTTGAACTGGAGCAGGAAAAGGCACTGGAAATCAATGGGATGCGCCATAGGAAGGAGTGGAGGGTACATGTGACTCAATTTACGTATTAGCTTGCTTTCTGTTGCCCACTCTTCTTTCTCCTCCAAACCAAAGGCAGACTCTTCTCAGATAATGCCATGTGTGTCAGAAGCTAACATTCTGGGAATGAGCATGGGGACCTGCTCTGTGTAACAGACGTCAGCCTCAAACTATACAGAAGTAGCTACATCTGTTTTGGCTTTGTTCGCAAGGCAAAGGGGAGGGGGGTGCACTCTGTGGTCAAGGGCCAAACTACATGTCATATTTCATTACCTTCATTAGCTGCTACAGAAGGCTGCATTAAACAGAAAAAGGTTGTAGTTAACTCTTCAGTGGCCAGCTTTTTAAAGATTCATTTTAAATTTCACTTCCTGTTCTTCTTGATTTGTCTCTGCCTTTGGTTTTAGCTTATCAAAACTATAAATCAACCTTTATGCCCAAGATTTTGCCCTCTTAATGTAAAAGAGGCAGCAGGCTACTGTTTCATTCTTAGGTAGCTATTCAGCTGATGGCTGAAACATCTGGGAACTGTTAGGAGAGCTGTAGTGTAAACCCAAAAGGGAAAGTGTATTTAGCATTAATAAAACTTTCCTTTTTTAGTTTGTCCACAGTTGTCTTTTCCTTTTTTCACCTCACATTATTTGTGTGATTTAATGTTACTGGGGCTGTGGGTAGGAGGAAGTTTTGCTTTATGCTAAAGTAGGGGCATATGAGAACGCTGGGTAAATATTCTTTTTAAAAATTTTTTACATGAACAAGAATCATCTTATTTTTTCCATGAGGCATTTCCCGTGATTTGAATAAAATATATTGTACAGGTGTTTAAAACTTAATGGAGAATGTATCAAATGCATTTATTATAGTTACTTACCACAATATTTAAAATAGATGTCATCATCTGCCCAATAATAAATATACCTCAATACATTGTATCAAACCATACTGTACATTTTGGCTAACTAGGAACACCAACTAAGTTGATGATGTTTAACTGCAAATGAAGACTTAGGTTTAATCACAAAAAGAAACAAAATGTCTCATTGAGCCAGCCTTCTGAAGAACCTCACCCCAACACCAGTCAGGACTAGAACTTTGATTCTGCAAGCACTTGTGCACATGGTTAACTTAAAGGTGCATAAACTTGTCTGTCATTTCCCCTCTGGATGAGGTATAAGTATGCTTCTTGTAACCTCTTGCATGCTGGGATCTAAGGAGGATCCAGATTCATGCAGCACATCTAGCGGATGTAGGCAGAAGGGTGCCTCCTCTTGCTTCTCACATCGTTGGAAGGTGGAACCAAGGGCTGTGGGCTTTAAGCAAGTGTACTTTATGCGACAGGGTAGGTTGGCCCTTGGGCTGGAGAACTGAGGCTAAGCCAGCCCTGATTCCAGGCTGATATGCCTCTGAGAGCAATCTAGGGTAAAAGTTGAAGTGAAGGGGAAAAGGCTCAGAAAGCTGTGGCAGGGAGTGAAAAAAACCCTCTCAGCAGAAAGGTCTGGGGGAGACTGACCCAGCAGAAGAGGGAATGCAGAGGGGTATGACTAAACAGCCCATGGGAATGAGCCTGTACCCTGGGCTAGTGGGGCTAGCACTTGCCAAAGAACTGTGTAGACAACATGGTGAAGTTGTGGCTTGACTGGTGCTTGTGTTCTGAGGCTTAGGGAGAGCAGTGGGCTTCAGAGCCCGAGCTCCAGTCCAAGCTGCAACTTCAAGGTGCTGTCCACACAGCTCTTTTTAGAGGTCTAGCAGGAGATCCACTAACTCAAGTCTGACCCTGGCTCGTGGGGCTTGGTTCCGGGGGCTATGTAGACATGCCCTGAGAGAGACTGACCAAATGGGGAGACTGCAGGGTTCTCCAGGCGGGAAGGCCTTGGAGGAGGAAGAGAAACCTGGGATTGCCAGGACTTATGAATGGACTTTGTTTTGGGGGCATTGAGCTTTATTGGCAGCATATTTTACATTAATAAATCCAGTCCCCATTATGGGGTGTGTGTGTAGAGAAGTTTATTTGAACAGGCCAAGAAGGGAAGCTGAGGCAAGCTGCCTTTAGCGTGATGCTCGACCGCAAGGGGGTGCATACAAGATAGTGGGCCCAGTTACATTTTACTGAAATTTGGGGATCTTTATTGTGTTAATAAAGCTGTGCCTGAGGGAAAGGGACTTGAACTGAAGTAGAGTCTGGGCTTTATATTAATTCCTCTGTTGGTGTATATGCCCATCAACTTATACTTTATTTTCCTTTTGGGGGGTGGGGAAAACGGAATTTTTTAAGAAGTGTTTTCTCTAATACAGCTAACATAAACTGAAGTCACATTGGAAGCAGGGCAGTTGTTCACAGCATGGGTAACTTGGTGTATACAACTTATCTTATCCCCACCACATTTTCAAAATAAGTTCAGGGAACAAACTGACAAAAAACAGAAAATTCCAAGTATATCTGCATGTTCTGATCTTAAATCACACAGTGATGGGGAAAAGACGTACGGATGGATAGCAGCCATAAATGTGAATTCTTTGCCATGTCAGTTAGTGTTGTGATCATACAAATGAAATTTTAATTCTTCGATAATTAAAAAGAAAAACCTTTCAGAGGTGGCTATAAAACTGCTGTCACTTGCCTGCATATTCTTTAAATCCACTTCTCTCTGTCAGGAAAGTACCTCTTTGTAATTTGTTCTGAAATGCATATGTAAATATGTTGACTTAATCTGCACAGAAGCAGGACAGCACTGCAGGATCAAGGCCTACAACTTTATTTGATATTGTGATATTAGTAGATCTGGGGCTTACGCTATTATTTTGAAAAGTGTCAAAAGACTTTCTGCCCACGGTCTGAAATTATTGAAACATATGCAGAGAGCAGGAATGAGGGGCGCCTTCCTTTTTTCACACATTTGTAACTTCCAAACAAGTAGCGTTACATTTTGAGAGGGGAAAAAAACAAAAATTTGATTCCAGGATCAGACCTTGCATGCCAAGTTTCAGCCTGGAGCGAACTTTTACAGCTGAATTATAAACTCTTAAAAATAGGGGTTTATAATGGAAACGCTGACGCAACCTTAACTATAACGGTGTGAGTGCAATGTGATAACAAATGAGGCAGAACAGCAAAGTGCCGCTTTTAATTTATCATTTAGCAGTAGAAAAAGGCTTGTTTACTTCTTCTTTTTCATCTTCCTCTCTGGTCCTGAGACTTTCAGCCATTATTTTGAAATGTATTTTATAATAAAACTTTAGCGCTTATGTTGCCTAGGGCCTTAGGGTCCATTTTTGAGAGAGAGAGTATTTTTAAGCTTTAAAAAAAAGCATATTCTGTTGACTGATTACATTTCAGCATTTTAGTTGGATGCTTTGCAATATATTTGTTATAACAAAGATTAAAAATAATTCTGAGACACCCTCTAACTTGAAGAGGTACCAAAACTCTGAAGGCTAGTCCAACTGTTGACTTGCGTACAGGATAATTTTACATTTTAAACAGGCAGGACTGACAAAGTTGGAGGGGAAACAGGAGTGGAAAAGCCAAGCGACAATAGGTCAGTGGCTGAGCTGAGAATTACATCCTGGTTTCTTGAAGATCAGTTCAGTGCCCAAACCACTAGACCACACTACCTCATCTTTAACAAAGTGAAACTACTTACAGTGTGTTCCTCTTACTGGCCAGAGGAAAACAAGTGCAGCCTGAATGCTGAATGAGCTCTGTTACAAACTCAGAAACACTAAAGATGGAAAAACTAGCGAATGCAGAATGGGTGGCTTCAGGGAACATCATAAACAATATAGAAGGAGAACATCTATGAGAACTTTTTTAGTGCTTCCAAGAGTAAGCATGTGATGACTCTCTGAAGATCAGCAATTGCCATATGTTATGGATAGTTAAAGACTAGGATTTCCCAAACTGATTCCTAAGTGCTTCTGATCTCTTTGGGACCTCTGCCTTTGGGTTGGATTAACACAACTGGATTTCATTTTTCTTATTGGACCTTCCTGTGTTTAAAGGGGATGTGTTAGTCTTGAAAGTTGAAGAGGAAACGTGAAAAAGTGGTAGAGTGTTGCCCATCTATCAAACAGGGTGCTAGGAGTCGTGACTGCCCATTCTACTTGTGGTTTTGATTCTTGCTGAGGGCAAATCATGTAGGCCAACATTTTCAGCAGTGGTCTCACCTTTTGGGCCTTAACTTGAAACATAAAGGACTTTATTTTCAGAACTGCTGAGAACCCACATCTCCAGCTGAATTGAATGGGAGTTGTGGGAATTCAATAAGTGCTCACCACTTCTGAAAATCAGGGCCAAGATGTCGCTAATTGAGCACCTCAGGATTGGGGCTCCTAAAACCAATGGCCACTTCTGAATGTTGGTTTAATGTTTCTCTCTGTCGAACAATAGTTCAAATACATAGTGAAAGAATACAATTTTCAGATTTGTAAAATGCCTTGCAATTCTTGATAAAGGCCCCTATGTACATATAAAGTATTACTGTTGCTGATAGCAGTAGTGCAGGTATAATACTCAAAAGTGGTGATATTTGGTTTCTAGATTCTGGTCTTGGGTCCTGGACCATAAATAGCTCACAGAGATGAGCTGTGTCAAGCATCCATCTAGGACTTGCAGTTTACTGCTCTTGAGGACTATATTTGCCTTGCTACTATCCTGAAGCCTCACATGATAGATAGATTCCTACTTGCTTTTCTCTTGGGTATTTCCCAGTTTTTAGCAGTATTATTTTTAAACATTCCCACACACCAGTGCCTGATGTGCCTTTCACTGGTGGCAGCTGCTGCATTATCCCAGTTTGCAGGTACTGGTGTCAGCTGTTATGCTAGCTTTAGAGCAAATGCATATTCACAGCATCTATCCCTGTTTCCTGCTCACAGCGTAAAAGAAATGGTCTTGCCTGAGAATCACCCACAGCAGCAGTGAGTGAGACCTGGGAACTCACCCTGAATGTACTGATTTGCCAAATATTGCTGTGAGAAAGGGGAGCTTGGCCACTTAGCTATCTATCTAGAGTTACCCTGATTTTTATGCACTCTTATACTAGGCACACAAGAATCTTTGCATTAAAAATAAGCTAAAGGAAAATTGAAGAGACCGATCCACACACTTATATATAAATATTCCAGAGGTGGAGGGGAATGGAGGAAAGAGAGGGACATTCTTTGCATTAACAGGAGAAGATGAAGATTAATCCTGCTAGCCGGGATTCTGTCTTCTTGTCTGAAGTTGAGAATTGGACTGTTTCTAATGAGCACAGGGCAGGGATGTAAATCTGATAGTGCTGTGTCTTTAAAATAAAATAAAATAAACCCTTTCTGATTGCTTATATGGACAGCTGGCACACCTTAAGAAGTAAGAAAGATTCAGACAGGAATATAATAAGGCCTAGGAAAGTGGCAGCGTGAAAGGGATGACCTTTATTTGCAATCATAGCTGAGATTTACAGTTTATTACTGATAGCTTTTATAAAGAGCCATTCAGTTCAGAGGTGAGAGGTTTGTCATCTGGAAATGCAATTAACTTTAGCCTTATCCCAATCCCCTGGTCTTAGTGTGAGAGCAGCACTTCAGCAATATCATGCTTTTCCCTCTAGTTTTTTTTTTTTTTTTTTTTTTGTCTCTTGAATCCCTTGTTCCCTGGCATTAACACAGTTGCACATTTTTGCTGCTATTTTTTTTTTAATTATTGCTATTCTAGGTCATCAGTAGCTAAAAGGCATTGTGATTTTTTATTAGATCTAACTTATTTGATTTGTGAATGAGGAGAACTCAAGAAAGAGAGACATTCAAATCGAAGAAGAATTAGGGGACCACATGGAATGAAGTTCTGTCGTGATAAGTGTGAAAAATTAATTACAGTAATGGAGAGTCTAAAACAAAGAAGTAAAAGATGACCTCTGGCCCCCCTACTTAAATGCACACACAACACTCTCCCAGTGTGCTGACACACCCACATATGCTTGAACAAATATAAACTCAAATATACAATCCCGCTCCCCCGTGTTTATACTATACATGCGCACACACATGCACACCAAAGAAGCACAACGTGATTTGAAACATGAACAAATGAAAGGAGTTTTGGCATCCCTGCTGTGTGTGTATGTGAAATCCCTAAAGGTCTATTTTTGTTTCACAGGTTCAGTTTTATGACCCTCTCTTGTCTGTTAAGTCAGGTCTGTAGGAATTTAAGAGCCAGACACAAAAGCAAGAATTTAGTACATTTGGCCAGTTGGTTTAGGGTATTTGAAATATAGCTGAGTATATTTTCCACAGTAGGCTTCTGCCAAATAGATCAGAGACAGAGAGGGAGAGAGCCAGAGCCCATGTCAACAAATTTTAACCTCTGCAACATTGAGGGGGAGAGGACGGGCTCTGTTTAGAATCCTGTCAATTATTCATATACTGTCCATGGCTATAACAACTTATCTCTGTAGTGTGCTGCACACCCTGGACACCTGTGTTATACAACATTGAACTGGAGGGACTTCTAACATTCCGACAGGCTCTATTTGAAAACTATTTACTCTGGGGTAAACGAGAACAGAATAATTACTAACAATGTGTTTTCCATCCCTGTTTTATTGTGGCTATTATTTTCATCAGAGTTAGAGGTTAATATCCCTATTTTTCTCCTCCACTGACTGAATACAATAGGAACTCAGCACACAGTCAAACCAGGTAGAAGAGGAAATAACAAGCTCCACAATGGGTTCTGATTAACCCATATCTAATGAGGGTGTTTGGCCCTGGGGTAGGAATCACCCTGCTGAAGTTTGTGCTGGTATGAGTGTTTCTTTTCTTGCTTTAGAGAAGAAGACAAAAATTTAAATATAGTGTGAAACAATCTAGTTGTAGAATAGGATAGACAATACAGCAGTGGCAGAGTATTGCATTAAAAATATACTTCTATGCTGTATCTAATCTCATCTATCTAGAACATTTGTGAGGCATCTATATCCACGGTATATGTGTCTGTAATAGAAATAGAATAGAATAGAAAAAGGCAACCCAGTTTGTGTCCTTAAAAACACCTTTTTGTGGTGCAAATAAGTGTTAATGTGAAAGGGGAGATTGCCTCAAGCAACATGCTACTAAACTGGAAAAGTAAATAATGCCCTTTCCTGCAGAAAGATTTTGTTCTAAGATGCTCTTTATCTTGATGATATTCCAGTCCAAAAACCCTCCGCCCTGGCCCTTGACAGAAATACAAAGCCTAGATTTGGGTTTTTTTAAGGGTTAAATGGGGGTATCCTTGATGAGTTTTTTTTTAACAAGCGTAATTTCATCCTTAAAGATTTTGGTTGCACGGGAACATCAGTGCCACTTGGGAGCACAAGGACTAGTTTTCCTCAGTCAAGGAATGGGACCAAATTCTGAGGTAGAAAGCACTCTCTCAAGAAGAAAAAGGGAAGAGAAATTCAAACACTATATAATGGGGGTGGAATAACGGCTATTGTTTTTAAATTGTTGTTTTACAGTGATTGCCTTGAAGTGTCACCAGTTCTTTAAGTTAATATAAATCTGGTAAATGCAATTTGTAAAGGCATTGTACACTTCCATTACCTTTTCTGAATGACACAGACAAACTGATCAGACTTACCTTTCATTTGTTTTCCTGTTGTGACTATCTGGGTGAAGAGAAGTGGTCCACAACTCGACAAGCGACTAGTTCAGTGTTTGACCTTTAAAATGAAAAACAGTTTCTCTAGGACCTTTTACAATGGCAGTTGGTGCTTTTTGAAAAACTCTACAGGAACAAAACAAAACAAAAAAAAATGCAGCAAATGTTAAAATAAATATATCTTGTACTATGCTTTCCAGATCACTAGATTGGGGCTCTGAGAGGATGGCAAGATGAGTTAATTCTGAAGATGGAGAACCCAGGCACTGAACATAACTTCAGCAAGAGCTGCTGGATGCTCAGCGCTTTTGAAAAGCAGGCCATACATTTGGATGAATATGTAGGCCTTATTAGGCACCCATTCCTCATGTCTTGGTCAGGGTACTGAAACTTTAGATTCTGATAGTAACTAGTGTCCATGGTGTACAGGGGGAAAGATGTTTTACATGATACGGTGCCACAGTGCCTAGGACTTTAAATGTTATCACCAACACCTTGAATTACACACAGAAGCATTTATGTTTAACAAGCTCTTTACTTTTGATATTATAATTTAGTAGCACGTTTCTTGGGGTAATCTCTTTCTCTTACCAACATTTGTGTGCACCACAGAAAGATGCATTTAAATGGTCCAACTGCATTTTTTAATCAATCCACAGACATTTGGTATATACAAATGTACTTGTACATGTAACATATGTAAATTAAATTAAAGTGATAAATGTGTTTTATAAATATATATTTTATAAATTGGTAAATATACCACAATGATAGACACCATATCAGTGCTGATAACCAATAGAAGATGATAAAAAAAACTTTAAAATGGATTAGATGTTAGTTGACAGACAGGGAACAGAGTAATTTTCAGTAAGACTGCCAAGTGGGGAACAGTATTAAGTGGTGTTCTACAGGGACGACTACTGGGACCTACAGCTTATTATTTAACATTTGCATTAAAGATCTGAAAAAGCTCCAAATTCAAACATGATTAATTTTGTTGATGACATCAAGATTAGAGAGGCAGCAGACATCCTGGAGTGCAAAAACAAACTGCAGTGACCTGGAGAAATTAGAAAAAAGGACTGCAGGCAACAAGATGAAATTCGGTAGAAACAAATTTAAAGTATTAGACCAAGGCAGAGGGAAAAAGCAGCACAGACAGACCCAAATTAAAGGCTCGCTGCCGAGAAAGCAATGAGTCAGAGAGAAACCTAGAGTAGGTAGCAAACAAAACATGAGATTTCAGTTAGGTGACAGTGTTGTTTTTCACATGTGACTATAGAGGGGGATAATACATAAAACCAAGGGTTTGATTGCATGTTCTGTTTAGCTGGTGTAGCTGTATCTGGAATCCTGTGCGCACTTCTAGTTCCTGCATTTTCAAAGAATACAGAAAAACTCGAGAAAGTAAAAAGTACAAAGACAACCCGAGCATGAAAAGACAATGCTTGGAGAGTTCCTCTTTGCACAGTAGCTCTGAAAAGATCTGAGTGCCTTGATAACTGCTTTGAGCAGGGAGAGAAAGAGGAGTTTTGTTAACTAATTAGAAGCGGAGCAACTTTGGTTTGATTTGTTAAAATGTATTTTATAAAGCTGGTACATTTTCTGATCCAACAATATAAGGACAAAACAACTATTAAAAACTGACTCTTCCATACGATTGATTCTCTGTCAGCTGATGTGGAACAAGCTAGTCTGCGACTGTCCGTATGTCTGCATATAGACATATGCATGTCTGGGTGGGTCTCTGAGCAGACCAGACATTTGCTTAAATAAGCAATGACAGCTGGAAAGAAGATGGGTGAGGTAATATTTTTTATTGGACCAACTTCTATTGGTGAGAGAGACAAGCTTTCGAGCTTGCACAGAGCTCTTCTTCAGTTTATGTAAGCTCGAAAGCTTGTCTCACTCACCAACAGAAGTTGGTCCAATAAAAGATATTACCTCACCCAACTTATCTTTCTAATCTCATGGGACCAACACAGCTACAATAACACTGCATACAGCTGTGAAGAAAACAGTTTAAAAATCCTAAATTTTAGGAATGCTATTGATTTCTTTTTAATGCTCTTTCAGTGAAATGCAGTTTGATGTCTTTAAAGAACACAGCTGGAAATGGTGCCACACTTGGAGACCTCTGTGATTCTGTTTCTTATCTTGCATCCTTTCTATAGTAGATTGAGTGAGGGAGAGAGAGCCAGGAAAGAGTTAGGATAGTGGTTCTCCACCTGGGGTATGCGTACCGCTGGGGGTGCACAGAGGTCTTCTGAGGTGTACATCAACTCATCTAGATATTTGCCTGATTTTACAAAGGCTACATAAAAAGCACTAATGAAGTCAGTACAAGCTAAAATTTGATATAGGCAAGACTTTTTGATACTGCTCTAAATTATTGTATCAGTGTTCTTCAACCTGGGGCTGTGATTTATTTTATAATTATATGGTAAAAATGAGAGAGTCAGCAATTTTTCAGTACTAGTTTGTTGTGACATTTGTATTTCTATGTCTGATTTTGTAAGCAAGTAGTTTTTAAGTGAGGTGAAACTTGGGGGTACGCAAGACAAATCAGGCTCCTGGAAGGGGTACCGCAGCCTGGAGAGGTTGAAAGCTACTGGTTTAGGGAGTGGGGTTGGGTGATGCTCTCTTCCCCACTGTAGAGTTTATGCTTTAAGGAAAACTACTGAGCTAAAATCACAGTGCCAAACGCAGAGAACACTAAAAATGTAGAACCCTTAACCCTTTGCCTACTGCTTTCTGCTGCAGCTGTTCCCCCTCCCATTGCTGCCGAATGCTCTGGCATTCTTTGGAAGTGCTGACAAAACTGACTGTACCTGGCACTGCACCTGGGATGAATTTTGTCCCTCCTGTCAGGTGTATGTGGCAGCCAATGAATGGTTAATGTTTCATATTCTTTCTTGTGGATTTATTTAACCAATGAGAGGATTGTCACAACATCTGCACAGCGAGGGGGGTTAATAATATTTATTACTCTTTGAAGAACAACAATAAAAAATCCCTATGAATACAAAACTGTTAAACTCATCTTCAGAGACTTTCACCATCCATGCTTTCAATGTAATAAATAATGAGAAAGGAAATCCTAAAGTTAGAAGAGGCCAAAAGGTCTGTCATACTGTTCCTGCTCCTCTTTTCTTCACTTTCATCCTTGTTCTCTCAGTACTTCTGCAACCTCCTTTTGTCCCTTTTTTATGAGTGTACCTTGTAAAATGAGCAGGCAGAGTAGCTGATATGCTGTTTGCAGATCTCCTGCATATATTTGAGCTCAGAATCATGCCAATACCTGTCAAACTCTCCTGACTGTTCGTTGAGGTCACTGCTGTTTGGTTATTCATGGTCATTTATTGGCAGTACATTGGCTTCTGTGATAAATTTTTGTAATTCTGTTTCCATTTTTTTAAGTGCAGTTCATGAAACATGATTTTTGTGTTTGTATTTTTCTTGGAAGTGTAAAACATTAATCAATTTCTTTGGTACCTTACCTAATTTCACCTCTGCAATAAATTCACTGTACATTTTTCCCTTTTCCATGGAGAATGGACTCAGCTTTCCCACTTTTCCATGCAATTATGTCTGCGGATCTGGCATAGTTTTATTTGCTGCATGTCTTTGAGGGCTAATTTATTTATATAGCTAAATTGCTTAAAAACATTCCTTTGCAAAGGAGATTCCCTGAATCTCAAATGGAAGTATGATCTGAGGTTTCAGGTGGTAACAGTTTAAGATCAGAAAGCACTAGGTTGTAGCTGAATTTTGTTTATTAGTATATTTTGGCTGAGCGGATGAATTCTTATGCCAAACACGGCCACCTCTTCTCCATCATCACAACTCTGTGACAGATGTCATGGTGAAAATAGTAGCCTCTGATTGCACAAGGTATTGAACTCACAGGGTGGCTGGAATCCTACCTGAAAGAAGAAAGTTATCTTTTTTTTTTTTAGCAGAAAGGGAGTAAAAAGTGCAGTAAAACAAATATGTTTTGTACAGGATTATCTACTGTACATTACCTATTTGCAAATGAACATAAATGGACTTGTGTGAGATGCGGATAATAACCAAGAAGTGGTAGAGAATTAATTAGAATTTATTTATAATTACACACCTAACTCAAGCCTATTAGTGATGCTATCTGTTTTTAATTGCTTTCATTTTGTGATGCTCAGACTTTAAGTATGTGATAACATTTGATTTAAACGTTTTGTGAAACATGCTAAATTTATTTCCAAAGGGGGTAATTTTTTTGTAACTGGGAAATTATATTTTAAAACATGAAGTGCTGTGTGCAAGAAATACTTAACATTTGTTTAGTCATATTCCAAAGGCTTTAATCTGTGAAAATGTAAAATCCATCAGAAAAGTAAGTAAACTCTGGGAGTTTATTTTCAGTCTGCCATCTCTCTTCTCATCCATGTACAAATAGTCAAGCTTTGTGGAGGATGGAAATTTCATTTTGCAAGGGTTTCAAGATTTAAAAGTTTGTCTTTTTTCTGAATCATGACAAACCCCTCAAACAGGACTGGCACTACTGAGGAAGCAAAAGGGACATTTAATCCCCCCCCTCCAAAAATAATTGAGGCCAAGATCTGAACAAAGTTATCCAATGTGAAGTAGTGGATCAGCAGCAGATTGGAGAATTTTCATCCTTTATATAAAAGTATAAATCACAACAAAATACTGACAGAGTAGCTAAATATTACCCTGTTTTGAAGAGTTTAAAAAAGTAACTGATAGGTCTCAAAATGTAATTGTAAACATGGAATCCTCATCAAGTTTCTGTGTTTCTAGTGTGGCTGCACAGGTTTCTTGGCCCTGCGCTATTTAACATTTTGAGCTATGATTCGGAAGAAAACATAAAATCATCAGTGTTAAAGGTTGCAGATGACACAAAAATTGAGGCAGTGATAAATAAGGAAGAGCATAGGTGACTAATCACAGAATAATCGGGATTGCCTGGTAAGGTTTGTGCAGGTAAACAATATGTGTGTAACAGGTGTTCACCCCACTCCTGTCTGGAAGGGTTTGCAATCAGCCCTGGTTAGGGTGACCAGATGTCCCAATTTTATAGGGACAGTCCCGATTTTTGAGTCTTTTTCTTATATAGGCTTCTATTACCCCCAGCCTTGGTCCTGATTTTTCACTTGCTGTCGGGTCACCCTAGCCCTGCTAGAGGGTTGCTACTAGGAAAGCAGCAAGCCTTGGCTGATTGGGGAAACAGCCACAGGTGCAGCCACGCCCCAGTCGGGCCACAGCTGGCCCTGTAAATGGCCAGTGAGCCAGGAGCTGGCAGAGTCTCTCGCTCTCGAGGGAGATGGATTTGGCTGCAGGGAGACAGAGACAGGTTACCTGAGTGGGGCAGGGCTGGGGAAAGGCAGAGAAGCTGGGGAGCTCCAGCCTGGAAAGCCCCAGGCTGCGGCCTAGCATTGGGCCAACAGGTACTGGGGGTTGCAGAGGGCAGCCCTGGGGTAGGCCAAGGCAGCAGGTCCAAACCCAACCTTGCCAGTGATGAGTAGGCTGATACTGCAGCCTGCCCCAGGGCGCGGGGGCTAGACAATGACTGGCAGTAGCTGTATACTGAGGCGAGGTGGGGATAGTGGGTGGGGGCTCCCTGGGGAGGGGACACCCTGAGAGAAAGGGGGTGCTGCCAGGGGGCAGCACCCCAGATAACAGGGCATGGGGTCTGGGAGGGACACCGGCCTGCAGAGGACGCTCTGCTCTGGAAAGAGCTAATTCCCCAAGGTGACGAGCAGGAGGCGCTGCAGGGGTGAGTCCTGCATGCGTACAATGCATTTTAATAAGGCTAAATGTAAATGTATACATTTAGGAACAAAGACTGCAGGCCATGCTTACAGGATGGTGGATTCTGTGCTGGGAAGCAGTGACTCCGAAAAAGATTCAGAGGTGGTGGTGGACAATCAGCTGAACATGAGCTCTCAGTGTAACACTGTGGCCAAAAGGGCTAATGTGATCCTTGGATGCATAAACAGGGGAATTTCAAGTAGGAGTAAAGAGGTTATATTAGTGCTGTATTTGGCCCTGGGTGCGACTGCTGCTGGGATACTGCATCCATTTCTGGTGTTCACAATTCAAAAAGAATGTTTGTAAACTGGAGAAGGTTCAGGGAAGAGCCATGAGGAAGATTAAAGGGTTAGAAAGCATGCCTTATAGTGAGAGTTTTAAGGAGTTCCATCTATTTATCTTAATAAAAAGAAGGCTAAAGGGTGACTTTATTACAATCGATAAGTACCTACATGGGGAATAAGTGTTTGATAATGGGCTCTTCAGTCTAGAAGTCAAAAGTATAACGTGATCCAATGGCTGGAAGTTGAAACTAGACAAATTCAGATGGGAAATAGTGTAAGTTTTTATAAGTGAGGGTAATTAACCATTTGAACAATTTACCAAGGGCTGTGGTGGATTCTCTCTCACTGGCAATTGTTAAATCAAGATCGGATATTTTTCTGAAAGATGTACTCTTTTATTTTGGGGAAACTCTATGGCCTGTCTTGTACAGGAGGCCAGACAGGATTACAATGGTCCCTTCTGGCCTTGGTACCTATGAAAATCTAGGATTTTCCAAGGATTTAACTAGTCCCTGGACTCTTGGAAGGTTGTTTGTTTTTTAAACAGCAACATCCGGGGCCCCCAAAATACCCACTTCCCCAATAATGGGACTCTGGAACCTGCCTTTCCTCAAAATTTCAAAATTTTCCATGAAAGAAAATTCCAGAAAAAAATAATTTGGGATTGATCAAAACATTTTGTTTAAATTTTGACCTTTTATTTTATGTAATACAAAATAAAACCAAATTTGAAATGAAAAGTTGTTTCAAAATGAAAACATTTTGTTCCAGAAATTTCAAAATGGGAACTTTTTGTCCTGGTTTTTCTCCTAAACAAAATTTGTTGAAACTGACATATTTTCACGAAGCACTTAGATTGTGACAAAAGTGCATTCTCTTAAGGAAAATGGCTTTAAGAAAGATTTTTCAGCCAGCTCCAGCAAATAGCTAATTCCCTATTATACTAAGAGAGCCTGGCACCTCCATACCATTGGGTAGTGTTTTTAAAATTTGGGCAAGCAACAAAAGTTATAATTTCCATCTGCGTCATTCTAAGTGAAAGAATTTAACTCAAAACTCTATTTGTTAAAAGTTTGCGCACACATACTAAGAAATTCAATGTATTTTTAAGAATAGTTCCTGTCATTTTAAGACTGTCAATGAGAAACAATGTCATGATCTGAGGTAGTATTGAGTGACTTTGAGTAAATATTTTCATTTTAAGATTGATCTAGTGTTAAAGTCCCTCTTTAAAACTTCCACTGGAAGAAGTAAGCTATTTCTGTAACCAAGAGCCCTATGTATAGATTATTCTCACTCACTCTACACTTCTGTATAAAATTAAAAGGTGAGACTGAGTTATCATACAGGTACTTTAAAGAGGTGTCAGATGGCAACCCCAGGTGTAAAATTAGCTGAGTAACATAGCAGCGTATTAGGCTGAGGGACAAAACAGCAGTTGGAATTAAAGAGAGTTTCAATAAAGTGTCAAATATTTTATATTATTGTGCCTAAATGGGAGCTCTGTTCTCCCTGTCTCATAACATAAGACAAAGGGGTTCTGCAACAAAACTGAAAGACACCAAATACAAAACTGATAAAAGTAAATATTTTGTCAGACAGTGCATGATTAGTCAGTGGAACTCATTACCACATGAAGCCCAAGAAGTTATCAAGGCTAAAGGAAGAATTGGGCATATAAATGTATGATGAGTACAGTAGTAGCTCATGCTAAGAAAAAAGTTTTGGAAGGGAAAGAAGGCATTGGGTTTAAGCCAATTTCTGAAGATTAGGATTAGGATGAGACCTTGATAAGGGACATATTATCCCATAGTTGCCAACTGAGGAGTTTTGGGCACTTTCCATTGAGGTATTATGTGCTCACCACGGTTGGAGACAAGATACTGGACTAGATGGACCACAGGTCTGATCCAGCATGGCTAATTCTGTGTCCTTATTAAGAATGTTTAAAAGGTAAATTACTATTCGCTATAAATTGGTCGTCTCTAAGCATAGTTTTAGAGAACTGATGTGATTGCTTTCTGTATACTTTTCTGAACCTTTCTGTTCTGGGGAAGTGGGACAAAATTAAAAATTATACAGCTATAAATCCCATTCTTCTGATAGCTTATGAAAAACAATTACTTCACCAGCTTCCATATAGAATTTTGAGCTTGTCACTAGGATGCTTTTTGTTGGGTGAGAACGGGAGAAGTAATAAGGCTAACTGACTACTTATTTGATACCTCCCAACAGGGCTAGGTACTCCACTTATTCAACTCACCTGGAATTGGATGGGGCCATTCATTTGAGATACAGTTATTATCAGAGTCATTATTTTATAGCACCCATCAATGTACTAAGTGCTTCTCAGAAGACATAAAAAGATATAGCACCTGTCCAAAAGAGCTTACAGTCTAAAGCCAGAACTCCCTCTTTGGGCTCCACTAGCACAGGTCCTATGCAGAGGCCTATGGCAATTAGTGGGACTTTTTATGACTGCAGGAGTCAGCGTTAGTGGATCTTGGTGCAGAAGCCAGACCTAAATGATAGATTTACAGGCAACTAAAGGAAAACACACACACCAGGAAGTGGAGGGTTGATAGAAACTGTATCTTAGTTCACATTTTTGAAAGTGGAATCAGAGTCTTTGGGTGCAGGCAGTTTTGCAGAAATGTATTTGGAGTGACTCAGATTAGGTGAGGATCGAAGCTTGACAAATACATTTTGGAAGAGAGTTTTGAGCATACGGAACAACATGTAAAATGATGCGGAGACCTTTTATGAGTAGAGATGAAAGGGGTGTTGGATCTGGAATAATTGGTAGTAAAATTAAGTAACTTGCAGTGTCTGACAAGAGTCCCTCTCAGTGACATGCCATACCTCCTACGAGCATGTTCCTAACCTGGATCTGTGACTGATGTGACTCATATCCTTGTTCATACTGACTCAAAACTCACTGTTCATTTACATTTTGTGAGGAAATATACAATTGCTTGCTTTGATCTTTGTATATGTAACATCATCACGATAGGACCCTAATTATAACACAAATATATATTATGTTTGTGCCAAGAACCAAAAAGATTAAGAAATTTCCAAGCCAATGTCCCTTTACCTTTAATTCATTTCTTTGTGCCCAGGTATTGTGGCACCTCTGGTCAGCTAAAATCTCCTTCTGTGTAGAACCCCTAAGGTGAAATAGTGAACATTTCATTACTGACTAGTCTCTTGTTAGATCTCTGTGGAAAATACATTCACGCTTAATAACTACAGATGGTAGTAAGGTGGTGTTTCTATATAAATGTACAATTTTTACAGGAGAAAAAGGAAAATAGATTTTGAACCTGGCTGGGATGTGAAAGTGCATTTTTGTTTGTAAAGAAAGGTCAGAGGAACATTCACAGGTGTGAAGTAGGAAGCCGGTAACATCGAAAAGAATTTACTTTTATGATGGGGGGGCGAAGAGGAGTATGTTTTATTTTTTCCATAGTGCCTAGACACACTGCTGACCACTACAGAGCCTGGAAAGATGGTACAGTAGTTTGGGTGCTAGCCTGGAACTTAAGAGAGCTGGGTTCAGTTCCCTGCCTTGCCACAGACTTCTCATCTGATCGTGGGAACATCAGTCTATTCCTGTTCCCATTTGTAAAATGGGGCAATAGTACTTCCCTACCTTACAGGAGTGTCCTGTGGATAAGTATGTTAAAGGTTGTGGATGCACTCACACGATGGCAATTAGGGCTGTGTAAGTATCTACAATAGCTAGAACCTCTGGTTAATTGAAGTCAGGTGGACTAATCCCCACTCACTTACAGTACTGGCCTGTGCCATTGCCAGTGTTCCCACTGTCTTTCTCAAAATGGAAACAGAAACCACTGTACAAGGGAGATTGGGCCCCGTTTTCCTCACAGTGAAAAGCAGTAGCCTTGGGAGTCCCCCAGTTGGATTTATAACTGACCTAATCAGGATTAGAAAAACAGTGTCACTAAAGAAATGCATGTTTCTAACATGATTGAACTGTCTTCATTTCTAAATAAAATGCCACTCAGATAATTCTTAAAATCAGGAGCACTCTTGAAGCAGACTCCTGGAGGGCTGTGCCTGGAAAGAAGTTCCATAGAATAGGGAAAGGAAATGGGTTCCAGAAAGCTGGAGCAGTTGCTAATGTGCTAAATGGGATATGCTGTAGGGCAGAATCTGAGTGTCAGTACTTGTGACTTTCCTATGAAACTCTTTGGAGTGAAGCTGATATAACTGTGAATGGACTCAGCCTCTGAGGTCTTCAAGTATGGATGGAGCCTGAGCACCATTTAGGGAGGATAGAGCAGTGATAAGGTTGCCAACTTTCTAATTGCACAAAACTGAACATGCTTGCCCTGTCCCTTCCCTGAGGCCCTGCCCCCTGTTGCTCCATCCCCCCTCTCTCCGTCGCTCGCTTTCCCCCACTCTCACTCACTTTTACCGGCTGGGGCGAGGGGGTTGGTGTGCAGGAGACAGGGGTTGGCTTTGGCTGGGGGTGCAGGCTCTGGGGTGGGGCCAGGGATGAGGGGTTCAGGGTGCAGGAGAGGGCTCTGGGGTGGAGCAGGGTACTGGTGTGTGGAGGGAGGTGAGGGCTCCGGCTGGGGGTATGGGTTCTGGGGTGGGGTCAGGGATGAGGAGTTTGGAGTGCAGGAGAGGGCTGGGGCAGGTGATTGGGCTGTTAGCAGGATGTGGGCTCCAGGAGGGAGTTTGGGTGCAGGAGGAGACTCCAAGCTGGGGCAGGGGGTTGGGGTGCGGGAGGGGTTGAGGGATCCCGGCAGCGCATTCCATGGCTTCCAGGAAGTGGCCACCAGGTCCCTGAAGTCACTAGATGCATGGGCGGCCAGGGAGGCCAATGGGAGCTGTGGGGGCAGTGCACAGAGCCTCCCTGGCTGCCTATGAGTCATGGGGCTGCAGGGACCTGGCGGTCGCTTCCAGGAACAGCATGGAGCTAGGGCAGGCAGGGAGCCACCTGCTGCACAACCAAATGGACTTTTAATGGCCCGATAGGCAGTGCAACTGGAGCTGCCAGGGTCTCTTTTCGACTGGACATTCTGGCAGAAAAATGGATGCCTGTCAACCCTAGGCAAGGAAGAGGACAGCCCTGTTAGCCGCTCTTGTGAGATTGTGAGGGTTTTTCTATTGCAGCCGTTCTCATTTGTGTTGAATCCCCAGAAGACAGAAGGGAAAAGAAGTCACACTGGGTTGTTACAGTGCAATGACTGCCACTAGCTGCACTGCTAAAGGCTCATATGAGCATGTGACAATGTTCTGAAACTAGCCACATCAGTGCAGCTACTGTGCTGGGTTACACTTGTATTACAGTCCTCGAAATCGAAGATGTGTAACTATGGCTTAATCTCCTGAGGGGTGTATAATTCAGATTTTGAAAGAAGGTCTTTCACTGCACATATTTAGAGAAAGAGCTCTGAGTCAGGGGCTTACTTTAAATTAGTTAATGATACCGTCTGAACTGCAGAGCAGAGTTGTTTTCTTTTCCTGTTTTTCTTTGTTAGAAGCCAATATGCACAAATTGCTGCTTTTTGGGGGGGAGATTTAGAGGTGAATGATCCAGGTTTCCGAGCAGCGCGTGGAACACAATGATCCCATAGGCTGAAGATCACTGTGTACTGAAAGTAATTTATAGTGTATAAATTGGAAATTTTATATCTACCACCACCTCAGACATTATTTGTCTTAATTTCTTCTCTCTATATGTTGGTGCATTTTTATGTTGGTCACATAATTATTATATTTATTAATAAAAGTGTACTAAGTACCAGTTTGAAGGCCATTTCCCTGTGCTACACCCTAAATATATAGTGTAGACGTGATGAATTGGGGAGGAGGAGGATAGTGTGCAACAAGAAGTGAAGTGAGTGGTAAAGTTAGTAAAGATGTCTTGTTGATGTCACATCTTTTGTTTTGGTTTCCTCCCTCTCATCTATTCTGTTAATCATTCGGTGAGGGGAAAATTAGGGTTTATAGACATCTTGGAAGAAATGTGTCTATTAGTGTCTTGAATTTTTTCTTTTTGCTAATATAAATCTCTTGATGTTTATTAATTCACTCAAAGCGCAGTCACAAACCTACACAATATCCCCACCATCTGGGCCAAGAACAGTTTGAATGTGATGGCTCTCTCCTGAGTTCCACAGCATAGTCGCTGCTTTCTCCTTTGTTGATTAGCTGATCCTTTTTCACATTTTGACTGTGCCCATTTTTCTGAGTATCACTTTTGCTTCATTAATTCTTTCTTTGTTCCTTTATCATCTGAATTCCCTCGAGCATTTCCATTTTTTAGCAGGCAACTGGGGGGGACAAAGATCCTTTAGTTTTTACTGGGTTGAGTGATTTATTGCTGGTGGATAGAACAACCTGCAACATTTAACCAACATTCTTTGTATGTTAGAGACTAGAACTTTAAATCTTATTGTATAATGATGCTACATTATTAAAAAAGTTGGCCTGGTAGATTTGTTCACACTGATAACTTCCAGAAGTTCTTTTTAAAGCAGAATAGAAATAGCATGAAGAATTATTCATACATTATGTTCTATCCTGAAAAATAGTCTGGTACCCTATTTTACTTATTGATATAATTAAAACTGGATTAGTGGGATGGATTATAGAGTTTTCTAAAGTCATTGGGGAGTTTTCTGTCTCTCTTTCCACCCCACCCCCAATTAGCTATATTATTAACTGCACTGTGCCGATGACGTCTGATTATACACTGTCCATAACCCTTTTTCTAGTTCTTGGCTTACAGAACAACGGTCTGAACACCATTTTACTGGAGCTGGGCCTGGAAAGAAAACCTTATTTTACACTCAGGTTTCTGATTTAAATCTTAAATCCCTTATAGGTTGCAAGTAGGAGACTGAAATAGAAAACAATCTAGTTTTGTGGAAATATAGAAATAAACAGTAAAATGTTATCATATAATTTCAGGCTTTGTTTAGATTTCCAGGCAGAAAGAAGCAAAGGGTTTTTTTGGGGGGGGAGGGATAGCTCAGTGGTTTGAGCACTGGCCTGGTAAGCCCAGGACCGTGAGTTCAATCCTTGAGGGGGCCATTTAGGGATCTGGGGCAAAAATCTGTCTGGGGATTGGTCCTGCTTTGAGCAGGGCCTTCTGAGGTCCCTTCTAACCCTGATATTCTATGATTCCCTTGTAGGGAACTGTGTCATGGCAGAAGTTATGAGTATTGGGGGCATGTAACAGGGGTACACTGGGGAGATACATGGATGTAATTTGTGTCCTTGGAGAACAGTGAGTGTGTGTGTCCAGTGCCAGATTTAGGCCACAGGAACTTTAGGACAGACAACATGTCTTCTTTCTATTCTCTAAAGCACTAAATGAATTGATAGCACTATATAAAATGCTGTAATAGTACGTTATATCAGTAGTGCAGGGATTTTGTTTCTCTATGTAGTGTACTTTCCATTTCTCTCTAACCCCTGCATTGTTGTGGTGGAAAGAAACAATTAAGTAATAAGGCTACATGAAATGCCGAGAGACACAAATGGTGGTTCTTGTAGAATCACTAAAATAAAGATGGAAAAGGCCAGCAAGAGCAGCTACTCTATCCCTCAGTGCAATGCAGGTTTATTTTGTCCTGTCTTTAAATGACCCAAGGGCTTTCACAGCTTCCTGTAAGACTAATAGATCTTACCTGTATTATGTTTTTTAAATCATTCCACATAAACCAGTTCATCATGTGGCATAACATTTTTTCTGGTTCTTTTCTGAGTTCCCTGTGGTTTCCCCAGTACTAAGGTGCCCAGAACTGAATGTGATAAGTGCAGCTCGGCCATGCTGAATCTACTCTAGGGAGGCTCTCAGAACTTGATTCAGTGAGGTCCCTGAGCACACCTCTAACTCTGAGCATTAATGGTATGTAACAGGGTGCTGGTCTTGAGACTCACAGAATCATAGAAATGTTGGACTGGAAGGGACCTCAGTAGGTGTTTGCCTACTGACAGGGGTTTGCCTAACCTGCTCTTAAAAACCTTCAGGGATGGAAATTCCACAACCTCCCTTGAGGGTACATGGCTTCTCCTCCTCCACTGTGGGGGAGTGTAATGGGGTCGGCGCTTGGCTCTCACAAGTGCCCCCGCTGGTTGAGTATGTCCGTGGTCTTTCAACCAGTCCAGCCCTGGTGTGGGGCTGTATCCCCAGGGTTTCCTCCTTGGAGACCCTATCTTCCTGGAGCTCTCCCCAGGCTCAGTCCCCTCTCAGTGTCCGCAGCCAGCCAGGAACTCCTTCCTTGCTCCTCCAGTTCCTGCTGGCAAAGTGTCTTTGGCTCAGTCCTAGCAGCCAGCCAGGAGCCTCTTAGTCCGCCGGTCCCTGCCCACGCTGAGCTGTCTGTGGCCTGCTGCTCTTCCAGGCAGCCAGGCCTGCAGACCTTTCTTCTCCAGCTCCAAGCAGCAACTAACTGCTCTGTTCTGCAGCTCCTTTTATATGGCCCTCCTGGCTGAGTGGCCATTTCAGCAGCCCCTTTTGATTGGTTGCTTCCTCACAACCACTCTGGGCTGCTTGGAGGACCTCTCCACGGCTCCTTTCCTGGGATGGATGTGGCAGAACCCTGAGCCTGTCAGGAGCAGGTCTTTGGGCCTAGTCTACCCCATCACAGGGAGATTGCTCATCCCTTGTTGCTAGGGCAGCCATACTATTTTTGTACTTCTGTGGATGGTGGGTTGGGAGCAGCAGTGGAGTGGAGTGCAGCCAAAAGTAACCAACAGCCAGGTTCCTCCCTTGGAAGGAGCTGTTTCCTCCTCCCCGGGTGGTGCTAATGTTGCTTTCTCAATCTTGGAGGTCTCTATATGCATGTTTTCAATGAATCCCTCATGTGCACAGAGGCTCCTCAGCCTAGCCACCTGTTTCCTGAGAGATTCTACCAGTAGACACCTCTCTCACAGGATGGTCTCCCCGTCCTGGCTTTCTGTGATGTGGAAGTGCAGGCCACAGTCTTGGGAAATCCACACCAGGACCTGGGTAGAGGCATCCATGATCAGGTTCTCTATCTGGACGCAGGTGCGGGAGCTGGGAGCAGAGTTGGCATGAATGCATCTCTACCAAGGCTTGACTCTTTAAGACTAAGGGAACTGTGTTTAGGGAGCACATGAGCACAGTGCATGTGATTGCAGGTTGCAGGTGATATCCTGCATTAAACAGAGGCAGACTATTCTTAATGTAGGGAGACCATGGGTCAGGGAGGGATCTTCGAGGGGATATCCATATCAGCAAGGATAGGGAGGGAGAAAGATGTGGGCTCTTCACTCCCGGTTGGCGGACAGCAGAAAAGTATTTCTTAATAAGCATGTTGTATCTTCCATTATTTAATAAAACCTGGCCTGAGGAAAGAGATCCGAAACCTGACCCAAGTGTTTGAATGTTGCCTGGAGTGCTCCAGGTGATGAATCTGCTCGCAGGCCTACATGAGACTTCTCACACACTTGCACTTATCCAAGTGCTGAAGTTCATTGTTGAATTGGGGCTTTACGCTCTATTACTCCCCTGGTGTATAAAATATTTCTACATATACAGCTTGGAATTGAATTGGCTTCCTTTTGGGGGGGGTGTTTTATGTTGAAAGTTCATTGCACATCCAGGTCTCTTTTGGCATTTCTGCTTTCCATTTAATTCCTTCCCACTGACTGTCTATTTCTTACTGTTTTCCTCAGATATATTAGTGTGCATTTATCCTGGCTGTAGCTTACCTTATTATCTACCAGTATTTCTACATCTCTGTATTATTTCTTTCTCACTGGTATTTCCAATATCTCTCAATTCAGGATCTTATATGAATTTCATAAACATGTTTTGTATCCTCTCATCCAGAACATTAAAGATATTAAATGAAACTGGTTTGCCCCACTGTTCACATCCCCACAATTCTATACATTGCCACTTATTGTTAGCCTTTCATTACTGCCTTTCAGCCATTTTCAATCAATTTGAGAGTGCTCATAAAACCCAACCACAGAATCTAATCTGTAAATATATTCTGAACATCACTATTATGTGGAGCTAAGGAAATACCATCAAAAAGTGTTAATTGCTCCTTTGCGTAACAGAAGAACCAGGGGTCACCCAATTAAGTTAATAGGCAGCAGATTCAAAACCAACAGAAGGAAGTATTTCTTCACCCAGTGCATAGTAAACCTGTGGAACTCCATGCCAGGAGATGTTGTGAAGGCCAAAACTATAACTGGATTAAAAAAAAAATTAGATAAATTAATGGAGGATAGGTCCATCAGTGGCTATTAGCCAGGATGGGCAGGGATGCAAGACCATGCTCTGGGTGTCCCTAAACCTCTGATTCCCAGAAGCTTGACTGGATGACAGGGGATGAATCACTCAAAATTGCCCTGTTCTGTTCATTCCCTCTGAAGCACCTGGCACCAGCCATTGTCAGAAGACAGGACACTGAGTGAGATGGGCCATTGGTCTGACCCAGTATGGCCATTCTTATCATTCTTGTGGCTCTTTTCTGAGCCCCTCCAGTTTTCAATAGGACGTGTAGCTGTTGTGGCCTAATGCAAGCACTGTACCTTTGAGTGTCCCTCTCTCAGGAGAGTTATTCATACTGCCTCTGCTAAGGCACTTCTGTCTTAATGTTGATTTTTTAAAAAATTGCTGCTCTCCTTTTAATTTATTATTTATCTGTATGTTTTTCATAAAAAGTACATATAGGCAAGGGCTACTCGTGCATGGGATTTGGCTACACTGCTTCTAAATTCTTGGGTGTGATCTGCCTTGCCAATAGCATAGCAGCACGCAATAATACACTGGTACAGAGTACAGTACGAAGGATGTTCCATATGGCATGGCTGGTTTCTCTTCTCTGTTCTCTTTTAACTCCTCTTCATTATTTGTCATTTTAGGCACAATTAATTACTTTTCTTTGAAGGACCCAGAGACCACAAAGGTTCTGAGATGACCCTAGGAGATTCAGATATCTTCAAACATAGAAATACTCAGTTCCTTGCTTAAAAATAAAAGTTAATTAATATTTTCTTTTGTTATTACATCGTGTTGTTGGGTTTTAAAAAAAATACAAGGTAAAATCTTGTGCCTGAAGATTTTTGAGCTGTGGTTTGGCCATGAGTAGGGGGTGTGCACTTTTTTATAGCTATTCTAGTAACGCTAGTGGTTGTCCTCACATTGCCTAATTTTAAGGTAGCTACATCTTTACAATGTCAGAGAGAACCAAAACTTAAAGCATTTTAGGCAGTACCTTTCTCAACATGTAGAAGCTGAAAGATACAATGTAACATGTGCTGCTGCTTTACATTTTCCAATCTCTGGAGGTCAAATATGCTACAGACAGTGGTTTGGTTTTACATCTTAGTGTCTTCTTTTCTCCCATTGAGCAGGCAAAAACTGGTCTGAAGCCCAGAGTTCTGTTCACAGTTCCGTAGGAGTGCCCTGTCTACGGCGAGTGACTTATATCAAGAGGAATAAATTTGCACCTTTCTGTGAAATGTATAGCATGGGTGGGGTTATGAGGAACTGTTGTTTAATATTAGTGGAACAATAGCTGGATGTCTCTATTAAAGTCTTGTACTCACAAATATTACCCACACACTCGAGGGCACCCACCTTTACACTTCCGTGGGCTCAAGGTGTAACCTGGTTAATTTAGGTATCCCCCCTTTTCCCAGATCCTAGGGCTCTGGGCGAAAGGTACCTACCCATACCCCATTCCTAGGGCTCAGGGTGTAACCTTCAATGGGGTCTTTTAGCAGTGAAAGAGCCTTGCACGGTAATATCCTTAACCTCTATTTAGTAACAATCACCAAAACAGAATGCACACGCTACACATACAATGCTCAGCGCTCTCAGTAAGGCAGATGAACTTTTCCTGATGGTCAGTCAGGATCAGGTCGGCCAAGGATTCCAGCTTCTGTGTTGTATAATCGGCAGGGTGTTGAGGTCTGGCAGCTCTGATCTTGGGCTGTGTCCTGAAGCTGGTTCCAAAGAACTTCCTTGTGGACCCCAGTTTATAAAGTGAAACTTGAGTCCTGCTTAGCTGCACCGTAGCCAATCGTTTTACAGAGTGTTACGGAATAGCTTTCTGACTGATCCTAACATATTGCAAAACAATTCTTTACCCAATCATACCCCACCACCTTAGTTTATTTAAACCTTGCAAAAGGTTGTACAGTAGACAGAAGCAATTAAAGAACCAGACAGAAACTATTTAGATAAACCATAGAGAAGTAGGGACCATAAAGGCAAAATAATAAAGTACAGATTTCACAATCACAACTGGTGAGAAGTGATTCCTTCCCAGACAGATGCTGTCAAATAAAGTTTTCTTTACACATCTTAAGATGTGTGTCTTTATCTGGTGATGGTGGGTACTCTTAGGACAGGAGCGCCTTCTTAACAGCCTGATAGTATGTTCTTTTGATATAATTTAGAGCAGGGGTCTCAAACACGTTATTTCCTGGGGCCCGCCAAGCTCCCCGCACCCCCCGACACCCCAGATTTATTTCCTGTGGCTGCCAAGCTCCCCTCACCCGCCACCCCCCCTTCTCCCCAGCGTGCCGCATCTCCACTCCTCTGCCTGGCGGCCGGAAGTGCCTAGAGGTAAACAGCTGTTTGGCTGTGCTTAGTGCTTTCCAGGAGGGAGCGGGAAGGAGGAGCAGGGAGCTGTGCACTCAGGGGAGGAGGGGGAGAAGAGGTGGGGATTTGGGGATGGGGTTGGAATAGGGGCAGGGAGGGGGTGGAGTTGAGGTGGGGACTTTGGGGAAGGGGTGTGAATGGGGGCCGGGGGCAGCGAGGTGGGAGGGCAGCTTTTGTGCCTTTTTCTGATAAGATTTCAGTGATGTGGCCCTCGGGCCAATGTACTAGTCCTCACATGGCCCTCATGGTGATTTGAGTTTGAGACCCTGATCTAGAGGGAATGTGAGGATGTGACTTTCTGTTTCTTGGCTTCTGGCCACTGCTGCCCTAATGTAGCTACAGATAAAGGTCTCAGACTTTACACAAAGACTGCAATTTTATTTTAGAAGAAAATAATTCTTCAGTAGAAATACTTTAAAATTTCAGGGCCAGATGATAATAGGATTAGTCTTTACTTACATGGTAACTATACCAAGCATACTCAGTAATTACAGGTTTTGCTAGATTAGTTAGTAGTTCCTATCAGTAGATCCAAAATTAATTATATTATTTAAACTGACAAAAACAAGTCACATTTGTTTTCACTGATCGTCAGGTATCCATTTTGTGATGTCTTTTGCAAAACTTCATGGTTTACCGACACCTTTTTGGTTGCATGTCATTATTTTTAGCTCTAGTTTTTTTATTTAAGAAAAGTGTTGCAGTAATCGTGGCGATACACACCCCTTTTCGACCTACATGAGTGTGTAAAGACATCAATAAACAGTGAACAGTGAATTTTTAAAGGATAACCTGAAATAGTTCAATTTTACTACTAATCATTAAATCTATACTTAAAAGTGATCTTTAGCCTTGTTTTTAGACATGTCAAAAGGCATGTCTTTGGGAAATAGGGAATCTTAGGGTAGACGTTTAGGACAGTTCACAACAACTATTTCTGGTTTTGAAAGAGCACAAACAATGAGTCCGAAGGTACGTGTGCACTGCAATAAGAACCTGCGGCTCCAAGTCACAGGGCCTGAGCCTATTGACTTGGGCTGCAGAACTAAAAGTAGCAGTATCCATGTTTGGGATCAGGCTGGAGCCTGGACATCTACATTGTCATTTTAACCGTGTAGCTGGAGTCAGCTGACCCAGGACTGACACAGCCATGTCCCCGGTCCCTTAGTGCAGTGTAGATGTACCCTGAATGGCAGATGGTAGGGTTAGCCTGACCTGTCTGTTACTAACACGTGGAGAGCAACATCACATTATCCAGGTAATATCCCCTCAAGGAGTCCATCGCCAGACAGAATGATGTAAAGAAATTCCTGAAATGGAGTGAATGTTTTCTAAATCTGTAAAACTAATTAAATATTCAGGTCATCAATAAGACACCACATTCTGTGTGCGACACAAAACCTAACAGAATAGAAAGGTGCTATTGCTTTTACTAGATGGACTGTCTGACACTTCCAGCTCTGCTAGATGACTACATTTACATGCTTTAAAAAAAAAAGCAACTATGAGTACTTCCTGGGAGCAGTTTAAAAAGAATTCTCTTGAACCTGCATCTCCTCCACATGCAAGGAAAAGATTTATAACAAAATTATAACTAGGAGGTTCCCCCCATCTTTCATTGTTCAGTGACAGACCATCTTAGGAATCTGACAGTCCTTCTCCCAGATAATGTCCAGACCAACATAATGTTCAGCAGACTAACTCTACGCTATTGAAGTTATTACATTATGTAACAACAGCAGCAGGTTTGATATAATAATCACATAAGATACATGATCCATTTGGAGAGATTATTTCTCTTCTATCTGATTAATAATGAGACATGAACATGAGGAATTTTTGGTGTAGATGGATCACCTGGTGCCCACTGCTAACACTAAAGCAGAGTGCACTGGTGTGTATGTGGAAAAACTCCTGTTTCTGAACAAAAGGGTTAAAATGACAAATGTGAGCAGAGTAGATACCAGCAGGAAAAATGTAAGTCACAACAACTACCTGTTCTCTGAAGGTTAAAAGAAATTGAGCATCCCAACTGTCCTCCTGGCTTGAGAACACTGTGGACCTGATTCTCCATACTGGCCATACTCAGCTTGGTGCAATGAACAGGGATGTGTGTGAGGGTAGAAGAAGGTAGTTTTATGCCCCTTGTATGCATCCTCTCCTCTGCAGCTGGCTGGAGGCTGCTTCAAATCACAGATTAGAGACGCTTCAGATCTGCTCCTGGTTGTCAAGAGGCTGTTATGGCAACCAGCAATATTAGTATGACTCAAGCCATGCCCCTTCGTGGAGGTGGAAAGGGGGGTGGGGAACAGTGGGGAGAGAAGGTTGGGAATAGTGGTACTACAGCACCTTGGGACTCAAGGCTGGGGGATGGTTGTGCTGTTTTACATCCTTTTGGTTGGTGGAGTGGCACAAAGAGGCTGCCGCAGAAGGAAGATCTGTGCCCTGTGTTTTCCTGGGAGATGAGAGGCACGCTTTGGAAAGTGACCAGAGGGCAGTGTTCCTCAAGCTGACAGAACTTTAGGTGTCATGGAGGGTCTTAGGCTTCACATAGTGTGAACTGCTCTACACATCAAAGTCGCCTCTTGTTCCAGCCATGTGACATTAATTGGGGGTGGTCTGGAAGGGTGTCTGCCCTTCTCCCTACTGAGGGGAGGCAACTCAGGGTGGGCTGCATGGAGATGGACTAGAGCTGTGGCCACTACACAGTGATGGTGGGAGGACACATAAAGGACTCTACCTAGACAAGCGGTCAATTCATGGTTAAAAAATGTGACACACATCTGTTCAACTGTCTGAGGATCCAGGGGCGGCTCCAGGCATCAGCACAGCAAGCACATGCCTGGGGCAGCAAGCTGTGCGGGGTGGCCTGCCGGTTGTCTTGAAGGCGGCAGTCAGGCAGCTTTCGGCGGCATGCCTGCGGGAAGTCCGCCGGTCCCACGGTTTCGCTGGCAATTCGGTGGCAGGTATGCCGCAGGTGCGGGACCGGCAGACCTCCCACAGGCATACCACTGAATCTGCATTACCAGCAGACCTCCCGCAGGTATGCCACCAAAAACCGCCTGACTGCCATGCTTGGGGCCGCAAAATATATAGAGCTGCCCCGTGATGATCCCAGCCTCAAGAAAAGAAAGGGATAAAAGGATGTACAAGAAAACCCTGCCCAAGTTTAGAGATAAATGTCCTTAAGTGCTAATGAGCTAGAAAGAGAAGTGATATGCCTACTGCTTAGGAGAGACTGAAGAGTTACACATTCCCAGGGAGACCCTCTAGAATGAGACTGAGCCCGAGAGGCTGCAGTTTGTTCAGGATAGTGAAAGAAAAGGTCTTTCAAATATCAAGAAACATATTTTATAACCAGAAAAGTCCATGATGAATGGGGTAATAATATTCCACCCTGCCTATAAAGATAAGTGGTATGGACATTATTGCTTATTTGGACACTGGAGCAACTGTATCACTCATTTCTGAGAGGTTGTCAAAAAAAATTGAAGGGTTTAAATATATGACCTTTTACAGGAATTACTTCAACAATAGCTTATTCTACTGAGTCAACTACAGTTGGTGTTATAACAATGAATTTCACTTTGAGAAATGCAAACTGAGTTCCTAATTGTGAGATTTAATCCAGTGTGTGCTGGGAAATAATGTCCTAAAAGTTTGGTGCCTGCTAAAACATTGCGGGTTCCTGCTAAAACCAAACACTCTGTTCCAAAATTTAAAATATCAGGAGGGGAAAAAAGAGAAATAAAATAGAGGGGGAAAATAGAGATTAAATGGTCTTTTTTAATGCAGATGCTGATGGTAATGAAAGAAAAGGCTTTTCACTTTGCAGGCATCAGACAGCGAAATCTTTTAGATCTATTGGGTCCAGATTTTCAGTGAGCTTTCATTAATGTGCCTAGAAAAATTATGGGAGTACTCATTTGCATGCACAAAATTAAACATCTGTGGAGGCAAATCAGGTAATTGCTTATCCAAATACCATTGTTTGTGAGTACAGTTATACAGTGTGTTCACACAAATAGGTGCCTGCAAATAGGCATTTTAATTGAAGCCCAGGGAAACTGTAGCCTATACTCTGTCATCTTCCAGCTAAAGACTGAAAAGGAAAGACTCTTACATTGAAAGGATGATATAGAAGCCAGATATGTATGAGACACACACACAATCCTATACTGTACAAAATAAGGATGCTTTTTTCTTTTGACGATACGATGTGAAAGAACCAAGGAAATATCTCTGGTGGGTGATGATTGCCTTATGTATCTTCAGCTACTGAAGGAGACGTTTAAGAAGATTTGCTGAACAAATTGTTTATTAAAACAAGTTGTTGGGTCCCTCATTTGTTGTCTGTGGGCTTTGCCAGCTGTATAATGATATCTAAATCCTTGGGTAAATTCCAGCTTTAGATGAACTGGTAGAATTAAATGATGTCACCTGAAAAGATCAGTACTCATTGACAGCCCCTTGGATTTTCTCTGTCAAAGTAGGTATGGGAGTGCCTCAGTCCTATCCAAAGGCTACTGGCAAATGCATTTAGATAATGAGTGCAAATTAGTACGTCAGAAAGGATCATAGAATCTCGATGGCATGCCCTTTGGGTTAACAAATGTGACTGGAGTTTTTTATAGATTAATGAATACTGTCTTACAAGTATTAATTTAGAAAAATTTCTGTTGTCTGTTTACATGATATCAGACTAATATTGCCTCATTATTAAAAGTATTTGTAATGCTACTTTTAAAAGCCAGTGCAGCTTGTATATAAAGTAAGCGAATTGCCAATGAAAATTAATTTCCTTGAACATCAAGCCATAATTTCAGAAATGACAGGATATCTGACAGGAGGTTAAAGCAGTGACATTTCTATTAAAAACCAGAAAGATATAAAATTAACATGGCACACGTTAAAGTGATTAAAAGCTGGCTAACTGATAGGTCTCGCAATGTAATTGTAAATGGGGAATCCTCATCAAATGGGTGTGCAGCTAGCGGGGTCCTGCAAGGATCTGTTCTCGGCCTTATGATATTTATCATTTTTATTAATATCCTGGAAGAAGACACAAAATCATCACTGATAAAGTTTTTAGATGACACTCAAATTGGGGGAGGGGTAAATAAAGAAGAGGACAGATCACTGATTCAGAGCGATCTGGATTGCTTGGTAAACTGGATATAAGCAAACAATATTTGTTTTAATCTGGCTAAATGTAAATGTATACATCTGGGACTAAAAAATGTAGGCTATATTACAGGATGGAAAACTCCTGGGAAGCAGTGACTCTGAAAAAAAATGGGGGAGTTATGGTGGATAATCAGATGAACATAAGCTCCGAGTGCGATGCTCTGGTAGTAGCAGACAGGTTATTTTACCTCTGTATCTGGCACTGGTGCGACCGCTGCTGGAATAATGCATCCAGTTCTGGTGTTCACACATCAAGAAGGATGCTGATAAATTGGAGATGGTTCAGAGAGGAGCCATGAAAATGATTAAAGGATTAGAAAACCTGCCTGACGGTGATACACTCAAGGAACTCAATCTGTTTATTTTAACCGAGAGAAGGTTAAGGGGTGGCTTGAGTACAATCTGTATGTAACTATGGGGGGATCAAATATTGAATAATGGGTTCTTCAGTCTAGCAGAGAAACGTCTAATGTGATCCAATGACTGGAAGTTGCAGCTAGATAAATTCATATTGGAAGTAAGGTGTACTTTTTAACAGTGAGAGTGATTAACCATTGGAACCATTTACCAAGAGTTGTGATGGATTCTCCATTACTGGCAATTTTTTAAAATTGAGATGGGATGTTTGTCTAAAGGACAGGCTGTAGGAATTATTTTGGGAAAGTTCTGTGGCCTGTTTTATATAGATCAGTCTAGATTATCACAATGGTCCTTTTCAGCCTTTGAATCTATTAATCTGTTGAATTGTGAGAGATCCTCCATTGTTAAAAGAAATTAGATTATTTCTAGGAGGGGTTTGACCATTTACATTTGCATAGAACCTGCTCTTTTTATGTAACTCAACAGCTGAAATAATCTCTTATTATTTTGGGGAAGGATTGCTACTGGGGAGTGAGTAAAACACCTGTTAGAAAATATCCAACATTGAATCTCTGCAATTGTTTCTGGGTGCTTGAAACTGAGGCCTAGGACTTCTATGGACGGAGTCTGCAGTTGAAGAATTTACAGTAGTGGAAATCTCACAGCTTCAAAAAGAAGCTATGGCATCAGAGAGTACTGAAACCCTGCTACAAACCACTTGGATATTTCTGTAAAAGCAGCAAAGAATCCTGTGGCACCTTATAGACTAACAGACGTTTTGGAGCATGAGCTTTCGTGGGTGAATACCCCACTTCGTCAGATGCATGCATTCACCCACGAAAGCTCATGCTCCAAAACATCTGTTAGTCTATAAGGTGCCACGGAATTCTTGGCTGCTTTTACAGATCCAGACTAACATGGCTACCCCTCTGATACTCGGATATTTCTGTTTCCTTGTAATATGTGTAACCATAGTTCTTTGCAGCCACTGATCTTCCAGACTGGCCTAAATAGTTCATGAAATCATTGGAATTTGATTTTCAAATAAGTTATCATCGAGGAGTGCTAGACAGAGAACTAGAACCTTGTCTTATACTGCAAGACAGCCAAAAACTACCCAGTATCGAGCATTATCTATCTGGGCATTATCAGTGTATTTTCGGAGCACTAAGCCATAAGAACCTACACAGAATATAATAGAACACTAAATAGAATAGAATTAAAAAAAAACGGAACAGAATGGAACACAGCCTAGTTCTTTCAGAGACATTCCTCTTCTCCCTCTTCTAAAGGAAAACATGTGAATGTCCCCAGGGACTGAGGCAGGTTAGGTTTCATCACACAGCTAAGTAAGTCTGTTATGAAACTGGGTCCCCCCCCAGAAATGGAAGGCGGAGGAAATTCCAAAGTATTACCAATGGGGAGAGAAATGACATGCTGGGATGTGCTATAGTTATCCCAAGACCTGTGAGATCTTCCCAGGTGAATCGAAGGCCTTGGCTACACTGGAGAGTTGCAGCACTGGTGGTGGGTTTACAGTGCTGCAGCTTACTCACCGTCCACACTTGCAAGGCACATACAGCGCTGCATCTCCCTGGCTGCAGTGCTGGCTGTACTCCTGCTCTGCCTGGGGAATAACGACTGCAGCGCTGGTGATGCAGCGCTGCTCCGCCAGTGTGGCCACCAAAAGCGCTGTAATTGGCCTCCAGAGGTATTCGGAGGTATCCCAGAATGCCTGCTCAGCCACTCTGCTCATCAGTTCAAACTCTACTGCCCTGGCCTCAGGTGACCCGCCCTTTAAATGCCCCGAGAATTTTAAAAATCCCCTTCCTGTTTGCTCAGCCAGGTGTGGAGTGCAATCAGTGTATCTTTGCAGGTGACCATGCCTCCACGCGCCAAACGAGCCCCAGCATGGAGCAATGGCGAGTTGCTGGACCTCATCAGTGTTTGGTGTGAGGAAGCTGTGCAGTCACAGCTGCGCTCCAGCCATAAGAATTACCATAACCTACGAGCAGATCTCAAGGGCCATGCTGGAAAGGGGCCATGACTGGGACGCGGTGCAGTGCAGGATTAAAGTGAAGGAGCTGCGGAGTGCCTATTGCAAAGCCTGTGAGGGAAGCCACTGCTCTGGTGCTGCCCCCACGACCTGCCGTTTTTACAAAGAGCTGGACGCAATACTTGGAGGTGACCCCACCGCCAATCCGAGGACCACGATGGACACTTCAGAGTGTGGGTGGGGGGGGGGAGAAGGAAACTGAGAGTGAGTGTACTGGAGTAGGGGGAGACACCCCGGAGTCCCAGGAGGCATGCAGCCAGGAGCTCTTCTCAAGCCAGGAGGAAGATAGTCAGTTGCAGCAGCCGCTACTTGGTGAAGGACAAGCAGAGGAGCGGATTCCCAGTAAGCGGCTTTTATTTTCAGGATGGAAATGTTTTGGGAGGGGGAGGGGGGTTATGGCTGCATGCATGCATGCTTAGATGTGGAATAGTCCATTGATGTGGTTTATCACGTCGCGGTAATCGGCCTCGGTAATCTCTTCAAAAGTTTCAGCCAGAGCGTGGGCAATGCTCTTGCGCAAGTTTATAGGGAGAGCCACCGTGGTCCTTGTCCCAGTTAGGCTAATGCGTCTGCACCACTGTGCCACGAGGGGTGGGGGGACCATTGCTGCATAGGGGCCAGGGTGGAATCCCCATTGCTGTAGAAGACCCTCCCGCTCTTCCCAGGTGACCCGCAGCAGCGAGGTATCTTCCAGGATTAACTCCTGTGGAAAATGTTGGGAGAGTGTTCAATGTAGGTGCCCCCTGCAGCTGTTTTCTTTCCCCAATGCACCCCAGCAGAGCCCTGAAGCAATCAGTCCCCCTTACTCACCATTTCGGGGCTTCTGTGGATTATGTGCGCTCTCTTTGGTATGGGAAAATTATGCTAAAGTGAAGACTGTAAACTCCTTCACTGTGTGGGAATAACTATCTGAGATATAAACAATGCTGCCTTTTTTTCCTTTCCACAAGCGACCTTGAGTTCTCAGCTGCCCATGTTAACAACAGCTCAAAGACTCCAAAACCTGTGGAAGAAGCCATGAAAAAGCAAAGACGACCTGCTGCAAGCAGTTATGGATCACTCTGCCAGAGAGAATAAAAAAGAGCAGGACTGGAGGGAAAGGGAAAGCAGGATCCACCAGAGAAACGCAGCGGCTAGGAAGAAAAGCACAAAGCAGCTGATAAGCAGCCTGGCGCGCCAAGCGGACTCTTTCCAGGCACTCGTAGCCATGTAGGCAGAGCACTACTGCACCGGCCCTCCTCCGTCCCAAAGCTCTTTCCCTTGTGCCCCAATGTCAGCTCCAAACCCCCTTCCCCAGCATCCAGGTTCTTACCTCCACCAGCTGCCCCTGACACCTGTATGTTCACCAACCAGCCCTGAGAACTACGACCCTTACCCACTGCACTCAACCCCCATCACCATGCAGTATTTTCATCCTGAAGTGCAGCAGTCATTGCACAGCACTCCAGACAGGACATATTCAAACCTGTGACTGTACAGTTCCAACCCCACCCCCCTGCCCTTTTAGGTTCCCAAAATGTTGTGTGTCTGTCAAGAAAGTTATATTCTTTTCAATAAATGAATTCCTGGCTTTGAAAACAGTCTTTATTATTGCAGAAAGTCAAAGATACCTTAGCCCAGGAAAGAAACAGGCACTGCAAATCAGCTTAGGAAAAACAGATTCCTACTAACAATGTAACCACTGCACTTCACTCCTGTGCAAGGCACCAAACATTACTGTTGGTTTTCAGCCTCAAATTCCTCCCTCAAGGCATCCCTGATCCTTGAAGCCCTGTGCTGGGCCTCTCTAGTAGCCCTGCTCTCTGGCTGTGCATATTCAGCCTTCAGACGTTGAACCTCAGAGGTCCATGCCTGACTGAATGTTTCACCCTTCCCTTCACAAATATTATGGCGGGTACAGCACACAGATATAACCGCAGGGATGCTGCTTTCCCCCAAGTCTAGCTTCCCGTACAGAGAGCGCCAGCGCCCTTTTAAATGGCCAAAAGCACACTCCACAGTCATTCTGCACCGGCTCAGCCTGTAGTTGAACCGGTCCTTGCTCCTGTCAAGCTTCCCTGTGTATGGTTTCATGAGCCAAGGCTTTAACAGGTAAGCGGGGTCTCCAAGGATCACAGTGGGCATTTCAGTGTCCCCTACTGTGATCTTCTGGTCTGGGAAAAAAGTCCCTTCCTGCAGCTTCCTGAACAGGCCACTGTTCCGAAAGATGCGTGCATCATGCCCCTTTCCAGACCAGCCTCTGTTAATGTCAATGAAATGCCCACGATGATCCACAAGCGCCTAGAGAACCATAGAGAATACCTCTTATGATTAACATATTCGGATGCTAGGTGGAGTGGTGCCAGAATAGGAATATGCGTCCTATCTATCACCCCTCCACAGTTAGGGAAACCCATTTGTGCAAAGCCATCCAGAATGTCCTGCACGTTCCCCAGAGTCACGGTTCTTCTTAGCAGGATGCGGTTAATGGCTCTGCAAACTTGCATCAAAACGACTCCAACGGTCAACTTTCCCATTGCAAACTGGTTCCTGACTGATCAGTAACTGTCTGGAGTTGCCAGCTTCTAGATTGCAATAGCCACCCGCTTCTCCACCGGCAGGGCAGCTCTCAATCTCGTGTCCTTGCGTTGCAGGGTGGGGGCGAGCTCAGCGCACAGTCCCATGAAAGTGGCTTTTCTCATCCGAAAGTTCTGCAGCCACTGCTCGTCATCCCAGACTTCCATGACGATGTGATCCCACCACTCGGTGCTTGTTTCCCGAGCCCAAAAGCGGCGTTCCACAGTGCTGAGCATTTCCGTGAAAGCCACAAGCAATGTCGTGTCGTATGCGTCAGGCGACTCGCAATCATCGTCGGACTCCTCATCACTTTGGGGCTTAAGGAATAGCTCAGCTGCCAAACGTGATGTGCTGGTGAGACTCGTAAGCGTACTCCTCAGCAGTTCGGGCTCCATTTCCCACAGAAATTGCGCTGCACAGAAACCATTGGGAGAGTCACAATGGCGCCAAACGTGGATGGAAAAACAGGGACTGCTGGGACGTAAAGCAATGCATCACGGGGCATTGGAACAGGAAGCAGAATGATGCACACCCTTCAGTCCCCTTCCCACAACCTATGGCACCAAAATGGGATGAGGTGCTCTGTGGGATAGCTGCCCATAATGCAGCAACTCTGCAAATGCTGCAAATGTGGCCACACTGCTGCACTGGTAGCTGTCAGTGTGGCCACACTCCAGCGCTTTCCGTACACAGCTGTACGAAGACAGCTGTAACTCCCAGCGCTGCAGACCTCCAAGTGTAGCCAAGGCCTCAGTTATCTGCTACAGCATTTAAAGTGTTGATAGAGAGGATATATTAAATAATGTTACTGCTGGAAGGTGTTAATGGAGCCCATCAGTCATAGATCTATGTAAATTGATAGTCATACCTTTCATTCAGGCTAAATGAGGGAGCAATTAAATGTCCCTTTGTTTAGTGATAGCTGAAACAATAGAGGCCACTGCCTAAGGCATGCCTAATGGCCAGCATGGCAAGCAAAATGGCTTCCTCGGGGACTGATTGCAAACGCAGGGACTGGAGCATTAACTAGTTTAAGCTGTGTATAAAATCATGACTGGTGTAGAGAAAGTAGATAAGGAAGTGTTGTTTACTGCTTCTCATAACACAAGAACTAGGAGTCACCAAATGAAATTAGTAGGCAGCAGGTTTAAAACAAACAAAAGGAAATATTTCTTCACACAATGCAGTCAACCTGTGAAACTTCTTGCCGGAGGAAGTTATGAAGGCTAAGACCATAACAGGTTCAAAAAAGAACTAGGTAATTCATGGAGGATAGGTCCATCAATGCTATTAGCTGGGATTGGCAGGGATGGTATCCCTAGCCCCTGTTTGCCAGAAGCTGGGAATGAGCGACAGGATGGATCACTTGATGATTCCCTGTTCTGTTCATTCCCTCTGGGACACCTGGCATTGGCCATTGTCGGAAGACAGGATACTGGGCAAGATGGATCTTTGGTCTGACCCAGTAGGGCCGTTCTTGTGTGTGCCTAAATGTGGGTGAAAGGACCCAAAAAGCCAGGAGAGAAAGCCAGCAAGTAGCAGAAAAAGTAGGGGTGCATGGACTTGGGAGGAATCCAAGAGACAGAGCTTCTTTTGGGCAGAGTACTTGCTGAAAAGGCAAACCTGGATTTCTGAACAAGGAAACTGCCTCCTGTTGTAAGTTTCTGCTCCCCTTCTGGGAAACAGGTTTTTGTGCAAATGCCTCGTAAATAAACAGGATTTAACCAAAGTAGTACCTGACTCTGTTATCAATATCTCCTCTTAATGAAAACAACCTGGCAAGGCCCTGAATGTTGTGGGCACCTGAATCATAGGGACATGAAACAAAGAAATGTAAGATAATAGCAAAGATCACTTTGTGAATTCCAAAGCCAAATAATTCAACCTGAATCTTTCTTTTTCAAAGCAGAGACAGTAGCCCTTGAAACTACACAGTGCAGTTGCAAGCAATCATTGTTTGCCAGAGAGAGATGAGAGCTTTCTGTCTTTTATATTCCTTCTGTAGATTTAACACTAAGAAGGAAGCCTTTATTTAAAAATGTGAAACTGTACAGGAAACCTAAGCCTTCTAAATTTCTCTCACCCACTGTAGCAGCCAAAGAATGTGAATTATAGGCACATCTATCCAGATGTCTATTTGAATGCTGGGGATGATGTTCAAAATCCTAGGACAGACTACCAAAGAAATGTATAGGAGATATTTCTTGCACTCCGGCCCCAATACAGAAAGCAGCAAATCTCTCCCCTCCATTTCCTCACTGGGCCTGTTGACTAGTACGCATTTAAATGTAAGTTGACATTGCAGCAACAAAAATCTTAATATGAAATTCAGTTTAATTGAGACATAGCTGGGACGAATTAATTAACAAGCTATTTGAGATGGTAGGAAGCTTTCCTGAGCCTTATCTAGCTCATGCCAAAGCACTGTTTGATTTCATTCTCCTCACACCATACTCATCGATGGGTATCCAGTTTAGCGCATTAGGATAGGAAACCCTGAAATCTACAATTTCTAGGTGTATTTTGGTAATTCCTTCTTTAGTACCTCCCGTTTTCCTGACAAATACACATTTTTATGGCTGAGGCAGAATGAAAGAAGTTTGCCATAGTAATGCCTTCCTGGATATACATTTTGTACCCACAAAACATTTTAAAAATAAACATGTACTGTTCCAACAAAGGAATAAAGAACTTACTATTTCAAGACAAAGCCACCTCCTCTTTGCAATTTTTTTTACCGTCAAACTGAAAAAAAGAAGAAATAATTTAAATTTGCACTCTAATAAAAGTACTGCTTTTGAAAATTAGATGCTTTGGGTATCTGTTGATTTGTAATTAACTTTTGTTTTAATTATGTACCACTTGAAGCTAACATAGTTATTTTTTTGTACAGAGGATTACAGCTAGTTGCAATGCCACTGTCTTTAAAATCAGAGACTGTTGGACAACTGTAAAAATCATTTTCTTGTGAAAACAAATCTATTGTGAAGTAATCTGGTAAAGCTTCTTCACTGATAATCTTTATAAACTATATTGATTTTGCCATTTCTGCTTTTGTACTTAGGATCCTGGTATTGAATGAGTTTAGTGAGGTTTCTGCTTTCTTTGGAGAAGTTCAGAGGGCTGTAGTTAGCTGGAATTGCTGCCTCTTCCTAATAAAGTACCTGCTTATTGTTATGTATTTAAAAATAAGCTGTTTCCTTTCTAAATTATCAGTTATCCCAGAAGTCTGTAACAGCTCCATTTTACTCCTCCATATTTTGATTTTAGACAGCTGCCAGAATTAGTATTTTGTAGAGCTCTGAGCTCATGGAGTGCAATGTAATGCTGAACAATTGTTCCTCTATTTTTGAAATTGGGTAGGGCTGGCGTTTGAATACCAACTGAAAGGAAGAGCCTTTGTACTGGGTGCCAGCCTTATTAGCCAGCTGGATATCCTAAAAAGGTTTCTATTGGCAGACAGCCTGTGTGAAGGCAAGTCAGAGGGGAACGCGCTGCTGATTGAATTTGTAAATAACTAAGCAGTTCGCCAAGGAAGCCTCCCATGAATAGGATGGAAAAGCCATCCTGACAGTGTTTCCCCCTAGTCCTGCCAGCCCCACATGCCTATGCAGGGGAGACAGAGTGGTGTGGTTCTCTGCTTTTTCTCTTCTCTCTCTTGGCTTTACACCCTATAGGATTCAGTTTCATGAATAAGCCATTTCATTAAAATTAGACTGTCCAAGAAATGAAATGTTAACATCTGGCAGATGGCTCATAAAACAAAATGTAGGGAGCCACCTGGATTTTAAGGATTTGAATTACCTGAACTGAAAGGAAACTTTACTAGTATTGCTGATCTTATGTGAGATTTGCTTTGGAAACTTGGAGTGAAACCCATTTTATGGCTGTTAGGCTTTCTGTAAAATAGAGCATGTTCTCTAAATGCAGGGGAACGGCATCACCATTTAGTGATGGCCTTGGGAAAGAGAAGGTGGATGTAGCTTATCAAAATATGAGACACGCAAAGATAATCAGAATGGCTGTTCCTTTTGGGATGACCTGAATAACTGAATCCTTGTGACCTTAGGTATGAAATAGATCTCCAGAAGGGCCATTTGCAAGCAGGGTCTACTGTCCCTTTCGGCCATTTGCAAGCAGGGTCTACTGTCCCTTTCTCGCCCCAACATGAGAATGACACTGTGCTTGCAAGGAAGACTGATATTGTTGAATCATGAATCACCCTGTGCCAGTTTCCCTGGGAAGACTCAATTTCCATCTTGATTCCATTCCTATCAAGTTGTGAAATGGTGCATTCGTGAGATACTTCATTTACTTTTGTAAATTTTACTAAGCAAATATAATAGATGAAGGATGAAATAATTTTGAATAACATCAGCATGTACTTAGAGAAAGTTTTCAATTCGTGTTTTCTCCTCAAAAACACAATCCAATGGGGCAATCTCAGTTTTTAAAATAATGAAATTTGCAGTAAACTAGGACCTTTCAAGTTCTATAAGAACTATGTCCCTGCTACGTCCTTTGAGAGATTAGTCTTGTACCTCACCTCTTCTTCCATAATTAGTGCTGTTTAACCAACTCACAATCAGAGAAAGTGTCATTGATGGATTTGTGTTTGCTGGCTGAGAGCTACAGGGTGGTAGGAAAGATTGAACTTATACTGGTAAATCTAGCGAGCTTTCCTAGGTTTTTCTGGGTTGTCCATTTGTAGTATAATAACTCTGAGATAAAATTCTTGGTTTTGTTTTATTTTGGTGAATGTTTTTCCCAGACAAATTCCTGTTTCGCTTGTAGCTTGTCATTTGTTATTTCAAAAACTTTACTTCAGGAGTTTGGAGTGTCTTGTTATACTTTGTACATGAGTTTATGTGTGTGAGCTGTAGTAAAGTGCAGTGATTGCTTAAAAACACTATAGTTACTTAAAAGAGATGACTTTGATTGTGTGTTTTTTGTTCCCATCACAATAACACTTTGCAGGTGATTATTAAATTAGAGATTTTCTTTCTTTTTTTTTTTTTTTTAGAAAAACAAAGAAACCTTTTCATGTCAGCACCAATTATGAGTGGTAATTTTTCACATTTTACAAAAGAATTTTCTGTCCTATCTCCACGCCTCCCCCCCACCCAAGTAAAGAAGGGCTTTGACACTCTATGACAAGGAAGAATTTTTTTTTTTGCATATACAGTGCTTTTGACTTTTCTTTAAAAAAATTCTGTTGACTCTATTGAAATGTGACAGGGCAATATTTAACCTGAATAGAGTCATGTTGACTCCTCTTATTAAAACTGACAGTTAAGGACATTTCTCTCTTTATTCCTTCTGATACATGCAGACAAGTCTTCACTGCTAACTAATATACAAAATCAAAAACAAAAAAATACAGAACGAGGAGATGAGTACCTTATAAACAATATATGAATGACAATTGCAAGTTTAATCTAGCAAAGAAACCTTTTTTTATCCTTTAAGAAAATTAAAGCCCTTTCAAATTAGCTTGATATATGAAGACAGGCTGACATCATTAATTTTCAAGTATTCATTCTCTCTCTATCCTCGCTTCTGCTCCCAGATACATAGTGTTGCATTATGTTCTGGATAGGTCCACAGTGACACCTATAGCTAAACATGGAGTTTACTTTGGCTAGTATGGGAGGAGCTAAAACCCTAAGTCTCAGATCTGTTCTTCTTCTTCCCTACCTGCTTTGTTTCTTGTTTTCCCCAATTCTCTCTCTGTTTGAAACAGCCAATGCTACTGATAGGAGGCTGGTTCTCCTTTTATTATGGAACTGTTGCTTTGTATTTTGAGTGAGGATGTAATGTAAACTTGCACCCTTGATTTTCTGGTGCCCTCATCTGCAGGAAGGAACTCCTTAGCGAGATGTACGTGTTGTTCTTCTGAGTCCGGCATACTGAAGTCTCCGAAAGCTGAAAAGGGCTAATTAATTGTTTACAGTGCATTACCTTCACAGGCAAAGAGGTACCAAAAACTTGGTAACAATGTAGCCTCTGCAAAGTTGAGGTACTTTTGCCTACCTATCTTCATATACTCTGCTGCAATACAGCTTGGAAATTCAGTAGTAACCACTCTTCCCATTCACGTCAGCTTTGTCATAAAGCTGTACACATTTTTACTGTTTCCTCCCTGTCATCTAAATTTCTGTATTGCAGAGCTCTTCTGTTCATTTAGCATTATAGAAAGATCAGCTGAATACCTTCATCAAATGGTCTAAATACTTGTGAAGAATTCAGCAGCACCAAACTGAAAGCTAACTACAACTGCAGTGCAAAATGTTAGTCCCTTGTCCATAGACATTAAAGCTACAGCTACTTTCACTAATAAATTACTCAATGGAAAGAAAATACTTCCATTGTTCAACTTCTGCTTAGACCTGAACTATTTGTTATCTCTGGAAGGTAATCTACTTCAAAGCAGGATTAGGTCAGAGTGTGTGGTCTGAAACTCCAGGTGTGTGAGCACTAGGTACTCATACAACAGAAAATTCCATTTATAACCTTATCAGAGTCATTTGGGATAAAGCTTTGAAGGAGATGGAGCAGCATTGTAATAGGTCAGGCCCACTCTCTGAAACCTTTTTCCTCCCTTCATTCAGTAAATTTAAGAGAAGGAAAAGTCAGGTTAATATTTTATGCTAGTGCCAGATGAGTTTGGAAGAATCTATAATGTACCAAGTCAGACAATTCAGACATCTGCAAGAAATAGTCTACTGTACCACATGCCAAACTAGCCCCACATCTGAATTGGGTCTATATGGATACATTCTCATGGAGGCCAGAGGAGGATGATCAGGTCATCAGCGGTATATTCGAGGAAATCCTGGCAAGGCAAGATAAACCATGACACTCACAGACATCAATGGAGAAGACTGAAAGAAGAGGGCAGGGAACTGGACTCTATGACCTCTCGAGGTCCCTTCCAGTCCTGGAGTCTGAGTCTAACACAAGACTGAATACAATGGATTATAGAATTAATGGTGTTGAACGACCTGCAAATCAAACTGAATTTAAGGTACAAAACTTAACCTCTTTTCTAGTGGAAGTTAGATTGCAAAAGAAAGCTGTGATTAAAAGGAATGTTTTGCTGTATAATGTGTGTGTTAGGCATCTAGGCTGGGAAGAAGCACCAGAGCTTTTTGCATATGGAAATATGTGGCCGCTATTGGCTTGTTTAAATATAAACGATAGTATAAGAAGTATGTTTCTGTGTGGGTGTGCATACTTACACCACTCCTGTACAGAAATAAGATGGACACAACATGGGTGGAAGAATTATCGTGTCTTTTACAGATACGAGTGAATGAGACCAAATCCTCAGAGCAGTGAAAGACGAAGAGGGGAAACAACATGTTCTCGATAGAGCAGAGCCAATGATTTTACTCCAGCCGAAGGTCTGTGCAATATTGTTTTTATTTTTCTTATTTATATTCCTGTAGCACCCACAGGTCCCACTTGTGATCAGGGCTCCACTGTCTTAGCACTGTATAAACATTTAAATCACCATTCCTGTCCCAAAGAGCGTACTGTTGAATTAAAGACACAAGAAGTGAATGTAATAAAGAACCAGAGGGTGGATGAGAGGATGAATGTAACCATGATAAGATTACTGTACTGTTAAACAACAAAAATAAACAGTCCTTTGGAGGTCCCAAGTTACTGGAAAGCACCTGAGTGGAACTCTCACAATACAATGTAGGATATGTTTTGTTGGATGTTAAACCAAGTTGTTTTAAAAATTATGATTGTAATGTACTTTCCTTAAAAGATCCTGGAGGAATATTGTAAAATGTGTGGCTCCCATTCCCACTGGAGTTCACTACATATAGAGAGTTTTCTATGCATGGAAAATGCAAACTAAAATTTATTCATAACCCAAGTGGGTGACTTATCTGCAAACATGGCTTTGACTATTGTTTTTATGCTAATGATGTACCAATCTATCTTTCTACACTGGACCCATCTTCCTCATCCAAAATCAAATCTTGGCCTGACTTTCTGGTATCTCCTTGTAAATATCCAGGCCCCAGCTGCAACTTAACTTGGCCAAATGCAAGTGCCTAATCTTTCCCTCAAGCCTGCCCCTCAACTTCCTGGTTTTCTCCTGGTGAACAACCCCACCATTCTCCTATTGACTATATCATTTGCCATGTCTCTCTCCTTTGACATGCATCCAAGCTACATCTAAATCTTGCCACTTTTTCCTGCACAGCATCCCCAAGATCTGGGAAAACTCAACTCAGCCCTGATCACCTATCTCTTTAACTTCTATAATCCCTTCTCCTCTGGCCTCTGTGCCTGTAGCCTCACTCCTCTCATTTCCATTCAAAATATGGTTGCCAGGATCATCATCTTGACTCATTGATCTATGTTATACCTTTCTTTAAGGCCCCCCATTCACTCATCATCTTCCATGGCATCAAACAAAAATGTGGTGTTCTTCTTTCCAAAGCCCTTTATCAGGGTGGGTTAATTTAAATCAAAATGATTTAAACCACTGCTTTTAATCATGATATTAATCAGCAAGCAGAAAACCTTGATTTAAACAAATGATTTTAATTGTTTTGTCTTTGCACTTCTTAGTTATTTTCCTAAGGAAAGATTGATTATCATTGGTTGGTAACCATTAAAAATGCTGGTTTTGCACTAAATTTAAGTGCTTTTTTTGGCTAACCAGGATACACCATATCTGTACACATTTATCTAAACAATTATATAGCTTAACTTACATTTATTCTTATATTTTAAATTTTGTATTACATTGGAAAACAGTGAATGATACATTTCTCTTTTGATGATTAATTTTGTGCTTGTGATTTGTAACAAGCTCTGTTTGGATAGAAATTCAATTTGAAAAGCAGAAAAATATCAGTTTAATTTTGTATTAAATAAAACTACTTTATGTGCTGATACATAAGAGAAAAAGTTTATCATAATATATTTAATATTTAAAACTGATTTATTAAACAAAGGAAGTATGATCTGCAGTTAAATTAAACTGACTGTTTCTGGCCACCATGTCCTTCATAATTGTAAAACTAGTAGATCTCATCCTTTCACACCCAGTTTTTATTCATAGATTGGAAGAAGAAAACAAACTTTCCTGCTTTTTCAACTCATATTGTTTTCTTAACTTTGAATTAACTAGTTATTAAACTGAACTAGTTGAATAAACTGAAGTGAAGAAATTATTCTCTCTGCACCTGCTGAAGAAGCTACTGCTGAAAATAGTTGGTTTAGCACTTCGACAAACTCTGATTCCAGATGTTAGCTACTGAATTCTGTCAATGGTTTCCCTTTTTATAAAACTAGATAGGAAACATGTACTGCTTAATGTTACATTTTATCATTTAATTTAAATAATTTTAATAGATTATAAGAAATTTATATCTTAATAGAAGATGTCAATTTCAAATAGGTTTATTTTTAAAACTAAACCTGTATTTAAATTAAATCAAATACATTCTGATTTAAATTAAAAAATCTGTGTTTTTAAGTTAACCCTCCACCTATAGACTTGTATCCACTCCATCCTCCTCTTTATAATTGAGCCCTGCCTCAGCTTTCTGCACTGTTATCTTCTTGCCAGTTTGTCTCCCCTTCATTCCACCAAAGATGCTAGCCTAGATTACCAGCTTCTTCACCAAACACTTTTGCGCTTTCTCCCATGCTACCAGGTTAGAGTGGGAAAGGCTCCCTGTCAAAGTCTCCACCTTATCTTTAACGTGTCTTCTCCACCTCTGCCATAATGCATACAAAAGACTGCAATCAGATAATAGCTAGGCAGTGGCAAGTTTTGATCAGTGCTACTGAGTGGTTAGGAATTGTGCACATCCTATTATATTTGTTACCCTGTCTCCTATGCCACCCACCCGGCCTACTTGTTTGTTTGATCGATCTGTTACATATTGTCATTTAGATTTAAGCTCTTTTACACTGGGGCACTGACTGTCCTTTTTTATGTTTATTCAGTGATTAGCATAATTGAGCCCAACTTGGCTATGGCTGTCAGATGCCATCACAATATAAAATATGAAATAATAATTAGAAGAAACAGAGAACATTAAACATGATAAACATGGGTAGTATGTCAGGTGGAAAATAAAAAAAAAATTCACTCTTTACTTTGGTTCTCAAAGGAGACATTGAAATTCTATGGTTGCCCTCCTTTCCCCTGCCAACAGAGGCCAGTAGCTGGTATTGTATTGGATTTCTGTCATCTTTTCTGTTAAATTCATTATATATTTAGTCCAGGGTTCTTTTCATCCCAAGGGAAAGAGGCAGGAGATATATTTGGTTACATATAATTATTTATAAATATTGCAAAATACCCTTTTTAAAAAAAAATAGGATGGAGCAGTGGCTCCCATGGGAGCCCAAGTAGCGGAACCTGTAGAATCAGTCAGCTATTACCCTGGATGCCTTCTTTTGAAGAAGGAATCCCCACTGCAGCTGTGTTCAAAGAAGCTTTTTAAATAAAACAAAAAAAGCTTTTAAAAGCACCATAAATAACTGCAAGAACATGTAGCTCAGAAGGACAAAATCAAAGATGGCAGCTAGGATTTTTTATTTGCTACAGAAATCTACAGACTATTGGCTGGATTCTGCAGTGAAGCAACATTTGTAAAAGGGATAATGTCTCTGTTACCTATACCTCCAGCTATCTGTTAGAGTGAGTCAGACTCTTGTCCAGGGATATAGTTGTAAAGTGATATTGGCTTTAGATTGTCTTGTCTTTTGTGGAAAATACTTCTGTACCATCATTGGTAGCATCACATAGAATCATAGAAGATTAGGGATGGAAGAGACCTCTTGAGGTCATCTAGCCTAGTAGCCAACCTTTTCTGGGTGGCAGATGCTGGACCATGAGCCACCAAGGACCGTGGCCGGTGGACAAGCATCCGCTGAAATGCCACTGAGAAGTGGCAATGTCAAGAGGCGTCACCGCTGAAAATCAGCGGCATTTCGGTGGCGACGCCTCTTGGTGACACCACTTTTCGGTGGCATTTCGGCGGCGACGCCTCTTGAGGATGCCGCTTTTTGGTGGCTTTTCAGCAGATGCTTGTCCGCTGGCCAGTACACAGGCGCACATAGATGTGTTGGGGACCTTGATCTAGTCCAACCCCTTGCTCAAAGCAGGACCAACCCCAGCTAAATCATCCCAGCCATCAAGTTTTAAGCTGGGACTTAAAAACCTCTAAGGATGGAGAGTCTACCACCTTCCCTAGGGAACCCATTCCAGTGCTCCACCAATCTCCTAGTGAAATAGTGTTTCCTAATATCCAACCTAGCCCTCCCCCACTGCAACTTGAGACCATTGCTCCTTGTTCTGTCATCTGAGAACAGCTGAGCTCCATCCTCTTTGGAAACCCCTTCACATAGTTGAAGGCTGCTATCAAATCCCTACCACACACACTCTTCTCTGCAGACTAAATAACCCCCGTTCCCTCAGCCTCTCCTCATAAGTCATGTTATCATTTTCGCTGCCCTTTGCTGGACTCTTTCCCATTTGTCCACATCCCTTCTGTACTGGGGGGCCCAAAACTGGATGCAGTACTCCAGATGTGACCTCATATAGAATAGAGGGGAATAATCACTTCCCTCGATCTGCTGGCAATGATCCTATTAATGCAGCCCAATATGCCGTTAGCCTTCTTGGCAACAAGGGCACACTGTTGACTCATATCCAGCTTCTCATCCACTGTAGTCCCCAGGTCCTTTTCTGCATAGCTGTAGCTTACCCAGATGGTCTCCAGCCTGTAGCAGTGCCTGTGATTCTTCCATCTGAAGTGCAGAACTCTGCACTTGTCCTTGTTGAACCTCATTAGATTTCTTTTGGCCCAGTCCTCCAATCTGTCTAGGTCACTTAACCCTATCCCTTCCCTCCCGCATATCTACCTCTTCCCTCAGTTTAGTGTTGTCTGTGAACTTGCTGAGGGTGCAATCCATCCCATCATCCAGATCATTAATGAAGATGTTAAACAAAACTGGCTAGAGGACTGACCCTTGGGGCACTCTGCTTGATACCGGCTGCCAACTAGACATTGAGCCGTTGATCACTACCTGTTGAGCCCAACATTCTAGCCTGCTGTCTATCCACCTTATAGTCCATTAATCCAATCCATACTTCTTTAACTTGCTGGTAAGAATACTGTGGGAGACCGTACAAAAGCTTTCCCATAGTCAAGGTATATCATGTCCACTGCTTTCCCCATATCCACGGAAACAGTTATTTCACCATAGAAGGCAATCAGATTGTCCAGGCATAATTTGCTCTTGGTGAATCCATGTTGACTGTTCCCGATCACCTTCCTTCCCACCAAGTGCTTTAAAATGGATTCCTTGAGAACCTACTCCATGATTTTTCCAGGGGCAGGGGTGAGGCCGACTGATCTGTAGTTCCCTAGATTCTCCTCTTCCCTTTTTTAACTATATTTGCCTTTTTCCAATGGCCTGGGACCTCCCCCAATCACCACAAGTTTTCAGAGGTAATGGCCAGTGGCTCTGCAATCACATTAGCCAACTCCCTCAGCACCCTTGGATGCATTAGATCTGTACCCATGGACTTGTGCATGCCCAGCTTTTCTAAGTAGTTCTTAACCTGTTCTTTCACCACTCAGGGCTGCCCATCTCCTCCCCATACTGTGCTGTCCAGTGCATCAGTCTGGGAGCTGACCTTGTCTGTGGAGACCGAGGCAAAAAAGCATTGAGTACTTCAGCATTTTCCACATCATCTGTCACTAGGTTGCCTCCCTCAATCATTAAGGGTCCCACACTTTCCCTGACCACTTCTTGTTGCTAACATACCTATAGAAACCCTTCTTGTTACCCTTCATATCCCTTGCTTTCACATGCTTTCTTATTATTGATCTCAGCTTGTTTTTAAAAGTTTCCAATAAAATATGTCTAAACAGTGGAAGAAAGAAGATATGGAGTTGAATACGAATTCTGTCATTAGGAAAGGTTTCTGCTGCAAGCCCCTGAGAAAGCCATGAGGATGAGTTAAATTGTCAAATTTTACATAACAGAATACATTAACCACAGGACACTCCATTTGAAGGCAAGACCATGGCAGACAATGGCACCAGGAAGGACACAGATGGACCACAAATGAATGCATCCATCTGAAATGAAGAAACAAATTATGTCTGAATCTAAGAAGAGTTGGCAGCCCAGGGTATACATTTTGATTGGTCAGCAACAAGATGTGCACTGCCTTTTCATGTTGGACCACAGAAACAAATTGTTTAAGCATGATAGAAATGCAGAGGAAAACACAGAAAATCTTGTATGAGAGCTACCTTTTATTTACAGAACCACTGGATTGTAGAGCCAGGGTGTGAACGCAGTTCTATATTATTAGGTTTATCTACCTGGAGAATCATGAGAGAAGAGATCTGCTTTCACTAGTAAATTGGTACCAGGAGGCTCCGTGCCATATCTGATACAGGCACTCAGGAAGCATATTTTTACGATGATAGTGTCCACTAGCAGAAGTAAATCCGGCAGTTGTAATACTTGTTCTATGCAGAGGTAGAGATGCTCATTGTATTTGGAAGTATCCACCAGTTGAAAAATTGCATTTGTATCATTTTTAGGGGTCATGTATTTTGACTTTTTCATAGATAGTCAGAGGATCCTTCTAATGACTGATTGTGATGGATAGACGGGTACTGTGTAAAAGCAAGGAACTGGAGTTTCATCTGTTGCATGCCATTAGTCAGCTGTGCATTTGAAGTAAGGCTTGGTTTAGAACTGCGGCCCTCATTTTAATTTTTTTTATATAAAACTTTAAAAAATATACCTTTTAAATTTATTCTTCAAGAAGAAATAAACTTTTATTACACTCTTTCTATTGCTGTCAATTTGATTGGCCAGATGTTTGTCAGGTTTAATACAGATTTACAAAAGTTGTTTTTTAGATTTTGACTGAGGGCATTTCTGGAGAATGAACAACTTTTAAAGGAAAAAACTAAATTTTTTACACCTTACAGATGCTGTAATTCCTTTAGAAATGTATGGCATCTAAACTTTGCAGTATTCCTTTGCTTTGCTTTTGTGAAATCAAAATTTCTGAGAAAAGGAAAACTGCAGCTTGGAGGTATGTAAATGAGAGATGGAAGAAGAAATGATGAGGTGCGAGGACCTGGAAACACAGACGTTTATTTTGAAAATTAATTGAGTACCCCTAGGTCAGAGGAAAGTCATCCTCTAAGGTTATCAGGCAATGGGGAATAAAGACATACACTGTATGTCTCACTAAGATAGTGGTTACCAGTGTATACTACACATACACACCCTTTCTGACCATTTTTTCCCTGCGTTTCTGTTCCCTTCCAGAATTTGTCAGTGGCACTTCACCACACCGTTTATGGAAGCCCCAAACTACAATATTAGTTTTTACTCTTTTTAGTGTGGGATCATTTTGATTTTGTTGTGAATATGTATAGGAAAATAAAAAAATAAGGAGTCATTTATCTATAGCGATACTTTCCCCTATCTGTCTGAGCCGCAGAGTTGCACGTTGTTGATGAAGTGAGGTCTACAGTAATGAGGCTGGAGAAGGGCCCAAATGGTGCTGTTCACATCTGGATTTGGATCCCAGGCTGAATTTCCCCAAAGATTATCAGAGTATTGAGATCTGTTGTTCTAGGTCAGCCCTTTATAGAGATGGGCCCAAGACACACTAGGAAGGTCTCAGTTCTGGTGTCCTTGTTCCAGCTCATCTCTGCTTCTGTCTTCTGGTTGTGCTCTGTACTTAGCTATGGGGCCACAATGAGAACTGGAAATCGACATTCGAGGCACAGAAATTTAAGGGCAGAAAATCTGAGTGTGATCAACAGTATGAAGTAGTAATTATAATCATATTCTTGATTGGAAAATGAATGAGAAACCCACGGATAACTAAATGTAGCATATGATCAAAGACATTTTGGCAATTACTCCTATATCCAAGTAAAAGACTGGCACTGAAATTTAGTAAATATCTAACTTAAACCATCACCTGTGTGTCCCTTCTCTCTTGCTCTGAGCCCCCACATCACTTCCTTTCTTTAAATCTCACTTCAAAAACCTTCCATCTTGAGTTTGAGTGACTTTCTTCGGAAGTAGGTTTCGGTAGCTTATGCTAGGGGTGCAACAGAGAAAGACAGTGTACTGATTCTAAGGAAAGAACATGCACTGACATTTATACTAGTCAGGCATTTAACTCAGCAATTATATTCATGTGTTATTAAAGTGCAGCCTGTAAAACTTATCAGACTGGAGCTTGATTTTAGCAACTTCTATTAATTTCAGCCCTCTTTGGTTCTCAAAATCATATCTGATTGTAGTAGTTACAAAAAATTAATTGTTGAACTGTAAGTTGTTCAACATTCTGAACTGAAGCCCACCTTAGAAAGTGCTAGCACAGTTTCTTAGTGTCCGTATACTGTTTTGTGATTAGGACTCTTGAGAGATGATAACTCTGACTGTAGAAAATGCATAAATATTATGGTTTGTAAATATAAAAAATAATCTTGGTTGGATAACTACTACTGTGTGACTATCTCATATCTGTTTTACTTGACTAAGCAGCAGTAAAACATTCTCCATCTCCCCTCTCCCCCCGCATTACAATATTGTTATACACATTCCAGTGTGAGACATCTATAAAGGAATTAACTTCAGTAACACTACATTATTCCAAATAGGTATGTTAGCCTGTCACTTGCTGGGGTCCTCAGGTCACCCTCTTTAATTAAGTCTTGTAATGTTGAGTGTAAAGTCAATACCCACCCTGCCTTGTCAGAGCTAACACTCTTTCTTGGGCTGCTTTTATCAGCATCCCCAATTTCCCACCTGGAATTTGTTTTAAAGAAGCCCAAACCCTATTTTATGAAACATTGAAGGCTGTATGGAATATTCTGCCTCTTGGTCTGTTATCAATGCTCTGAAACTCAGAACAAGCAAGCTGTACACAGCATTTTGATTTCAAGTTAAGCTATTATGCTACAAATTGTGTTTAATATATCTTTAAATACTTTCTTTAATATTTTATAGGGTTTTTCCCCATTGAATTAGCAGTAAAAAAGCAGTGTTTCATATTTCAGATCCTTTCCCACCTTTCAGAGGCCTGTGTTTCACATAATCTGGTTACCAGCTGGACAGCCAGGGGCCAAACGCAAGGAAAGGAACTGCATACTTCGATTCTATCCTGGTATTCAAACTGAGTGTGTGCTTCTAAATGTTATACTCTTTATCCAAATAATCTGCTTTCTTATATTTCACTTTTTCATTTTTAACTCCACGGAAATGTAAGTCAGAGGCCTCTTCATTGATCCGTCCATCTTTTGCAGGGTTAGGAACAAAGTAATCCAGTCTCTCTATATGTATTAGGGTGAGGTATGCAGCCCATCACTGATGTCACCTGTACATTTAAACATCCCTTTACATTTGCACACTCAATTCTGTTTACCTCTTCCAAGGAGAGTAATCTTCTTCTTCATCCTTCTATTCTGCCTCTTCTTCTTCATTTTCATTATTATTATTATTTATTTGTTTGTATAGTGCCTACAAAGGACCTAAAATATGAGTTAAAAGCTGCCACACAGCTGTCAGGAATGAAAATCTTAACATATATGAAAATGAACAGAGCTGCTGAAACATATCGTTAATCACAATAGACGTTACATATTTGACCAATAAAGGAGAACTAGACAAAGAGCCCACAGAGAACTGGATATGTAAAGGAGATTGAAGGAGAATAAATGTGATACCTGTTTTCAAAATGGAAATAAGAGTGATCCCTGCAATTATTTTTCAGTTAAGTGTAACTTTGACGCCTAGAAAAGTAAGGTACAAATGCTAAGAGTATGAAATCTCTAGAGGCTTAAACACAACCCTCTGTTGAGGAGCAGCAGTGCACCAGGAGGCATTCTGCAGACCACCTGGAACTCCCTGGTACACAGTGGACGCATGCAGCACTGCTGCATCTCTTTAAGGAATGACACATGCCGTTCCTGGGTCAGTGTGTGTGTGTGTGTGTGTGAAGTCATGGTTTCTCCACTCTTTGCACCTTTCTGCACCTCTCTGCTCCTTTTTGGGAGTCATGTGTCCCAGAGAAATAATTAGAGAGCAGTCCCTGAGCTAACTGGATCACGGATATTTGCAATTCTGTCTGGCTATAGAAGTTGGAGGCTCCTCTCTCCCTCGCTAGGTACCGCATGTTGAGTATCGAGAGGCTAACAGAATCAGGAATAATAATCAGCGCAAATTTATAAAGAAAAAAATCCTTCCTTTTTCTGACAGAATTACAAAAATTAACGGACACAGGGAATGCAGTGGATTAGATTCTGTGTGAGAGTACTGGATTGACAGGTGACAGATTCACAGGTCAGAGAATGGATTATAAATTAAATCTTACTGAAGAATTTTAAAAGTGCATTTACCATGAAAAGTGCCTTTGTGCAAGCCAGGGTGGGGTTCCACAGTTGTTCTGTCGGAATTATTTCCAGGTCAGAGGGGCTCCATTTAAAAGTAAAAAGAGGTTTCCTCTGTTAGCTCTGCAAAGTCAGTTTAGGCTTGGATGACTTGTCGGTAGTAGAAAACTTGCACAAATGTAGCTAAAATCAGCATGGTTAAATTAGTGCAAACCCCTAATAAAAATGCACTTAAGCCAATTTAACTTACTGAAATAAGCAAAATTGGTTTGGGTGATTTACACCAGTCCCAGTGTTCATATAGGGGTCTTCACTAAGGGGGGATGTAACTAGATCAATTTGAGTTACATTGATGGACGTTATCTAATATAATCAAGGCCTTAGAATCAAGCTAGGTTTTTTAAAATAAAATTTCCTGTATCATTACGGTTAATTAGGCCCTTATTGACTCATTTACAGCCCCTGTTGTCTTCAGGAGATTTGCACTGGTGTAACAGATTGGAACTTAGAAAACTATTTTATTGCTAATGCATGAGATAAAGTAGAACTTAGCTCTAGCAATGTTTTCTGTGTTGGCTCGGTAGGGCCAAAAATCACTAGATAACTATTTTTGTCACTAATGTCAGCAAATCTGACCCTGAATATACACAGGGAGCAGACATGTTGAGTGAGAAATTACCATTTTTACATAATCATTTTTCAGAGTAAGGCCATATGCCATAAAATCATGATTTTCCAAACTGGTGAGGGAGAATGAGGGATGGGACACACACTCTATATCAGATGAGCTACAAATTGTTTCCCAAAACTAACATGAGAACTTCAAATACTTGAACTGTTCTGGTTGCAGCATGTGCTTCTCTTGTGACCTTGGTGAACTTGAGACTGGTTAAAACAAAAAAGTAAAATAAAAATGATTTATCTGCAGGCTGGTTTTACCAAACTCTTTGAGCTGATGTTTTTACTGTACTTGTTATATTTAAACAACAGCAACGTATGTGTCTGTGTGCTTTTGCGTATGCATCTGTTTATGGGCGTGTGTGCATGTGTATGAACATATGTATGAATTAAGTGGAGTGAAATATTGGCTAAATGAGGGAGACATAAGGTAGCCACCTGTTCTGACATAATTTTGGGTGCATATGCACCAAAGAGAACTAGATGAAAAAAACAACTATCTGGAATATATATGTTGGAGCAAAAGAACAAACTAAACTAATTTTTCCCTTAGGATGCTGATTAATTGACAGAATTTTCTTGCTATTGAAATTTGGGCTTGCTGCTTAGACAGCAGACTGCATTGGATGATAACAATACTAGCCACTTTTGTACGTATGATAAATTAGCTGAAATCCCTTGGCCTGTCACATCTGTGCTATAAAGCTCATTTTAACTTTCTAGTGAAAAATGACGGACACCTTTATTTCTCTATAGATTCTTCAAATGAACAGGAAGCTCACGTGCTGTCTAAAGTATCCTCCATGGAGGTCAGTAGCATGACCTATAAGGAACCATGGAGGACTATAACTTGGTTTCCCTGATAACACCTGCTGTTACCCATTTACCCTGTTCCAGAATTTTAGTCACTTGTCTTTGAAAATGTTCCTTTGGAAACACTGCAGCCTGTTTGCTCCTGGGTGCTTCTGTTCTGTTTGTACTTGGTGTGAAAGCTTTTCCAGTACTAGAAGAGTCCATATACTACTGTACCACAGTTCTGTAGGAGGCAAGATCACATTTTCCCAATATTGTGTAATAGTCTAGCTACTGACAATAAAACAATTACTTAATTTGTTGTTCTCTTTAAAATGGAGATCCTTTACTGGAGCATTAAGTAAGCAGATCAGAGAATGTGTAGGAACCAGTATTTTGACATAATATGAATCTCTTTACTAATTTCCTCCCCAAATCATCTGATTCTTGGACACAATCTTGTGTCCATGTATGTTCCCCTGACCCCATAACCCCTGCAACAGAGTGCCTTCCTAATAACAAAGGTATAATGGATCTTAACTGGGGTAAAATGCCATCTATACAGTAATTTATAAACATTTTCTTTATGGGCTACACAAATTGAAAATGTATAACCCCTTTCCCATATAGAGACCCACTCATCCAGATCAATTTTTTATTCAAATTCCTCTCCCATCTTTTCATCTGGGTTGTTTTTTTGCCAACTTTTTCAACTAAAATTGTATATATCTTGGAAATTAAGCCTTTTGTTCCAGATTGCTCCTGCATGTAGATAGAACTGCCTGATATCCATATTTCACAATGAAACATTTGACTTGTAAATATTGAAAATACAGGATCTGTATATTATTTACATTAATACATATCTCTTGGTAGGATTCAAATCAGGGCCCTGGAACAGCTGTCCGAATTGAGTAATTTCAGCTCTTACCCACAAACACCAGATAGTGGTATTTCTTAGGGATATTTATTCCTGAATATTAATTAAAATAACTAAGGAAGAGGGCCTAAGTGACAGGCATTTAGAAGATTTCTCCAAAGTTGCTAATGTGGTCTGGATGAATGGGTAACTTTATTTTTGATGACCTACATTTCTTCTTAACCAATTACTATGAAGAGCGGGTGCCAGTCTTGTTTGCGTTTTACCCATTGTTGGATAGTCTAGTGTTAACCCATCTGATCACATCTTTTAAGTGTGATGCATAATAATAATCCTAAACCAGACTAGGGAAAGCTAGCCCGCCCCACTGGGTAGGCTTCTGCAGAACTTTAGAACCCATCCTTTGTCTTTTATGTTTTCATGTGAATGTTAATAGCGCATCCTGCCATGTTTTTAATGTCATGTCAGGGATGCACTGAAACAGAAAACCACAATTTTGGGAGGACCTTCTTCTTCAGAGGGGTTACCCTACGCAGTCAAGGAATTTCATATTTGTTCCATTTCTCCAAGTCTCTTAGTATTTTATTGAACGTCATAGACAGGTTATTTGCCTTGAAAAGATTTTTATGCTTCTCCATAATATCTATTCCTAACTACTTTAAAGATCCCTTTACTCATTTCAATTGCATGGAACTGGCAACAATTTGTTTGACCCTTTGGGGATTACTAATGCCTAACGTTTCAGATTTATTGTCGTTTATTTTGAAGGCTGATCCCGCCCAAATTCCAAAAGTCAATTATTTTTTATTTTTTAGCAACGCTTCTGACTCCTGCAAATATAACAAAACATTGTCAGCCTACCAAACTATCGTGTGTTATAATCCGGAAGGTGTTTTGATGCCAAGGAGCAAACAATGTCTATTTTTAATATATAGGTTTTACATATATACTACTGATAAGGAACAGGTAAGAGAAAACTGAACATAAAAATCAACAAGTCAAATGACTCTGAATCTAAAGATGAGAAGAGAATTAGCAAAGGAACTGACTGTACTGAACCACCAACAATGATCCTATTGGTTGTGCCTGACATACAGCAATGATTTCCAAAGAGTAAGACTTGCTGCAGTATGTAGGCACGATACAGTGAGGTAAGGAATGCAGTCAGGCGTGTGCTAAGTCAGGATTCAGGGATCCTGTCCTGAGTTTGGAGGGAGCCCATTGCCCCCAAAAGTTTGGATTAAAGAATCCATGGTGAGAGGAAGGAACACGGTCATAGCTTGCTGGGGATCAACATGTGGAATAGTATCAGAGGGGTAGCTGTGTTAGTCTGGATCTGTAAAAGCAGCAAAGAGTCCTGTGGCACCTTATAGACTAACAGATGTAATGGACCATGCAGGGTCGTCCAGGGGGAGGGCAAGTGGGGCAATTTGCCCCAGGCCCCGGACCCTGCAGGGCCCCCACGAGAGTTTTTTGGGGCCCCTGGAGTGGGGTCCTTCACTCGCTCTGGGGGCCCTGGAGCTTCTTCTGCTCCGAGTCGTCTTTGGCAATTCGGCGGCGGGGGGTCCTTCCGCTCTGAGACCTGCTGCCGAAGCACCCCGAAGACCCGCGGCGGGTCCTTCCACCTCAGGACCCACTGCCGAAGAGCTGGGTCTTCGGCGGTAATTCGGTGACAGGAGCCCCCCACCGCGGGTCTTCAGGGCACTTTGGCAGCGGGTCCCGGAGCGGAAGGACCCCTTGCCACCAAATTACCGCCGAAGCGGGGGCCCCCCACCGCCGAGGACCCCAGACCCCCATAATCCTCTGGGTGCCCCTGGAAGCATGAGCTTTTGTGGGTGAATACCCACTTTGTCGGATGCATGTGGAATAGGGAATAGAAGATAGTTTTGAGAAGGCAGCAAGGCAGGTATACCACAAGCATTTTCATTTTGTGACTGGTGGTTTAGGGAGGCTCATGATTTGTTGAAGGCACTTTGGAGCTGGATCCAATCCAGCCAGTTAGTCTTAATCCAGCATTTAGTAGAGTGTCCATTTTACCGCTGAAATTACTGGATTTTGCTGGCCTATATAGAGTCTTAATATTATTAGAATGTGGTACTGGGTTTTTTGTGTGTATGTGGCTTCAATACATACTAATCAAAAGCAGCCACTGTCGTGGACAGGGATGTAGGCAGTGAGGCCTAGGGATGAGAACAGGAGACAGCACCAGAGTCAGGAACCAAGCCAAGTGTCAGGGCCAGAGTCAGTAGCCAGTGGTGGGGTGTAGTAGCAGGGATCTGGAACAAGATAAGAGCTGTGGTATCTCATGCGGAGCGAAGAAAATTCACACAGTCAACACAGCTGCAAACAAGTCAGGAATCCCTTTATTCTTTTCTACTACCCCCTTATATAGTTAAGTCTGGTTACATAAGAACCAATCATGCGGGCTAACATCATACATGCTAGCAATCTAATTGGACAAAAAGAAAAATCATGCGCTTACCATGCCTCTAATCACCCCTGATTGGCAAACCGCAACGACGCAATCCCCGACCACACAAAGAACGATCTACAGCCTCTTCCCCTCTCTCCTCCCGAACCAATCGCTCTGTGTGAGACACAGAAAACAAGCGGATCCGAGGCGCGAGCTGCAGCCTGGACCGGCCCCCCCAGCGCCCCCCGCCACAGCCACAGGGCTCCGGCCGAGGAGGCAACGGGCACTCACGCGTTGCAGCTGCCGCCCACCTCTGCCTGCGGAGCGCCCCGCGCAGAGACCCCACACATGCCTGAGACCAGAGTGGGAGCGGCGCTGAGCCCAGCCGCCTGGGTTCCCTGCGCTGCCTGGCCGGGGCCCCAGCAGCGCCCGGTGCCCGAGTGTATGAGAGGGAGCGAGGAGCGGGGGCCGCGGCCCGAGCCGCTCGCCTCCTCTCCCGGACGGCGGCAGCAGAGAGACTGGCCCGGGGGGAAGCAAGGGGGCAGCGAGGAGGCGGCAGCTCCACGCGAAGAGCCCGGACACAACCCCGGTCCAGCGCCGCACCCCATTCACCTAGATCAGTGTAGGGAGAATAAGTCCCCACAAAGAGCCAGTCAAGGTCCAATATTCCAGCCAGCCAGGGGTTCATCTAGTTCCTCAGATAGCTTCTTGTGACTCCTTCTGCCTTACATGGCAAGTCTGAGCCAATCAGAGAGGCTGGATGCATCCTCCAGCCAGGAGCTTTGTAGGTGGTGTCTCTGCTGAGCTAGGGTCTGCTAGCCCACACTCCCTGCTGGCACCAGTGAGCTGCTGTGGTTTGAAGACTGTCTGGGACCCACGGAGCCAGTTTGAGACGCACCCTCCCTGATAGTTATACATGACTGGCTTGTTGTTCTCACAATTTGCCTAATGAAATAGGCACATACAGCTAGGTTCAATATTAACACCCAGGTCCACAGATTTCAACTGAGCTGGAACATCCCCTTAAAGCATTACGAGAGCAGATAGATGAGCTTTGAATGCTGCATGTTTCCAAATGCTTATACCCGAGGGAGAAGAAATGATTTGTGTGTCTTTAAGTGCCAGCACTCCTAAAGGAGGGAATTGGGTAGGTTGAATTTTGTCCTAACAAGTGTCCTCACCAAAAGCACCACTTGGAAAGCAAATTTCACAGATTCATCACTCTGTACTGAGTACAAACTTGCTCCTTTTCATGAGGCAGTTTGGTTGCTATTTAGCTGCTTGTGTCAGTGCCAAAGGCAGCCTGGGCTTTCTGCAAAGTGCTGTGTAATTGTGCAGTTTCTGCGGTCCGCCTTTGGAATGATGTCTCATAAAAATCTTAAGCAGCTATCACTTTTCATGGCTAATGAACTGAGGATCTGGGAATTCGATCCCGAGCCAATGCTTGGATTAAACCTTCTGAGCCCAAAGCAAGGCTGTCTTCAGAAATGAAAAAAGAGCCCAGGGCCCTTGGAATAGGGTACTACAGACTCTGACCTTCAAGATGTGAGATAAGTGACCAACATGAAGGGTACAGCAAAGACTAATCAAGGAGGAGGCATGAATACCAAAAGCCTTGTTTGAGAGTCAATAATGCAATTTGAGGGTTTTTGTTTGTTTTAAGATGTGATTTCTAAAAGGCTTTTTATTTTCAGAAATATTTGAAGTAAGGATCCCTCAACATTCACATGCTGATCAGGGACAGAATGGGGTTAGTGGCCTCCGCCTGCCCCTGGTGAACAGTGAACGGAGAAACCACACACAACCATTCTGCACACAAAAGAGTGGAGTTCAGCTGGTCATCTCTGCAGAGGCTGGGTGGTCTGTATTTAGAAGCGGTTTAAAGGCAGATTTCATTCCACAGACCAGTGATACTCAATAACTGTGCCACACAACCCCTTATCCTCCCTGCAATCTCCTCTCCATCCCGAAAGCCAGAGAATATGCCTGTGTCTACTGCAGACTTCAGGGGACTGCTGGACAATCCGAAAAAACCTGCATTAGAAGGAGAACTCTGGAATGTGTTCAAAGTAAATTAGCTCCTCTTCCCCCCCCGCCCCCGGGTAGAGGTTTTGAATTTCCCTTCCTCTCTCATAGCTGTCAGCATTTGCACTAATTTCCAGTAGGGAACGTGACTCGTTTTTTGTATGGCAAGGTGAAAATAATTTTATTTTCATCAACTCCCTGCTGCCCCCCCCCCATTCCTGTGATGGATTTACTTGGGGAAAAAAATAATGACGGGCTTCACAAACCGGCCTGACAGTTGTGATGCAGAGAGCGAGCTGGGTGAGCAGGGACAGTGAGGCATCTCTGTACCTATTATGGCAAAAATCGATAATGCTTTCTGTAAATTGCTCCTCCCAAAGGAGCTGAACAAATGCAAGAGACAAGGGAAGCCATCATTCTATGTGAAAGCCCCTGCACATTTGGATCATTGCAATTATCAGCAGGGTTTGGTTTTTGTTTGGTTTGGTTTTTCCTTCTCCCTTTTTGGGGAGGGGTAGGGGTAGGGAGGCAGGGAAAGAAAGAAAGTGTCTTACTTCTCAGACACATTTTAATGGAGGGCTCATTCTGTGAATTATCCAAAACATGTCCGTCTTTGGGGGCAGGAGAGAAATGAACACAAGATTCTGTTGTATTACACTGCTGGAAAGAGCTGATTGAACTGATCATACATTCAGACTTTTCTGGTTAATTGTTTTTAACAAGTGACAGTTCTCTCCTTTAAGGACTTAGGACCACGTGGTTCCTGTTATCCTCACATATGCTGTAGTTCCATGAGAGAGAATTCCACTGCATATTGAGGGCAGATGTCACCTTTTTTATATCATGGAATTCATGAAAATTAGACCCGGGATGTGAGGAAACCTGAAGGTAGGGTACTGGGTCCGAGGGACATGCACACAGTGTAATGTCACATGCTTCGCTTCACCTTGCCCGGGGTGCCCTTCACTAGAACTTGGAGTGACATATGTAAAGTAAATCTTTTTTTCATTAATTGAGAAAAAAACAGAGTGACATGAGTCTCATGCAGGGGCAGTGGTGCTGAGCGATGGGAATCTCCTTGCAGGAAGCGGGCAGTTGAAAAAATTGGTGTTTCCCTGTGTGATGTTTGCAGTTCTACTAAAATGTGTAAGGCAAGAGCTGGTAGGCCATGCAGTCCGTTTCTTTGGCACTGAAAGATTGTTCCCTTGCTGACTGTCTCTTTTTGCTGGACTGGCATACAGTCTGGTGGCCAGAGCACAGGACTGGGAGTTGGGATGCATGGACGTTAGTTATAAGCCTGTCACTGGCTTGCGTGTGACCTTGGGTGAGTCCCTTCACCCTCTGGGTCTCAGCTTCCCTATCATCAAGTGGAAATAATAATAAGGCTTACTCGTCTTTGTCTTCTTCCAATGAAAAGTGCTGTGGAATAGCAAAGCACTGGTTTTGTTAGTGTTAGTTCTGCATGAAAGATTGGTCTAGATCCTCAGTGCTGTTGGGGTGGCCCGAAGAAGACTCAAACCCAGATTAATGTGCCATTTGAGATTTCCTGTTAGTAGGAGAGTCTTGGGGAGCAGCAACTCCTGTGCCAACCCTGCTTTGCAAGAGGCCAAGTGAAAGAGAGCAATAGCCCTGGTGATTCGTGGCTGATGGTGGGGAACTGGGATCATGGGTAGCCAGTGCAGTGTGGAAAAGCTCTTTTTCACCTTTCCACACACCCCCTTTGAGCTGTTTCAAGCTCAGAGAAGCCAGATCTGGAGATATGGCCCATTAAATACAAGGTTTAATCTGGAGAACTGTGCATGAAAGGCAGGACTTGAATTTGGATTGTTCCACTTGTTTCTGTTCCCTGCACACTATTCAAGACCATCAGAACAGCCATACTGAGTCAGACCAAAGGTCCATCTAGCCCAGTATCCTGTCTTCCGACAGTGGCCAGTGCCAGGTGCCCCAAAGGGAATGAACAGAACAGGGAATCATCAATGATCCATACCCAGTTGCCCATTCCCAGCTTCTGGCAAACAGAGGCTAGGGACCCCATCCCTGTACCATGGATTTGTGCTTCCTTTTTCCAGCAGATGAAGGCAGAAAATGTGTTTTGTAATCTCACTTCCTGTCTGGGGGCTTGTGGAGAGCGATTTCTTGGTATCATGAAGACAAAATCTGATAGAATAATGCCTATGAATTAGGACATTCTATCTAATCTAATCTAATCTAATCTAATCTCTCTCTCTCTGTCTCTCAGCCTGGCTTTTCCTATGCATCCAAGCCAGTAGGATTTAGATGCCAGTTGCTGTAATCAGACATATCTGGATGCTCTCTTAGAGAGAAGATCTGAATTAGTGTAGAAGAGGGAGAGGCATATGAGAGCTATTGTTACTTACTGTAGTCATAAAAAGGTGAGAAAAATCACTGGACAGATATTGTCAGACAGATTCTCACATCTGTAAGAGTCCGAGGATGGAAAAGTGAGTGAAGTGGAGGTAGTTAAAGTAGTTCAGCATCTATCAGCTTGAATCATACCGTGCACCAAGAAAGAAAGTAGGGAGCTGGAGAAAGAGAATTTCACCTCTTCTTCTTTAAACTGTGCCTCAGTGCTCCTGTGCTGGGGGTCAGAGTTAAATGCCTTGAGAGTGCAGCATGCCAGATTTAGAGACATCACTTATAGGCAAGATTTTGGTATAAATTAGGAAAGAGCCAGTCGTATTGGTTTTGCTAGAACCAATGGCATATTGTAGGGAGAACTAAACTGTATTTCTTAGAGTACAGATGAAAGGAAGTAATGAACGAAGTATAACTGAGAGCTTTTCTCTGAAATTATCACTCCATGCTGAACAGCAATGAAGAGAAATTTCAACATGGAAGCAGGAACTGGGAGTTACTTAATGGAAAGGAGTAAATGGATGCAACAGGTTTGTGGACAATGCATAGGAGAATGCTTCTTACCCTCTACAAAGGAGAGGGGACTAGAAAGGGAGTGTGGGTGTGAGTGGCACTGGGGATGTGCCCAGAGGTGGGAGCTTGAGGATAAAAGCCATAATACAGATAGGTTTATAATTAGTCCCTAAAGCTGAGGAAAGAGCACTTCATGTCCGAGTGGAGACAGTTATCAAAAAATTCACAAAGTATCACATGATCTCAAATCTGGAGAAGTAATGGAGGGGAAGGACACAGAGGGGAAATAATGTATCTCTGGAATACTTTCTATTTGTTTGGTTAGTCACACAGATTTTCTAATCTTTGTTTTCCATAGCTGTAATTCTTTTCTTTTGGATACCATCAGTTTCTTTGATCAATATTTTACCTATGTTATTACATTTGACTTTAAAGCTACAATAATTATTTCCAAGTTTGAGAAAAATGTGTGATTGAAGGTATGTATCGTCATTTCAGTAATCATTCTGTGCAATGCAATTTTATAACATTCAAAACGATCTTTTAAATTTTTTTGTGTGAAGTGTGCACCACCCAGATACATTTTTGTGATAAATGTCTTTTTCTACCCATTCAAATAAAGAGCTTTCAAATGTCTTTAATTTGAAAGCGTGAGAAGAAATTTACCTGAGATTTCACTTTGAATTTTAAAGGCATAACTTGTTATTTCATGGATAAGGATACAAGTGTCCAATTAGAGTGTTCCTCTGCCGTAGAAGCCATAAGTAAAACCCTGTGATCCAAAGTGCAGGCCATTACCTGTGAAGTGACATGTTTCACTGCACCCAACTGCTGCTGGAAGGTTCAAGCATGAGAAGGAGCGGGGAGTGAGGACACTTCTCTTTGGAAACAATGTTCTGTCCCCACCTCTGGAAGAAAGCAGCATAGTCTGGCCATTTAGACTAGAATAAGAATGAAGCAGACAAAATGATTTGTTAAAATCCGTACTTTTCAGGTTGCCTTAATGTATTCTCATTGCCTCTAACAATCATTTAATTTTTTTAAAGCTACTGATATGGATCAGATATACTGCAAGTTTTAAATAATAAATACAAAAAATCCTGCTAAACAACAGAGATGGGTAATTGTAGCCGGTAAGTAGAATTCTGGCAGCCCAGCATACTACAGGTCAGAAAAGGGCAGCTCGGAAGGTAACATCCATCAAGCCTATGCCAGCGGCTGGGTATTGGTGATCTGCTTCCGCGAGGAGTAGTTATTCTTCTGAAGGGAAAGCCTTCTAAACAAGGCTGTGAATTGGTTTTCATGCTCGCATTGACAGATTGGGAAAGCAGTTTGTTCTACCAAATTTAACAATGATATATCATTATCACAACTTTGGGGGAAATCTATAAAATCAATAAGTTTGTAGCCTGAACAGGATTTGTATCGCTCGCTTGCTGTGCTGGTGTCAAAGCGTGAGCATATGGATTGAGTCACAGCCTGAGATCAATGGAATTTGTGGACAGTAAGCTCAATAACAAGCCCTTCTGAAAAGAAATAGATGTAAAAAGCAAATTTACTAGAGTATAAAAAAAAAAAAGCTAATATCTTTTCCGCGCCTGGCTGTAAAGTGCTGTTTGGCTGCCGTTGGATGCCGGCACTTTGAAAGCTGTCTAGGGTATGTGCTTGCAATGCTGAGTGCTGCTGCTCTAGTTCCATGCATTGCATGTACAGTTGGGTGCTTCTGTTGCAGGGCTTGTATTAGGAAACTAGCCAAGAATAGCAGGAGGAGGGGAAATAGCCCTTTATATTGTAAACTGAATAAAGAATAAAAACAGTCAGTGTGTCTGCTGGGGAAAGACCATAGTGGCTTTATTTACTTTGTGCTGGCAGGGCTTGCTAATGGAGAAAAATAAAAAGGCATAATTAAATAGTTTAATGAATTCGCAGCTCTTTTGTTTGAGTGGGGCTGGGAATGCGTGTTCCAGAGGGCCTCACAAAGAGCTCGGCTGGTAGTGAGTTAAAAGTAGGAAATCAGTCCTTTGAAGGCATTTTTATACTTCATTATCCCAGCATGTAAAATGACTTGTACTAAACGATTGAGGAGTTTTTTTCACTCTCTCTCTTTCTCTCTTCTTTTTCTAAACAAAGGAGGGCATCAGGGCGGCTAGAGCATAATTCCCCTCAGCGTCCTAGAGCCAACAGATCAGCTTGTCAGCAAGCTGGTGGGCCTGGCCTTGTGCTTGGGAAAAGTAGAAGGCTCCAGGAAATGATAGTGAGCATCTAAGCCAGCAGCCAGCCTCCCCCACAAACACCCCATACAGGAGCCGGGAGGAACAGGGCTGATCACACCCTTTCGGATTGCTAAAAGTTTCTCCTCAGTAATGTAAGCAGAGATTCACTGTTGTGGGTTTTCATGCCTTCAAACAATACATTTCACTTTTTTCTTTTTAATTCCTCACACCCCAGTTTTTCGGTTCTTAATTGTGAAGTCTGGGCTGATGGGACTAGGTCAACTAAGGTGCATTTCCTTCCCCAGTATGTCAAGTGATGGCATGTGAGATTTTAATGGAAGAGCGTTTTATTGTTGTTCTTCAGTGAATTTGGCATGTTTTAGTGCTCACGACACTTAAGGACCGTTACCACTGCCAAGAACCAGTCATCTGTAGGGCAGGTGATGTGCATCGCACAGTCTTGACCTCAGCATCCCTTGCGGTTCTAATTTGGATCTCCACCCAGCTCTGACAATACGTCAGTCTCGAGCTGCAGCATTTCTGATGTTCAAATCCTTAGACCCATGTAGTTCTGTGAATCCACCTCAGTCTTTACTTGCAGCATGCCCTTGTTATTCCAACCTTGACTCCCTTATGGCAAGTCTTCTGTCCCGTCCAGCTCTGCCAGTGCAGCTCTGTGCTGATCTGCAGCCCTCTACTTTTGTACTGGTGTTCCTCTCCCGAACAGTCATCTTGTTTTGTCATTAATGGTTTGGTGGCATTGTATTGTGTAGAACCAACTGAATCTCTGAACTCTCCTGGAGCTCCAGCTAATGAATCAATTTCAGAAGAGGAGGAGGATGGATTTCAGGGCTGAATATGAATACAATTATTTCCTATTAAACAGTTTGAAACCAGGTCCTGAATCTGAACTCCTCTGAACCCTTGAAAAGTTCAGATTTGGATCCAAACACTGTGGCTTGGGCTAATTTGCATCATATTTGCTCCTAGTTGGTAATAGACTTGTGTGTAGAATTTGTGGTTATTATTAACGAGGACTTTATGAGGCTAGTCAGTGCTTATAATGGAAGGCAAGACCTATGCTAAAAGACAGCTTTACCGCACAAGTGACTATGCCTTCCACCACTATGCCCTGCCTGAAAACCCAGGGTGTAAGGCAACTTGATCGAGATTCTGCGTGTGTGTAAGAGCCAGCTGCCAACAGCAGGGAGTTTCCTTGCAGGACCTAGTCTGGCCCACAGACTGACATTTACAAAGCAGTCCCTATTTTTTTACAGCTTGCATTTGCTTATAAACTCACTAACTTTGTTTTGTGTTAAAATTTACCTCATAAACAAATTTTACTGTGTGAGTTCAAGCCAATAATTGTTTAATCCTGACTTTCTCATACCTATAATATACTGGCTATAAACCTGAGGTTTACACTTTATGGGATTTTTCTGTTGCCCCCTTCAGTGAGAGAGATGCGATATCTATTGGCAAGCAGGGATGTTTGTCAAAGCAAGGGTACAGAGGCAGAGGTAAGTCAGGCTGGGGATGAGGCAAGTGCAGTTATCAAATAGGGCATGAGACTGACTGCAGTTCTTTGCTTTCCCTGGAAAGAATTAAAATAGAAAACACCTCATAAGCAATTAAAAACCAACTTATTTTGGCATGTTCACTTGTTTTCGATGTGATATTTAAGTTACACGGTAATTTACAGCCAACGGCAGCCTGTATTGTCCTCCTTGCTGAGTAGCAAGGAAATACTGTGGAAGTGACTGCTTCTATTGATTAGTGAGGCTAGAGAGAGTTAGAGCTAGAGAGTTCCTGCCCACTTAAAGTGGGCAGGAAACCCAAATTGACCAGTAATAAGGTGTTTGGGGTTGTACAAGGCGGCTCCTGGGGCAAGTGCCTTCTTTGAGTAGGGATGCTGTGGGAGGGAAGCTGTCAATTACCCTGGTTTGATGCACACTGACTAAATATGCAGTTAAAGAGGCCTGTGAACCTACTGGAGTGCAAGGAGAAATGGGCTGGGGTTGGGTTCCCTGTGCAAATCTCCTACTGCAAAGCACCTGGCTACAGACTGCCCTCATTCAGCAAGTAGTTTGGGGTTTTGTGATTTGGTTCACAAAACAAACATAACTCCCCCCACCCTTTTCTGCCAGTCTTTTTATTTACAGACAGAGGAGAGAAGTAGAAAAAACATTATTAGTGCCAAGTGTCTTGGTATTCTAGGAAAATGGACACTTGTGCATGTGCTTTTAACAGCTGTTGGGGAAGGAAATATAGAGAAAATTTATAACTACCCTGGATAAAATAGGTGAGAGGTTGCTGATTCCTGGGTGAAGTGTGTAATTAAAGCTAAAAATAATTAATCAACAACAAATGATGCCACCTCAATCAAATGTGATCAATATAGTAAGTAGCATATTGGTTATTCCACTGAATAGCTTTTACACTAGTTTTAGTGATTCTCTGTCAAATACAAACTGTTACGTGTATGAAATCCCCAACAGACCACTCTGAATTGTATTTTAAAAAGTGATGCCATCAATATCTCAGCTGCTTTTCTCAAGTAAGATTTCAGTTTCCCTTCTTGGAGAGAACCTCACAACTCTCTCTGAGCAGGCCCGGTATATGCTGGTTGTGAGATGTAAGGGGTTGATCTGGATGAAGTAACGTGGTGAACCAGAAAGGAAGACAAAATTCAGTTAAAAAATTCAAGCACTTACCCTCAAATCATAAATGGAAAGATGAACTGATGTTGGTGCTGGAAGCCAACCAGCCCTGTACCTAGGGAAAGTTTGTGACTTGCATAATGGGCTGATCCTTAGCGCTGACTTGGATAAACTGTTACCTGAATTTGGCTTCAAACTTTAAATCATTTTTCTGCTTTGAAAAGTGATATTGGTTTTGTGTGGGGAAAGCTTAAATCAAAGAGTAAGTTAGAATTGGTGAAAGTCACAGCTGCAGAAAGTGTAGGTGAGAACATTCAGGTAATGACAAAACAGTTCATCTTCTAAGTAACGTATGGCAGGATTTCTCATGGCACTTTACATAAGATGTAAAATGATTTAGTAATGTTGTCTTCATGTTGCATAGACTAACTGACAAATTAACGCAAAGGGAAAACAGGAGTCTCATTGCTGATTTAAGCAGTGAATGACTGGCAGTGCTCTCTTCTGGACATCACACGTGGGATACATGCAGATAGTTGGAACCTGTAGACTGGCTGGACTGTAGTAAATCTGTTCTGCTCTGTGGAAATGTTAAACAGAAAACTTCAGTCAGAAACCATGTCTCTTTGGGTTTTTATTGATTTCAGTAGCTCCTTGAAAATAGGATTTCTAGATTGTGCACCCAGATGTACATATAAATCTAGTCGTTCACTTTTTATTCTTTTTCAGGCCAGTCAGGGTTTTGGATGAATAAGGACTTCGTGATTGCCCAGTAATGAGGACTCTCATCAGCTTTCATGGGTTATTTAGTGTCCATGAACATTAGTTTGGGCCCAGTTGTTGTGTCCGTCTGCACTGGATACTGAAGTTTGCTGTGAATACAGGGTCTCAGGGGCACTTCTGCATGAGTAATAATGACAATTAACACTTCCCATGGTCATGCCTCCTGCCCGAGGGATTGGAGAAGGGGTTCTCCTAGATACTGTGCTGTCTCTGCACCACCTAGGGATCCCCATTTAAACGTGCTTATGGGTGCTTTGTGTCCCTGGAACAGCACAAAGCAGTCTTCGTAGAATACAAGAATATAACCCAGTATTTTTAATTGCAACTATATTGCAAAAAGTTGAGTTTCAGGTTTTTGTAGCTGAGCCTCTGTCCCTTGTATATCTTAGGGACAGAGTCATCCTGTATCATTTTCCAAGAAGTCTGAGTTTCATCTGGATCAGTTTCACCATTAATTTTTCAGTTTTATTTCCAAAACTTCATTCTCATCAGAGAGCAACTGAGGTCTATACCGTAAATGTAAAAAGGATTTTGTGTTCTTACGCTGATTTGACTTGGGCATTTAGAAAGTCACCTAACCTTTTTGTAGCCTTTGGGAATCAGTGTAAGGCAGCAATGGCCCTTCCTCACTGTGTAATCAAAATGGATTAGATTATGCAATGAGCCATGTTATACTTTAACTTTGTGCCAGAGTCTGAGGGTCTTAGGTCTCACTCTGTCCGGACTGGACAGCACGAATGGCCTACTCTTGTCATGTTTACTGCATAGAGATCTGCATGGCTGTTATCTGGAGTTCTGAGCATACATGTACATGGCATTAATCTCTGGATTTGGGATATAGATCTGGCATTCACTAGTTTAATCAGAACTTCTTGCCCTCCTTTCCGGGAGGAGGGAGTTGTGCTGCTATACTAGATTGAGACAAATGGAAATATGAAGGGCCCGCTTTGAAGAAAAAAGCAGTGTTACTTACCATGCTATCTCTGGTTCTTCAAGTGTTGTCTCAGCATATTCACAATACCTGCTCTCTCCCTCGAGTTCTATTTTCTTAGGGACTCTGATGTAAAGAAGAAGCAACTGTGGCAGCTGGGGGCCGCATAGTCTTAACTCTGAACATTTGTTGTTGCAAGAGGGCACAATGTGTTCCCAACAGGCACTGCTTTCTAGGGGGTTTCTGAGGCTGAATTGCATCAGGTGAAGGAATGTGAATACCACAGATATTCATATGCTGCAGATACACTCTGAAAAGTATTAAGGAAGTGTTGTGCCTTCCTCTAAAGTATCTAGCACTGACCACTGCTGTACACAGTATACCAGCCTAGATGGCGGCAGCAGCAACAGCAGATTCACATGGTGATGATGTCACTGTGGCAACATATAGCATGAACAATCTTCTTCCTTTGGCAAGAGTCAGTATAGGAGGGCATAGACATCTTAAATCCCTCCAAATTGCAACTTCCAACCTCATTTGTGGACAGCTTTGTGCTCTGCTTCCTTTGACCATAGGTTTATAAACCTTCTCCACATTGGACGTGACCCCACCATTGCAGTTATCTTGTTCCGAATGGGTGCAAGACTGCAATTTGCCAGGATTGTGTACGTATCTTCTCATTCATGACAAAATCAAACCAATGTACATTAAGAATAAACCCTAAATTTTGAAAGTGAGAACTCAGTATCCTCAGTGAAAGTGAGAACTCCTCAGCTGTTTAATGGCCAAGTTTCTGCTCCATATAACAGAGTTGTCACCACTAACACATTGACACGTGTATCTTAGTTGTAACACAGGCATCCCATCTCCCAAACAGAGGCCTTTGAAGATGCTGAAATGCCATTGACGCAAGACTGATCTGACGTGTGACTTCACTAGATATAGAACTTCCTGCTGTCAACCAAATACTCACATAGATAAAACTATTCACCCATTTAATTTTATTCCTTTCTACATGCAGCATTGGCAGGTAATTTATTTCCATTTTATAGAAGGCATGAATAGCTTTGACTTTATCACCACTGATCTTAAGTTCCATAGATTCTGCTTTTTTCACTGCTTTTCCAGCATTAGCTGTAGTTGATCAGCTGTAATTGTGGCATATCCTCCACAAGATCCTCTAAAGATGAATCTTTAAATTTCATACCTCCTACTTTGGCCTTAATCAACTTTGTCATCAGTTAGTCTATTGGAACATGTAGGTGAGAGAACATATCCCTGGTATACTCTGGATTCTACTGAAAACAAGTCTGGAATGTAACTGTTGAACCTCACACAGCTATATGTACTGAGATACAGTTCTTCCACTGACTCGGCACACTAAGTCCTCAGGCACCTCATACTGGTGGAGCAGAATCCACAATGCTGATCGATACACTTAGTCAGAAGTGGCTGCAACATCTATAAATACGACGTTAGCTTCCTTTTGTTGATCTAATCATTTTTCATTAACATTTCAAAGAGCACACATGGCGTGGATTGTAGATTTACCTGAATGGAAACCACCCTGGTTGTCTTTCATTTTTGGGTTGAGATAATAGTTCAGTCAGTTCAGTAGTATGGTTATAAACCCCTTCCCTAGGACTGACAGCAGCATTATTCCCCTGTAATTTGAGCAAACTAATCACTCTCCTTCTTTGAAAGCAGGCACGATGCAATACTCTACTAATCTTCTCGAATGTGACCTGTTTCCCAAACTTTTTAGACAACTCTGTGAAGCTAGCGAAATAAATCCAGGCCTCCACTTGTTAGCAGTCCTGATGAAATCTTGTCAAGACCAGGTGCTTTATCATTGACTGAAATCATTATTTCCTCTAATGTCACCAGTCTGTTTTCTGCTGGGTTCATTTTTGAATTAAGTTGTATTTTATCTTTTGGTGGGGATCTGTTCATTAATTCACAAAAATGCACGTGCTTAAATTGGGCATCAGTATCCTGGCAAAAGTCTCCATTTTTGTCCATTCTCATGGCATAGACTCATAGAATATCAGGGTTGGAAGGGACCTCAGGAGGTCATCTAGTCCAAGCCCTTGCTCAAAACAGGACCAATTCCTAACTAAATCATCCCAGCCACGGCTTTATCAAGCCTGACTTTAAAAACCTCTAAGGAAGGAGATTCCACCACCTCCCTAGGTAACCCATTCCAGTGCTTCACCACCCTCCTAGTGAAATAGTGTTTCCTAATATCCAACCTAAACCTCCCCCACTGCAACTTGAGACCATTACTCCTTGTTCTGTCATCAGGTACTACTGAGAACAGTCTAGAGCCATCCTCCTTGGAACCCCCTTTCAGGTAGTTGAAAGCAGCTATCAAATCCCCCCTCATTCTTCTCTTCTGCAGACTAAACAATCCCAGTTCTCTCAGCTTCTCCTCATAAATCATGTGCTCCAGCCCCCTAATCATTTTTGTTGCCCTCTGCTGGACTCTTTCCAATTTTTCCATATCCTTCTTGTAGTGTTGGGCCCAAAACTGGACACAGTACTCCAGATGAGCCTTCACCAATGTCGAATAGAGGGGAATGATCACGTCCCTTGATCTGCTGGCAATGCCCCTACTTATACAGCTTAAAATGCCGTTAGCCTTCTTGGCAACAAGGGCACACTGTTGACTCATATCCAACTTCTCATCCACTGTAACCCCTAGATCCTTTTCTGCAGAACTGCTGCCTAACCATTCAGTCCCTAGTCTGGAGCAGTACATGGGATTCTTCTGGCCTAAGTGCAGGACTCTGCACTTGTCCTTGTTGAACCTCATCAGGTTTCTTTTGGCCCAATCCTCTAATTTGTCTAGGTAGAAGCTGTAAGTGTGGACATCCCATTAGGATCTTCAAAGACTCAAATACACATTTCTGGTCATGTTTTCAGAGACTTCCTCAGTGCACTACCTCATATTATTCCACCATTGATTATGATCATTCTCATAGGCCCTCTTGACTGTTCCTCCAAGACTTTTCTTTACCTTCATTGCCCATTTCTTCCTTTCATCATTGACTCTACTTTGACATACAGATGCATCCATTCTGCACCATGCCTCTTTTTTCTCTCCCATAATTTAATGGTATTACCTGTAATCCAACACTGCTTTTCTATTTTCCTTAGTCCCAGTTATTCTGCACCTATCTCTGTGATAGAATCGCAAAATAAAGTCCATTCTGCCTCTGCAATAGACATCTGGTTATCCAGTATTTGTTGGAAATAGCTACCATGTAGTTATTAGCAATCACTTCATCATGAAGCTTATCAACATTGAAGCATTTGGATGCAATAGATACCCGACACTGGAACTTCATTAATTAGCACGTGATTGTTGCTATTAGGCATTGATTATCAGATTTCAGAGCAAGCATTCCTAAATTCATGTACATCCCAGATGAGTTTAGTCAAGGGTTTCTGAACTAGAAAGTGAGCCAGTGTTGAATTGTCGCCTGATGGATATTGAAATGTATATTTATGGTAATTCTTATACTGAAAACAGGAAGCCATTAAAAATAGTCCATATATGGAAGCAAATTCTAATAGATGAACACTATTATCTGAACTCTCTTCTGATAGGCTGTGTAAATCCAGTACTAATTAGAATCCAGTTCTATCATGGCCAGTTCTCACGTTCATATCTTCGAAAATGACGATAAGAAGTTGGATGATGTACTAAATTCAATGTAATCTAACATGGCATAAAAAGCATCAGGCTTGCATCACGTGGAACATGTGTATTAATAACTACTGCACATCTGATCTTAAACTGAAAATGGCACTGGTCAGGCCTGGAGAATAAGCCTGCCAATTCAGTCGGGCAGATTGTGTCATTGGGGACAAAACCAGACCAATGCCAGTGTATCGATCAGATGTCTTACAGGCATGTGACAATTAAAAGGTTTGACCACTATGAGGCAAAGCTGTGCTCTCAGTGTTCAAATTCCATCATATCTCCTGCATCTATCAACATTCAGCCTTTCCAATTCTTCAGCCAGGAGGTTTGTTGTTCCAGCATCTCTTAATTATAGAACTTTCCACGATCTTATCCTCAAATATTGACATTGCTGCAGAAGTGGACATACCATCATTATACCAGGCATTTTCCCCCATCTCTGGTTTATGGAAGAACCATAATCAGATGGTCCAACTCCTCTGCATGTCATAGAAGATTTAGATGAATCCCAAAGCTTGGTTATCTTGTGACTACCAGATGAAACAGCAAAAGCAAATGAAGCAGATGAAACTGCCAAAGTTTTACGCCCTTTTCTTCTGCATGTCAAAACTGGAGTTGTTTTACAGAGTTGGTGTAACCGACACACCTTCTGGGTGTGGTGTTTTGTCCCATCTAGGCATTAAGACCACTTAAAGAGAGAGAGATAAAATGAGTCTTCTCTACAGCCTTAGCTAACAGGCAGTTGGCTTTTAGCCCATGTGGTAGAGGCTCATGCATTAAACTCCAGAGGTTCCTGTTTTGATCCTGCCTGCCGATGACTGAGGTCTGTCGGCATTATGTTGGCTTGCCAGGCCATCGCCCAACCCTCCGCCCCCTCCCCACACTTTTTCCCAGGCTTTGGGCTGGCAGTAGGAGGCAGGTTCCTAGTGGTATGGTTCCAGCTTCTATGGACCAACATTCTTTTCTGATATGATTTAAAGTGATACAGTTTCATTGTGATATAGATAGATTGATTTCTCCAATGCATATGCTTCTCAAATGTTCATTCTGAATAGTGAGCATCTCCAGAGGAATTTAGCATCTCAGTTAGCAATCCTCTTTTTTTTTTTGACTAAACTCCAAAGGGGTGAACTTTAGATTCTGTGTATGAACCTGGGAGTACTTCTTCACTAATATGATACAGAAACCTCTGTGGGAAATGTAAACATGAAAGTCTCTTTTGCATTGTTCCACCCTTGCCTCTTTGGCACTGTATAATTCCCCTCTACAGTGATCCATTCTGATTTGATAGTAATAGAAACCCTTGAAAATTCTCCAGGCTGTGCAAAGATTTTACTCTGTCCTAAACTTAGAAAAGTGCATTCAGGCAATCTTTATCAGTCTACCTGTGTCCATCTAATGTGATTTTGTTTGTTTATTTGAAAGTATACTCTGGTCTCCACCAGGAACACCCTGGGAACCCTAAATCTTTCTAATTCGTGAAGTGATTCAGGTAGGCACAGTGCTCCAATGTCCATTCTGCTCTTTATTACTAGTCTGTTATGGGCAAAATTTCATGTCACTTTCTCTTTCTCTCCCTTAATTGTGTTTCTGAAAATTATGGACTTTCTCCCTTTTTGCCTGTCCTGCACCCCAGAATCTCACTTTGACAATACAAAGCATACCATGTTTCTAATATTATTAAATGATATTCCTTATTAGAAGGAGACCATCACCTTTTAATGAGTGCATTAATGCTGTCGCTCATGTCACCATCTGGGGAGCCCCTTTTCTTTTGTTGATAATGAGGAACACCTCATTTGCACTGTTCCTAGATTTATGGAAGGACAGAAAAAACCTTCAATTTATTACATCTTAAATGAACTGCTCCCAAAGCAAAAACAAAAAGAGCAGTAAACCCGTGTGCTATATAGTTTGATTTTTATTGAGCTGTATAGTGGTGTTCTGAATAGCCTAAGAATGGCAAGCATGGACTATAATTGCTTGTTGTGAACCCCACTTCCTGATAACCCCACTCGCCCCTACCTCTTTGGTCTATTGAACCTGTCAGTTTGGATGTTTTATTTCACTTACACTGATGCTTTCCTATGGGGCCAGGAGAGAAGCAGCACCTTTTAGTTTGATATATGATTTATTTGTAGAAATGGGGAGTGCTCCCTGAATTTGTAACTGAAAATATTTCAGTCATGTTTTTAATGTCACCTTCTAATGAGCTTTTGTAATTGCTTTTGGAAATCTCTATCCTGCCTCCTCCATTAATTCCCTTTTTCATCATGTTTTATTTTCTGTCTGTGTTCAGCTGCACCTCTTCTACCAGTTCCCTAATGGGATCCTTAGCCCTGAGGTGAGCAGTCACCCTCCTGTGCCATAAGAGTTGATTAAAGAGAGAACTAGGTTTTCATTGACAAAAGCCTAGTTTTTGAAAAGAGTTCTAAGCCCAAAGTCTGTCTCTGAAAAGTGAAAAAATAGTGGCTAGCTATATTGTTCTTAGTCTGAGATTAAATCCAGATCTTCTTGTGCAAGATTATTTATGACAAAAGAGTGCAATTCTTTGCTTCTGAATTATCTGAACATTGAATGTTAGGAAAAATAAACAAACCCGTTCATTACCTACAGCTTTTAAAATAATTGAATTGTTTGGTCCTAGAATATTTTGGTCAAACATATCAGAAAATTTCTCTGCCGCAACTAATTTAAAAACAAATTTGGGTAAGGGGAGTAGACCTCTTCCTAGAATGGTAACCTAGGATGTAGTCCCCCATGTTCACAAATCTGAAACCACCTTAAACATATTTTTCAAACAGATATTAACAATGCAAACTTTGTGGTATGTCTAACCTCCTGCTGTGAGACACTAGCTGAGCTCAGAAGGGGAGGCTTAATAGTAAACTGTGTCTGCTGCTTTTCTGGCTGTTCTGTATGTTTTATCTGTGGTTCAAAGGTTATGTAAAATATTTCAGACAAATTCCAGTTACAAATAATGCTTCTCTTCTAATAGTTTTCATAAAACTTTAAAAACCTTTTTATTTATTTCCATTTTTTATGCTTACAAGATAAGGAGCCTCCACATACCAAGTCTTTTTTTAAGACCTAAACTTCAGAATATTTTCAATATCTGCAACATTATCTTTTGAATAATAATTACCTTTTATATTAAATTATAAGACAGCAGGATTCAGGATTAGATCTCTCCATATTATTCTAGTGAAGGAAATTATGACAGGGGTCATTTTTTAGAATTATGTAGGAGGGTAAGAGGTCCCAGGCAGCATTAGAAGGGAAGGCGTTTATAATTAAATTGTAATTTAGGCCTATGATTTATAGTTTTCTCAATGAAAAATTTGGTGCTGAAGAGAGATCCTAGGAGGAACTTTAGTGAGATACAACTTAATGAAATAATAAAAAGAAAAATTATTCTGGAATAGATTGTATTATAGTGGCACCTGATAGCACAACTACAGTATAGCCAATGTTCTGTCAGTACAGTATTTCCATTATCAACCCCGTTTTTCAGGTGGTTATATCTAGGTAATATATTTTTTGTTCCAGGCAGAAACTTGCCATACCATGTCTCAGGCCAGGAGCAATTTTTAAAAGACAGGATTTTTTAAAATGACTTAGAATGTATGGAAGTATTTTGACGCATACATGTTTATGAGTTTAAGACAAACATTGCTGCTGCTGTTGGTATTAATGACTTACTGATGCATTCTGGAAATCTTTGGGCCAATTTCTTCTTTCCAGCCCTTGAATTCTTTAGGTAGAAGTCAGCACAGAATTAGGACCTTCCTATTTAGAATCCATTGTTTGTGTCTCTTGTATAGGTTGTTTCTGTATTTCTCTGCCTTGTTCTTTATTACAGAGGGACTTTAGAATGAAAACCCAGATCTTTTCTATCTGCATCTGACGAAGTGGGTATTCACCCACAAAAGCTCATGCTCCAAAACGCCTGTTAGTCTATAAGGTGCCACAGGATTCTTTGCTGCTTTTATCTTTTCTATGGTTATTTTAAGGAGGAGGGATAGCTCAGTGGTTTGAGCATTGGCCTGCTAAACCCAGGGTTGTGAGTTCAATCCTTGAGGGGGGCCATTTAGGGATCTGGGGCAAAAATCAGTACTTGGTCCTCCTAGTGAAGGCAGGAGGCTGGACTCAATGACCTTTCAAGGTCCCTTCCAGTTCTAGGAGATTGGTATATCTCCAATTATAAAAAATATTTTTGTTACGTAATCAGCCCAATTCCTGCCTCCCACAGATGTATTATTATTCACGCTTTGCTGACAGGAGAACATTGATGCTGACAGGTTAAATAGTTTGACCAAGGCCTCTCAGTGAGGTAATGGCTGAACCAGCAACAGTAGCCAGGTTCTATAATCAGATGTACTCTGCTAATAAAACCATGATAATGGATTAATTTACAAACATGGCTAGATTCTTGTTAGATTATTTAAACATAGGTCCATGGTTACTGAGTATCAGACATAGTGGGCTTAAAATGGTTATATAGATCTATACTGGCCTTGTGTTTAAATAGTATTGGCAGAAACTGATTTTAAACATGGGTTAAAAATTAAATTGTTTTACATTTACAAGGTCAGAGATCCTGGAAACTTCACAGCCACCGACTGGCTGCATGGCCTTGGGAAAGTTATTTAGGAGCTGGTTTTCAAAATGTGCATGTGTAACTGCACAGGGAAAAAGTATGCAACACTGTCCTGCTAATTCCTGTATGTAGTTTCAGTGGTTCTGCATACAGGTGGAATGTTTGTAGGTGGTAAATGGGCAACTAAATATATAAATGGCCATTTTTTATGCAGTTACTGGATTTGTATGTGAAATCACAGCAATTGCGTTCATTTATGTGTGTTTTTGAAGACCAGTCCCTTGATCTTATTGTACCTCAGTTTGAGATTGAATCGGTGTCCCCGTTTTGAAATGGCAATAATACCTGTCCCAGCTCTGAGTCTAGAGTAAGACCATGATTGAGTAAAGCATTTAATCACCTTCAGCCATAAGTAAGTGTTTAAGCGTTTTAGGAATTGGGGCCTACATGCCTAGTGACACCTTTGTACTTCATAGGTAGATTTGGAGGATTAAATAACATAAAATAAATTTTGATTTTGTTCAAATATCCCTGTATATGAAAGAATAAAAGAAAGAAGTAGAAGAAATCCCTGTGTATGAGAAAGCAGCAGAATTATTTGTGAATAAGAAAGGACAGATCCTACATTTACTTCCATCCTGTGCTAATTTGCTGAAATCAAACATATTTAAAATGGTTCAACTAACGTGTTTTTATCCTCACAATTGATGGAGCCTCATGGGTTCCTGCTCTTGGTTCCGAAACTGAAATTATAAATCCTAAATCTCTCTTTCTAATGCCGCCAGTGACTTCCGAAGAAATGTGATGTCATAAAGAGAGTGGTCTGTCTTAAGGTCGAGAAAAAGGGGCAGACTTGTATCTAAAATATAATAATGTTGTTATGGAGCTATCCACTTGTGATTAGAAACAAGGGAAAAGAAGCAGAAAATAAATTAGCAGAATGATTTCTAAACGGGCTTTGTTTTCACACTGTCAGTGAGGAGCCGGAAGTTCTTTAATCCGTTTTGTCAGATTAGACTATGCAAAGATGAAGTCTCTTTTGTTATTTTGGGGCGGGGACAAGTTAAAATTGCTGATGGGTTTAATTCTGAGCAATGTGTGCTGCAGATCGGAAGTAACCATTTTTCATAAGGATTTTTTACTATGAATACTTTAAATGCTCATTTAAAAATATCTAAATATCTATTTATCCACTAAGATGCAATAGCGCCTTCCCATAACACCTAATTTTTTGACTAAATATTTGTTTTTAAAACATTGTCTTTTACATAATGAGCCCTTAGGTGTGTTAAGCATATAACATATAACAAACTCTTTAAATATCTTTACTCAATGGCAAAATAATTTACCATATATCGTTCTCAAGTAAATAATGTACACTTTAGAAATTGTCTAAATACATAGCTGCATGATAGGTTACAGCACCTCCAAAGAAGCCATTAAAGTTTATCGTGTCAAATCTTACACGCAGTTCCAGAAGCGATTTGATTTTTTATTTTTTTCCTTTATTAAGCTAACATAAAAAGGAAAGTAAAAGACTAATATTAAAAAGGGGAGTCTTTCACCCTGACACAAACCTGGAAACAGGATATTTATAGAAAACGGACTTTGCCAGTCACTTTCTGTATAAGCTTGCAATACTTGCTAATTATGAAAATATTTCTTTGAAATCCAATCTTTCCTCATTGTAACCAGGTTTTTTCTTCTCCTTGATCCTGCAGTGAAATCCTAAGTCTCTGTGTGTGACTCATTCCATTGTTCTGAAAAAGACTGTGATCATGTTGCTAATTCAGTATTATGACACCACTCCTGCATGAGGGAGAAGAAACCTTTGTTTAGAAAGCAGGTCTCTTTGATAATTAAAATTAGTGATAAAAGTATGAAACTTCCAAGAACATATGTTTCAAAGTAGGGATGCATGTTTTATTGTGTTAGGCTGGCATTTGCCTCATTTGAAAGCCCTAGGAACCACCAAACCAGATCTTACCAGTGCTCCATCCCAGAGGTAGGTTGTTGCACACCTTGCAGTAGGCTGTTATGGAATAACTGGCCCATAGGGAAAATTTCTTACCAATCCCCATCTGTTAGAGGTTGTCTTATGCCTTGTGGCATGAGAGTTTATATCTCTTTCGTACCTTTTATTTTAAATTTAAACCCACGCATGTCAGAAATTTGGTGTAGAGATTGTTCTCACACACTGCCTTATGTAGGGATGATGCAGGTCAAAACACTTCCTTTTCACAGAAGCTTGAAATACCTATGCACACGGGAGGAAGGGTAAAGGTTAGAATTTTAACTCAGAATTTTGTAGTTAGGATCAGCTTAAGCCATTGATGTTTTGTGGGGTTAATTAACTTTGTACTGTTTGATCTCAAAACAGGGTAATAGACTTGCTCTGAAATTAACCTAGTTAATCTTTATTATTTATGATTATGACCACTACTTCAGAATTTTCAAATATAACCCTAGGCGTCCATCTGGTACTTTGGGCACCTATCCCATAAATTAAAATCACAATATAAACAAAGGAATTATCACAATATATTTACCTTGACTCACACCATCTTGAGTGCTTTAACAAAGAGAGAACACATGGCTAGAAGGTTAACAAATTTGGGTGAACCAACAGGGAAAGCAACTTTAAACATTAAGGACCCCTCACAGCAGCTCCCTGTCACACTGAGAGGCAGCGATTCTGAAAGGTCATGGCAAGATGTTCTGTTAATATGAAGGAGTTTGTTACATTTTATTTGTTCATTTGTTCATTCTCACATTTTATGTAACTGTAGCTATTAAAGGTTTGGCCGGTAGCACTGCCCATAGTTAAGGTAACCTGACACTTCCCATTATAAAATCATGTTTCCAGTTGCTTGTAATTTTGCTAAACTTTAACCCATTCAGGCTAGATTTCCCATGCCGATTGTCTGTTTCAGGCTGAATTTTTTGGGGAAAGTCTCAGAAAAAATAATTCAGCCATTGTATCTGAGAATGAGATTTTGGAAAAATACATTGTTTTGCCCAAGTTAAAAAAAAAATCTTACAACCATTTCATTCAGAAGCTCTAGCACCTCCATGCTTTAGAGCAGGGACTTGAAATTTGGTAGATAGTCATCTTTATGTCAGGGATGTGCCTTTTGCTGTCTCCATGAAACTTTGCCCAAATTTGGCCAAGTTAGAGGTCTTTGTAAAACCTTAGGTAGCACATGCTCAATAGAGACTTGTTAGAGTTTGAAAGCAAAATTCTCTGAAGATTCTATCTGGTCTGGGCACGCTGCATCCCTGGGCTGCAGTGACCTTGGAGAATTTTCCCACTAGTGTAGTTGCTCTTCCAGGCAGTCAGTGACTGCTTTGGACTTGAGAGGAGGGAGACTCCCTTCTGCACTCAAAGTGCTCCCCCTCCCTGGTGACTGGAAAGCATGGAGGAAGACAATGGAGCAGCCTGACTGAAATGAAGAGGGGTGAGGAGATGGGCTTGGAAGTAGGTAAGTGGCCCAGGTAGCACATTGGGTCATGAAACTGGGGAAAGACTGGTGGCTGGTGAAGGATACTGGGGTTGACTGGGCTAGGACACTAGAACAAGGATCTTGTAGGGGTTTGGGGAAACTGGGACTAGCTAGGCAAAGAGACTGGGACTGCAATGAGGAGCCAGAGACTGGGGGAAGACTGGGATGAGGAGCTGCAGAATGGAGGGATGGGAGAGACAGGACTAGCACAGGGGCAGGCTAGAGTGGAGAGGAGCAGAATGGGATAGGCTTTTGTGGTGGTGGTGGTGGTGGTGGTGGTCAGAAAGAGAGATAGAATGATCTTTGCCCTCCAGAGAACATTCTTCCAGAACATGGAACTGAACGCTAAATTCCTAACTTGCAACATTCCTCTGGTGTCACAACTATCTGTGAAACTCACTGGTAAAATATGTCTCATCCCTATCTAGTTCACATCGAGAATGACAACTGTCACTTACTCTGTTAGCTCAAGTGGCAGAAATCTTTTTCTGGGAACCCAATTTTGACACCTGGGGTCATCTGCAGAAGTGCTGAGCACTCACAGCTGCAACTGAGACAAATGGAGCTGTGCTCTGAAAAGTTAGACATCAGGCATCTCAAACCGAACACCCAAAATTAGAGACACTTTTGACCTTAATCACTCTGTACCTCAGTTCCCCATCTGTAAAATGGGAATAAACAACTCTCTATGGGGTGTTGCAAAATAAATTCAGTAGTGTTTGTGCAACACTCAGATGCTGTAGAAATGAACAGCCCAGGAGAAAATTAAAAAATCTGCATCCAGAGCAGAGTTTTTAATAGTGTGCAATAAATAAGGGAAGGGTCTCACAATGAGGATACGTGCACTAAATGAGGCAGGGGTGTGAAGGTATAAGGGATACCATTCCTCTGGGGTCAGAGGCCTGCAGCTGGCTGGCTGGCTAATTAACTCCACCCATTGCACCTGGGTACAGACTGGCATCATAATTGGCTGATCCTTCTAAAAGGAGGCACAGGAACTAGAAGGGGGGTGACAATACCTGCCAGAGGCTGGAGCAGCTGCTGGGAGGAGCAGATCCAAGAACAGATGGACAGAAGGGAGACTGGGGAAAGTACTGCTATTACAAAGGCTCTGAGGTGAGAACCAGGAATTTGGGGGTTGTTGAACTTGTGGGGTGAGGGACAGACTTGGGGAAAGGGATTTAACCTGGACAGACTTTGAGGGGAGAGGCTGTGAAATGTTAAGAAGGCTTGAAATAAAACGTGTAGCAGTTAATCTGGCTAGACACTCCCTTTCCTGAATTCTGTGAGCAAGCTCCAGGCAAAATTTCCCCAGGGAAGACGCTAGCTCAGCAAGTCCAATGCTGGGTCCAGCTGGAAAAGGGTGCTATAAGATAGGCCCCAATCCTTTACTGGGGTCTCGTGGAGAACAATAGTCTGTGATCATGTAATTAAAACTGTATCAGAAGGCATGTACGGGGGGAGGGGGAGCACATTGAAGTTGTATGGATAATCTTAATTCTGGTATTTCTAAACTTCTGTGTGCCTGGCCTTGCAACCTTTAATCTTAGTCTGTTGGGTGTAATTAAAGCAACATGTGCAAAAAAGCCAATGATCTGTAGGAATGTATAAACATATGTCTTTGTTTTTATTGGACCAGCAGGAGGGGCTTTTCTCTCTTAACTTCTTTGTCCAAATCCTGTTCGTCTAACCTATCTACCAGGACCTAATTTGTTATCATTCTAAGGTGTCTAGCCTCATGACAGTGGCAGGCTTTCTTGTGTCTTGATCCTGCCAGTAAAATTGCATGGGCAGACCTTTGTAGCCGCACGCACTGTAACTGGCAAAACTGGGGGCTAAAAATCTAGGAATAATGAACAAACAAATCCCAAATTGGCTCTGAATATCCCGCTGAGGAAGTTCCATTTTTTTCCAGAAAAAAAAGTGGCTTTATGGGTGAAAGCTTCATGTAACTATGATGTTCTGCCTTGAAACCATGATAGGGAAACCAAAAGGTCTTTTCAGATTATGGGGGTGACATTTCTAGAGATGTCTCCATTGCAATGTCTATATACTGAATACAAGGGCTACAGTCTGCTGTAGTATTAAAAGTCCTCCTACCCTATCTTTTATTCTCTTTCCATTTAAATGAAGGAACATAACAATATGAAAACTTAAACACAAGAAACAAACAAATGTATATAGTCAAATTTAGAACTCTGTTCTGTATTCTTGTCACTTTTACTCATTTGAAGTTAGCTGAGGGTTTTTTTAAAAAGAATTCATGAAACAATCAGTGTCTCTCTGAAGAAACTAGTTGTGAGTTTAGCCCATAATTTAGGGGAAAAAATTCCTTAAAAATGAAAAGTTGTCAATTTTCTTCACCCCTTTTTAAATTCTGGTTTTGTAAGTAGGATTCTTATAAATCAGGGGAACTCGTTTGAATGCACTTACTTTAGTTCCACATCCTAGACAACTCTAGGAACTTGAACTTGTCATTATCAGACAGAAGGTCAATGCATTAGCCATTGTACCAGCTCATTCATGTGGCCTTTCTGAAGACGGGGAAAAAATAGCTTTAATCTTTCCCTTTATAGAACACTGTGTGTACTGAGATACAGCCTAAGTTGTCATTTTCTTGTCGGTTTAGTACTGGGTGCTGTCTGGAGACACTTTATGATGCCACACAAACACACACTTCTGCAGAAGGCCTAATCTGAAGTGAATCTTCTATAAATAATAAACATCAAATAGGTTCCATTTAGTTATATTAACCCCCAAATAGGTCAGGTACATTGTTTTAAATGCAAACATAACAATAAAACAAATTCCCCAGGCACAGAGTTTGATGTGTATGTGCAGATTTTTTTGGACATGGTACTAACACACAAAAAAAACCCCAACACTTATATTTTACCACTTAAAATATTTATATATTGTCTTTTAAAGTGCTATTTTTGAAATGTTTATTATAAACCAGTTGTGCTCATGAGTTCTTAGTCACAGTATAAACACCTCTAGTTTTTCTTAACATAGTTGCAAGGTAGTTTTTACTAACTTTCATATTTAGAGACTTGCATTATCTTCAAAAGTTGTCGCCTTTGCCACGCTTTTGTTATATATTGCTGATTAACTTGGAAACCTTCAAAATTTTGTTTTTCAGTGTTGTACTGATTTCAGGTGTTCTTTACCTCTCAAAAGAAGGTGACACAAACTAACTTTCTTTCTGATTCATAGGTCATGTAAAGTAGAACCTTAGAGCTACGAATAGCTCGGGAATGGAGGTTGTTATGATTGCTCTTTTAGAAGTTTACAACTGAACATTGAATTAACACAGCTTTGAAACTTAACTAAGCAGCAGAAAAATGCTGTTTTCCCTTTCTTTTTTTAGTAGTTTACATTTAACATAGCACTGTACTGTATTAGCTTTTTTTTTATTTTTTGGTCTCTGCTGCTTCCTGATTCTGTTCTTCCTGTTCTAACTGAGGTCTGTGTTGACTGGTCAATTCATAACTCTGGTGTTTGTAATGCTGAGGTTTTACTATATACCATATATTAGACAAATTATACACTGAAACTACAAATAAAATAAGATATTTTCTCAGGAAAAGCACACAAAGTTATACCATACTTTAACAAATATCGCTTTTAAAATACTGATACGCAAAAATATTACAAACATACAGTGTACGGATAGTATATGTTTGGCTTCTGGCCCCTGATTTTTAGTAAGGCTTTTAGTTCTTTTGGGGGGCATAAGCATTTGCCTTCATGTTCCTTCAATAGTGCATAAGCCCCCTTTTCCTTCTAGTCCATTTCTGAGTGCTGTACATGCACGGGCACTGCTCTTGTGGATAGTCCTACGTCTTTTAAGGTCAGTGCATGTTGGGACCTGTCTGCAACTGCCAAAGGCACCAGCTCACTCACTCTAAAAGGGCCAAGGAAGGCAATAATGAATGGCTCCATAAATAAAATGGCCTCCTTCCCAAACTGCACACCTGTAGTGTAGCCTTTCATAACCTGTACGAGTTTCTACTGTTTAGGTAAGCTGTCGTTTCTCTGGCTCCCACCCCTCCTTGACCATCCCTCTGAGTGCCCTTCTTCTAAGATCCCGCCCACCCAGTGATAACCGTCATAATGATGTTTGTGAGAAAGTTGCAGTGTTAAGTGCCCTGCCCTTGTTCACTCATGTGGCCTTGTATGCATGTGCGCCTGCCCTCAGATCCTCCAGGAACACTCATTTTTGCAAGGGGGGAGGGCTGTTCTAGGAGATGAATTCCTGAAAGTACAAGGCACACATGCGAGGAAATGTGTACAATATTGAGATTGGGTTGATTATTGCTTTTTGTGATACAGCTGTTTTGTGCAGTAAGCTTAGTGGTTGATTGTAGTCAGTGTAATTTGTGTTCTGATATAGTCAAATGAAATACATGCAATATACCTTTGTATACCTGTAGAAGAGAGAATAATCTTTCTTCTTTATCTAGCACTAAGAATTTGAGACTTCTGTCACTTGTGCTGCTGGCAGTCTGGTTGGGCAATAAAATTTTGGCCTAAAGCATCTGAATTTTGCAACAAATAATATAGAAGGTGTCTCTCTTCTTTGTAGTAATGGTATAGACTGATTTTGTGGAATCACTGCAGCAAGTTGTAAATGATGTATGAAATGAAAAATTCCTGTCCAGTGCAGAGAGCAGATACGGCCAGCTCCATCTTTGTAATCACTGCTGTGCAGGACTATTTGTTTTAATATTTCCAACATATAGCACCTTTTAATTTTTTAACTCATGTGCTTCCTATATGCTGCTGTAGCTATTGAGAGAGGGACTCCTGCCCACCAGAAACACAAATCCTTTAAAAAACATCAATCCTTGTACAGTACTCTCTAACGATGAACATCTTGACATTTTCCCGTAGTTTGTTTTTTTTCATTTGATGCCAAAGAGCATAATGTCTCAATATAACATAGACATGAAATTATAACTGCAGCACTTTGCCCTTCTCCAGCACCGTCCATTGGTTGAGCGCTTTATAAACATTAGTGAATTGAGACTCGAGTCAGGGGAGAGACTTAGGCTGGATGAGGAGCTATGTTGGGGAGACTTGGATGAGGAGTCCGGTGGGGGAAGACTGGACCTGGACCTGGGATGGGGAGGAGGCTGGGATTGAATGAGGAGCCTGGTGAGGAAGAGATTAGGAGTGGCTGGACAAAGCGACTCGGTTGAAGAGCCTAGAGAGGGGGACTGGGAGGATGTGGAAGGCTGAGATGGGATGAGGAGCCAAGACGGGGAGGTTGGGAATGCCTGGGGAAGGACACTGGATCTGGGATGAGGAGCTTGGGAAGGTGGAGACTATAACTGGCTAAGCAAGGAGCCTAGAACTGAGATGAGGAGCTGGGGGAGGGGAAGACAGGACTGGAGAAAAGACAGGATGGAGGATATTGAGGCAAAAAGGTCAGATTTGGAGGACACAGGCAGAAGGGTCTGTGCCCACTAGAATACATTCCTCTCCAGAAACAAGTCTGGAATGCAAGATTCTTGAGTCTCACTATTTCTCTGCTATCCGCAAATGGCTGTAAAAATTACCGACAAAATGTGTGCCTCCTCCCTGTCTGGGGGTTGGTCCACATACTGAGTGACCACCCTTCAGCTACACCATCATTCAAGTGGCAGAGGTCTGTGCTTTGGATCGCATGGTTCTAACCCTGCTGATGACCCATGTGCGTGTCAATATGATTCCACATGATGGAACTGTGTTTTTTAAAATACAAGCTTTTCAATTTGCTATTTTAGAAAAACCTCTGATTACATGCAAAAAGCTATGTTAAACGAACACTATGGTTGCAAAGTCAAGGACTCAAGAGTTAGGAAATGTCAGAATTAAAGTTGCCTGGGCAGGAAGATGGTTAAAAATGACTATTAATTTTGGGTGCCCAATTTCAGATATCTAGGACCTGATTTTTCAAAGTGCTTACTATTCTGTAGCATTTTTTATGTTCAAAGCACAGCTCCTATTGATTTCAGTTGCAGCTGTGTGTGCTTAGTGCTTCTGCAAATTAGACCCCAGGTATCAAAGTTGGGCACCCAGAAAAGGAGGAACACACCATTACTGGCCATGTGTGAAATATGTGGTTAAGTGACTTGCCCACATCACACAGGAGGAATTCTGCCAGAGGCAGAGAGAGAATCCATTTCCCCTGAGTGGCATCACATATTCTTAACCATTAGGCCAGTGGTTTTCAACCTGTGGGGAGTCCACAAACTGTGTCTAAGATTTCCAAAAGGGTCTGCACCTTCATGTGAAAATTTGTAAGAGTTTGCAAATGAAAAAAGGCTGAAAACCACTGCATTAGACCATCCTTTCTGTTCTGACAATCTTGCCTCCTTCACTACACACCTTACAACTTATGTAACCAGCGAGGTGGGGTCTGACAGGCAACAGCTTCCTTTACTACTCAATCCTGATTCATTCACTCAAGTAGCATCCGTCCTGTGCACTGAATGACATGGGGTCCTATGACAAAAATAGTGTGTGATCATGTAATTAAAGACTGTATCGTAAATTCGCTTCCTTGTCCATAAGCAGTAAGTTTTCACAGGCAGTCTTAATGCTGGCATTTTGTCACTTTTGAATGGTTGACTTTACAGTTTGAGTGTTCTTATAACATAGGGGTGTTTTGTGTATAATATAAAAGAGAGCATCTATAATAGTTTATATATATATATATATATGTAATGTGTTACATCGTGTGTGTGTGTGGGTGTGTGTGTACAACACCTCCGCCAATGGGGCCTTGATGAGGGCTTTTGGTGCTACTGATGAAAATAAATAATAGCAATAGTATTCTGTTAAAAGAGGGATGAGAAAAGTAGACATTTGGAACCTGTTAGCTTAAACTTTAAAAAGTTCCCCTGTGACATCTGAATGTGTTTAGTGTTTCTTGGGCTTTCTCATTAAATATTGACTGTTCCTTTTCTTAAATAAATACTAGTACCACCTCTCATATTTACAGAGCATTATATTTACATTTCATTACAGGCTTCTGGCCAGGTTAGAAAACAATTTGTTAATATCAGTCTTTCCTCTGAGCCAGGGTGACCAGATGTTCCAATTTTATAGGGACAGTCCCAATATATGGGGCTTTTTCTTATATAGGCACTTATTTCCACCCCCCATTCCTGATTTTCCACACTTTCTATCTGGTCACCCTACTCTGAGCAGAGAAAATATTCATTAAAGTGGGTCAGTCTTATTAAAAACCACAGGAGCATTTGTTCATTGACTTAGTCAAAGGGCCACCCATCAGTCACTTCTATAAATCTGTTCTACACAAATGCATCCTCCTGGAGTTTTCAGCTGTTCTGTGAAATAATCCCTTGGTAGAAAGCAACTAATTATGCCACTGAAATACCGGGATTATTGGTAACTGGAGAAGATTTTGCATATTAGTTTTATAAAGTTACATAGATGAATAATTCCTCAGTAAAAGGAAACAAGTCATCCCTCTTTCTGTGCTGAGTGTTTGCTTGGGAATGATTCCCTTCCCCTGGACACATAATTTTGGTGAATTTATAAATTGATTGTCTGTTTACTATTAATATTGAAATCAATCAAGATTGGAAGGAAAATCATTTGTAAATTGTGTTGTTTAATCTTAGAGAGGAGAAAGTATAGTTTTGTTTTTAAAGAAACGAGAAGCACTTTTCATTGTTAGTGCTTTTCCACTTATTCTAAATTTCATTGCATTTTCCCCCTGCTTTCCACCCTCTCCAATCAAAATATATCCCTCCCACAGCCCTTTTCTTCAGATACACTTGGGGCCCATCGAAGATTTGGAAAGACAGAAAGTTGGTAGGTAGAAGGGAGAGGTGTGCTGATTGCCTCTGAGTGCAACATCCATCTCAGTTGTTTCCCATTTTTGAAAGTCAGTTTTGCCATTTTCCCAGTTTCTTTATACAGAGACTCTTGTTCCCTGCATTCAGTACTGGAACATGGGAATTTCCTGACTAGAATAGACTCATGATCCATCTAGTTCAATTTCCTGTCTTAAATATTGCCCAGTCCTCAATACTTTAGAAGAAATTCCCTCCATCTTCAAGGAACTACCAAAATCCTGCCTGTCCCAGGAAGCGTTCAAGCTCCAACGTATGTGCTCCAACTTCCAATCTGTGTTTTTGTTCTGTTTGCCTTTGCCTGTGCCTTTTACTGCAAGAGCTCTGGGACAAGGAGTTCTGTTTGATGCAGACTTTGCACCATGCAATATTATGTACATCTACAGGACTATATAAATAAATGATGTATGTGAGGGTGTGTGTGTGTGTGTACAGTATATGTCTGTCTAATAATGTTCAATGGCTTTTGCTGTAACTAGTATTTATTTTAAGGGAAACGTCACTATATGCCAAGTGAACAAACATTTTGTGGTATCGTGCAATCTCTGAATTGGTTCAAATCCTCATCATGGTTACTAGCTCTTTGTTGAAGAGGGGAAGAAGGGCTTAGAATCTGGCATTGAGATGAGAACTATAAGTTTCCTGTTCCCTTAGAAAAGCTGGACGATGAGCTGCATCTTTTTGGTACAGGTGAATAGCAGTGGGGGAGCCTGGAATGATGCTCTTAAGCTGTGGGAAGGGCAAATCGTTTCCATATTCATTTGCAATCTTAGCCAAAGGTCATTCCATCCTTTTTGTATGTCAATAAATATCTATTGAAGTATTTAAAGCAACAACTGTGAACTACTTATGGAGGCAAAATGTACAAATAGAAAACTGGGAGGTCAGGAGCACTTAAGGCCAGGTCAGGCAGAGAGAGTATTCAGCTATAACCAGGACTTGGAGCTGCAGCACTTTAGCCCTCGGGTAAGGATGGACGAACTTTTCAGGTGGGGTAGCTCATCTCCCTTAGTGAGTTGTCTTGTAACATGCAAATGCCCAGGAATTCACAGAAGGAGGAGAAATATCGAGAGGAGTGGAATCTCGTGTTTCTCAGCTGATGGGTGTTGAGGTTAGTTTGAGTCAGGCAGCGGGTGTAAAAAGGAAACGGTTCTCAAGCTCTTGTCTCTACTGAGATGCTAATTGGAATAGCGTTTTTCTTTTTAGTGAGTCGTATGGGGAGGGTATTCCTGCTGACTTTTGGAGTCTGTCTAAAGCAGCTTTTAGCAAACCCTAGTCCCAGCAATAGATTTAGCTTTGAGGGATTTTTTTCCCCAAATCTGCATTCAAATCTTCCAAAAAGAAAAAAAGGCCCATCTTGGTTGGATTCTGCCTCCTTGCCGCCCCACTTTTTTTCCCAGCAATTAATGATTAGGAGCCTGAGTGTCTATATACCAATGTGGTAAAATGTTCCTGCAAAATTGCCTTTGTATTTTCGCCTTGAATTGCAGGTGAAATGAAATTGTTCACTTTCAGTGCTGCTTTGTTTTTGACCCCTTTTTGTGAATTCTCAGAGGAAAGAAACATATTCCCATCTTTTATAGTAATCAAATTTATCTGGCATCTCTCAGCCTCTTGAATTACTTATGCTACAGTTGGCCAGCCTCGGGAAGGCTTTAGCTGGTTTATTTATTTATTGTTCTAAAGTGAGGGGTTTTGACATGAGGTCCCCACATCATCCTAGGGGAGTTTAGGAGAAAAATGGAAAGTGCTTTCTGCCATCGTTCTTAGAGAGAGACAGCGCGCGCGCGTGTGTGTGTGTGTGTGTGTGTGTGTGTGTGTATGTGTGTGTGTGTGAATGTAAAAAACATTCCACTGTTGAGAGAAAAAATACTTCATAATCTAAGCTTCCTGGTATTTATTTTAATGTTAGCGTCATCTTGAGAGAGGTCATTGAAAGTGATGTCACTGCAGTTTAACATTAAACGGCACAGCATTTCATAATTGCACATAAGTGCTAATGAAAATTCTTAAACAGGGGCTTAGCTTTTAATGTCTGTTTTTTACCAAATTGTACTAAATATATGCAGGTAGGAATCATGACCCAGAAGTAATAGCAATGTCGGTCTTGTTGCTGAGAGGCACTGAACACCTCACTTCCAGCGGAATTTAGTGGGTTTGGTCTGTTGCACCAGTGCAGAGTCAGAGCGTTTGGAAAGCACATGTACTGGGTCTCGGCTGCTAGCACAGCATTTGAAAAGTAGCAATTGTACGTGCACAGCATGCAGATAAAAGTTGAGTATAAACAAACTGGCTCTCTACCTTTTATTGGGTGCCAGCCACAGATCTACCAATAAATGACAAATACATTTTACTGTAAACAACCCCTCCCATCAAATTAGACATTGCTTTTACCATCCTAAAACTAATTATTTACAAAATAAGATTATTTTTAAACCTGGAAGTGTCATACAAACACAAAAACATAGAAAACTGAGGTTCTAAAAAGAACTAGATAAATTCCTGGAGGACAGGTCCATCCATGGCTAATAGCCAGGATGGGCAGGAGTGGTGTCCCTAGCCTCTGTTTGCTAGATACTGGGGATGGGCGGCAGGGGATGGATCACTCAATGATTCCCTGTTCTGTTCATTCCCTCTGGGGCACCTGGCACTGGTCACTGTCAGAAGACAGGACACTGGGCTAGATGGACCTTTGGTCTGACCCAGTCTGGTCATTCTTATGTTCTTAAACTAACGTTTATTTGGTAACGCTTGGGTAAATGTAAAAAAGGAGCTATATGTTTTGCTTTTTAATTTCTTTACAGAAAAAATTCCAAGATGATTTCCCCCCAAAGTGAATTTGTAAGTTTGAAAGCTCAGGAGTTAAATGTGTAAGGCTGAAATAGCAGTAGGAAGCAATACTGAGGCACGCAGCAGAGATTAAATGAAATCAAAGTACTGATATCAAGAGGAGTAGATTTAGTTTAAAGGTAAAACAATTATTTTCGCAGCCGTGCACCTGCAGCTTGGCTTCTGCTGAAAACAACCAGTGGAGAAGGCAGCAGAAAGGAACGGAGAGAGTTACAGCAGGAGAGAACTGTGTGTTACCATAAAACCTGAGTTTTATTGGCTGTTACAACAGAGAATGTGCCTGCATTTGTGCTTTCTCAGAAGGTTTGAGATACACAACAATTCAATAATTTTATTATCTAAAGCTTAGGCTTGAGAAATAAGAGTATGTAATGACTTGACATTATTAGTATTATTTACATAACTCCATGCCTGTGAGTGGCATTTAAAATTCAGGGTCCCTTCTCCAAGGAGCTGATGGCCTAAAGGGTAGATCCTGTAGAATTCGGAGTGCTTTGTGCAAGGTGCTGACCACCTTCAATTATCACATCTTTGGAGTTGCTCTGGTTTGTAACAGATTCAGAAACATGCACCTTTATAAAAAGTCTCAGATATCAATGTATAGATAGATAGGTCCATGTTTACAAAGCTCCTAAAGATGATTTTATCCAATACATTGTAATGTTTCCAAAGGCACAATAACCCAGAGGGTTGATATTCTAACAATATGGCGGGGTGGAGGTGTGGGGAAATGTGAACTACCTGTATTATAAAATAAAATGGTCACTCAGAAGAAGGGTTAGAGTAACATTAGGCTGAAATCGAAATGTTTGAAAGTGAGAAAATTCACAGTGAAGACAGACTGTCCATCCGTAAGCTGTCATGAAGATTACAGAATTGTCAGGGATCTGAGGTCAATGGGTTACATCAACTCTTGTGTGTACTCCTATGCCTAGGCATGACACAGCATCACATTTAATTTTCCCTTGTGTGTGTGATTATATTGACTAGAGTGTTCTTTAAATTAGGGTTAGAGAACCATAAACTATCAAGAAAGGGAAAAATGTAGGTTCTGCATATGGAATGATGATTTTCCAGAATATATTTAGTTTCTTATACTTGAACTGAAAACGTATTTCTTTCCTCATAAAGCCAAAATCTAATCACTAATTTTGATGTAGCTCATTAATTTATTTATTTCTGCTGTTGTCTACTCATCAATTTTTATAAAAGTTTTTATATTTAAATAATGAAATGCCAATTATGAAAGGAGACAGAGCCTTACTAGGGATTTTATCAACTATTTCACTTTCAAAGAACATATATTTGAGAAAGATCTTTAAAAGCTGTAACTTATTTTTTTTATACCCATGAGATCCACTAAGGGTTGACCTGTCCATACTGCTCATTTTCTGCTTTTAGTGCCAACTTGGCCTCAGTCTAGCAAGACCTTTCTCTCTCTAACTCTGTGATTATATGAAATTCTGCCTCAAGAGGATAAACAGCAACAATAGGGGAATGTACACTTTCCCTTTCTAGATGTATATGTCAGTGCAGAGGAATTTTATTACTAGGAAAGAAATCAAATCACTGTCACCTAAAGTACTAATTATGTTTGATAAATGTATGGTATGCATTTAAGGCAAAGAGAATTTGGGAAATGATACACTTTTTGTAATTACAATGACCAAGGCATTTCCATCAATCTATTTTGTTTCCTGATTTTAGGTTCATTTGCATTGCTTTATTTTGATTAAATGAGCTTTCAGTTGTTTCAATAGACACACTCACTGTTAAGAAGAATCAGATACTGAGAAATTTTTCAAACCGTACAAATCCAATATGCATGTCACATGGATCATGCATGGCCTCTCTACAGACATACAAAAACACACTTCTTCACAACAGATAGGCACATATACAAGCATGGGCACCTCACACAGATAAATGTAGCAAGCTGAAAAAATATGTGCCAGTATAAAGTAAAAATGCGTAACAGTCTCGTTTTCGATGGTTGTCTGGAAAACTGATGTACATGCACACACAGTAAAATGTAACAGTGATAACAGGTTTGTAGTGTAGTCCTCACTAGAAACTACTCAAGCACAGTGATCCGATGCAGCAGAAAGGCCTCTGAAGCCTCCTTTATCAGGAGGTGGGTGAAGTTTTGTAGGCACCATACCCTGAGAAGACCCATTGATCATGATGATGATAAACATTGAAAAATGCTCGTCCCAGGGTGGCAGTATGTGCTTGTTCAGCATACCAGTGCCCACAAAAGAGCAATCAAATGAACAAAATCAATGTTCCAAACAGTTTTTTAATTAAAAGGGGCCTACCCTTCTGCCTCTGTGTTCAAGTGCACTTAACGGGAGTGGGAGTTATGCCTGTCCTGCCAGAGATTGTAGCCCCACTCTACAGAGCATGTGGGGTAGGTGACCGGCGAGTAACATGCATACAGATTTTGACCGTTTCTGTATCAGAGAAGCAATGTAAACTTTTTGCTTGTTTTAGCCCATTAGCATACTACAAGCATTTTCATGCAAGCTTACACGGTATGTTACCTTTCTTCATTCTTCCTTTTAATTTGCTTTTTTGATATAAAACTGCCAATGCAGAGCCAACACAAGATATGTATATTAGTATCTTGAAAGTCAGTATAACTGTTTCAAAATAACATCGTTTCTTTCTCTTTCTGTGTTTTTATATCTTTGTAAGTTTTCTGTTCTTTACATCTTCCAACTCTCTTGGTGCTGTCTCTGTGTTTTGCCCTAATGCACGGCTGTTGATCTGGTTCTGGTATCTAATGGAAAACTTCCACACCTTTTTTTCTTTCACAAATTTCAGCTTTTTATAACAAATATTGTTTAAAAATGAATGTTTGCAGTGACAATAACATTGTTTCATTGTATCTGTAGTTGTAATTATTTTTCCTAATTAATTATAATATAGATTAAACTTTATAGTTTATGTGCAGTGTTTTATTTAATCATAGTCTTATACTTTGAAGCTTTAATTCTTCCTTAACTGCTTCTAAACAATTTATATTTCAATTTGTTTTTTTTAAACTGGTTTATTCTTAAAAATAGAACAGTGCTAGCACACAAATAATTTAAAGGGTGATCATTAAAATAATTCAAATAAAAAAGGTAAGTATTTCCAGCTGTGAATCCTTCCTTGTAGCAAACAGAATTGTGCTCAGATCAAATACCTGTTATGTGTGAATATAACTTGTGACACACAAGATGGCCTCAGCTTTTTCATATATCCCTTGCAGGGTCTTTCTGAGAATGGAGGCTCTTTGCAGATAGTACCATTCCACACAGTTCACATTTCTGAGCATTTGTTTTCAGTTCAAATCTGATATAAATAGCTGATAATTGCTATGCTAATTATCATCAGAGTGTCCTGTGGCACCTTATAGACAATACAAAACAGACGCATTGGATCATGAGCTTTCGTGGGTGAACACCCACTTCGTCAGATGTGTCTTATGAAGTAGGTATTCACCCACGAAAGCTCATGCTCCAATACGTCTGTTAGTCTATACATCTGTTAGTCTTTGCTGCTTCTTACAGATCCAGACTAACATGGCTCCCCGTCTGATACTATGCTAATTATATGATGAAAGAGGGCAGCTGCTACTAATAAACAAAATTATTGCCTGTATTTTGGAGAGCCCTGGCTGAGTGGTACATTGAAAATCAGACTTGACAAGACATTCTTAGTCTCCAATAGGACAAGAGCTAGTTGGGAAATTTTTTTGATGAACCTTTTTTTTGTTGAAAAATTCTGATTCATCAATACTGAAACTTTTTACAAACTCGAATTGGGTATGATGGGTGTCCAGACTCAAAAAAAAAAAAAAAAAAAAAAAAAAAGAACAATCAAAAACACTTCCAAAATTGTCTAAATGAAATGTTTAGACATTTTCAAAACAAAAAATTGTGGTTTTGCAGTTGGAAACAACTTTTCATTTAGAACTTTAAGCTAATTAGACTAAAGAGGTGGGAGGGAATCAAAATCAACAAAAAGTTTAGAAATTATCAAAACAAAATGCTTTGCTTAACCTGAAACAGAAATCAGGTTTTCAGGCCTGAAATATTTCTGAGATTTTGACTTTTCAGCCCGAAACAGGAAAAACGTTTAAACTCTCAAAAATATTATCAGTAGAGGAATACAGTTTCCACCTTGCTCTGAGTAGAGACCTGTCCTGCACTGGCTGGGAGGTGGAGAGTACATGATCTCATAACAAACAGATTTTTTTCTCTCTAACCTCCCTCGTTTTTTCTGTATATGTTGGTCTGATTTCATACAGAGAAGATTTTATCTCAGGACACAGGAGCACAAACTTTGCCTGATGCAGGGAAACACTTAGGCTCCGATCCTGGAAATACATATACAAGTGCTTAACTTCACCCCCCTGAATAGACCATGAACAAAGGGACTTTGGAAAGCAGAAGTAAATATGGATTCTGCAATATACTTGTAACACTTACAGGAACTGAAAACAACAACCTGGCCTTTTTTGTACTGTTATCATTTCATAACCATGCATCATCCAAACATTACAACTTTGTTAGGTTTGGATAAAAATGGACAAAGCAGAGCAAATACAGCCATTCTTAAAACAGGAAATTATTATAAGATATACAATGTGTATACTGTAGGGCAGTAGAGATACTATAGTTACGATTGAAATGATTTTTCCCTTCTAAATCTGTATTTTCAGTTTTTAATAACGTTCTCAACCAAAAAAAAAAAAAGCCATTTGGGCTGAAATTTCATATTCTTGGGCTTAGCCCAAAGATGAAATTTTATTTTGAGAGATTGAATGTAATATGTTTGCCTATTTGTCAGTTAGACAAGCATAAAAAAGCATCTGTACCTTAAAGAAAAATGTGTTCACTCACTGACTTGTTGAAGTGCACAACAAAAATGGCTGTTTTAAAAAAAAATCAGACTGGACATGTGAGAGTCCCGAATTAGGAAGTTGCTTTGCTAAGTGTGACATTCTCCCCCCCACCCCCGAAATAATACAGAGTTATGGGTTACAGATAATTGTATTTTGATCACACCACATGTTGTTTTCAGGTTGTACTGATAGAATTTCAGCCTCAGGGACCGTCACATTTCAAGTCTAGCTAATCCTCCTTCTGAATTCCCTGTTCCTACCTTTTCAAGTAGCACTGGATATGCCTTGTCAGGTCCAGAACCTTTCCCCTGAACACCTTTAATTTCAAATTCTTCATATTCTGAATTTGCACCACACTTTGCCTCTGTTGAACTGCTTTCTCCGCTCCCAGCTCCAAAAACTCCTCTAGAGACCAACAAAGAGTCCTGTGGCACTTTATAGACTAACAGACGTATTTGAGCATGCGCTTTTGTGGGTGAATACCCACTTCGTCGGATGTGTCTAATGAAGTGGGTATTCACCCATGAAAGCTTATGTGCTTCAGGACTCTTTGTTGCTTTTTACAGATCCAGACTAACACAGCTACCCCTCTGATACTCTTCTAGGGACCAGCTCCTTCAATGCCATGTGCACTTATATACACTGTGCTGGTTTGTGTTGATGTCAACAATAAGGAAGAATTCATGCTGCTTGTAGAAGAGAATGAGGAATAAAGTTACCATGGGCTGTTTAGAAAAGAGTAAAAGAGAGTAAAATAAAACTGCAGTGACAAAATCCTGCTGGAGAGTGCCAAGCAACTGGTAAAGGAATTTGATTGGACATAGGAGTAATTACTTATCATGAAAAGAAAAATAGGAGGGAGCTGGATCTTGCTAGAGAGAAAGAACAGAAAGAAGCAGATAGGTAGTCAGTTTCCTAAAAGATTTGAGTTCCAGAGAAGTCAAAGCCCATAGAGAGGAAAATAAAGCCTTTTAGAAAACTTTGGAAGAAAGAAAGGGGAAATCTGGAGCATGCAAGCCTATTCAGGGAACCATGCCAAGTGATTCCCTGATTCCAACACACTGCTAACTGAAAGGTCATGAATGAGCAAGACACTATCCACATGTGGCTTTGCTAAGGTGTGGTGTAAGGGCAGGATGACTGGTGAAGAGGCTGTCTGAGTACAAAGTGGATGGGGAGTTGTGGTTGTAGTGGATATGATGTTCCCCCTCAAAGTTCCCAAAAGCTCTCCAGCATTTTCTTTTATCTAGCAACCAGGCTTTCCTGGGTGATGGGAGACTGAGCTCACCATATTAGTTTGGCAGATGAGATTGCGCATTTCATGTGCAGCTTTGCCTAGTTCCACAATCGGTGAAATATCAGTTCTGTAGGAGAGTAAAGATGTAACCTTCCCATGGACCTCACATTCAATATCATCTACCCCTAGTGACCAACTATGGGGTCCTCAAAAGGCTACAAGAGTCACCTTGGTTGTGACAAGTTGTTAGTTCCTTAGCACTGCTGTAAATATACTAATAGTGTTAGGCATAACTTAAATAGTTGTGAGGCCCAGAAGGGAGATGGATAAAATGGGAGACCACCAGAGATGCTCTGAGAGAGCGACTAAATACAGCTTCCAGTTGCCACATGGAAGCCAGTGAGAGAAAAGTTTGGACTGAGAAGCCAAGGAGAAACAGCATAGTTCTGATCTTGTATTTTATGTTTCTAAAACACAAATCTGAGACTGCTTGCCAAGTGACCTTAATCGATATCTGAACAACTCCACTAGAGATTTGATAATATACAGCAACTGTCTAACTTGGAAGTCAATACTGATTTGACATTACTTTAAACCCTGAGCCCTTTGCAACAGTGCAGCAGAGAGAAGTACAATGATTAAAACTCCTTATTGTTAGGGTTCTTTTCCAGAAATACTATGTCACACTAAATTTTCAGACTAACAAAGGTCATTGTTAAAGTCAGTGCGGTTTCCTTTTGGAAGGCTGCTGACTGAGGATTTTTATTATTTTTGGATAACTAGGGAATGTTAATAGTAACTTAAATATTTGTTAATATTTGACAATTGGCTTCTCTGAAATAATCACAGTTCAGTAAAGACAATCCAGTGACAGGAAGATCATGAAGTGATTCTAAACTGTTAAAGTCCTAGGACTAGTTTAAAATAATTCCTGAAGTTCTTTGTACCAAGCATATAAATCCTGTGGAAAACAGAAGGGGTAAATACTTTTCATTAGTTTAATGGAATAATGGCATTGGGAGATTTTCTCTAATGTATAATAATTGCATGTTTTATTTAGGGAATAAAATGCTAAGAGATTCTTAAGAAATATGAACTGTTCATAATAACAAATATTGTAAACAATGATATTTTTAATAACAAAAATGCTTGTTTCCTAAAGTGAATAGTTACTGATAACCATTAAAATTTCCTGAAGAGAATTCTGCAGAGATTTTTAAACCCTACAAAGATTATGCTAATTTTCAGCTCAAAATAAAAGGTCAGGCATGGTATATTTGTTCTGGACAATTGTCCAGTTATAATTTGAGCTTCCCAAGTCTCTTTGTAACTAACAACACATTTGGTAAAGTTGGTATTTGACCACAAAATTCCTATGATTCTACCTGGCAAGCAGCTTTACTTCCTGTTGGCGACTGTAATTCCAATGTTTATATTGTGGTTTGTCAGGACAGTTTTGGCTACAGGAATACAGGAATTTTCATACTTCATTAGATCAGGTGCCCATCTAGTTCAGTATCATATCTCTGGTAGTGGCAATTACCTGATGCTTCAGAGGCAGACACAAGAAACCCTGTAAAGGAGAATTCATAGATTCATTTATAGATTCTGGGTAAGGCCAAAAGAGACTATTGGTTAATGTAGGCGGTCAGTCTCCTGCATAGCAAAGGCCATAACATTTTACCCAGTTACTGCTGTACTGAATTTGACTGAAGCAGGTCTTCCAGACAGTCATCCAGGCTTGAACTGAAGGTTTCCTGAGATGCAGCCATCATTTTCTTTCGCAGTTTGTTTTCACTGGTAAAAATGTGTTCTTTATTTTTAATTTGAATTTTTTTGGCTTTAATTTCCAGACATTGGTTCTTATTATGGTTCTTTCTCACCTAAATAATAGAGCCCTTTAATATCTGGTATTTTCTCCCCTTGAAGGTATTTGTACAACATATCAAGTCACGTCTTGATTTTCTTTTTGATAAACTAATAGATTTAACTCTTTAAATCTTTACATTGTAAGACATTTTTCCCAACCCTTGAATAATGTTTGTGGCTCTTCTCTGCTCCGTTTCCAGTTTTCCAACATCCTTTTTAAAATGTGGTCGTCAACTATATACAATATTCTGGGATTGGACTTGTCTACATGGGAACACTCAAGAAACTTAATCTGAATTATCTTTCAAAATGAATTAGTTAAACTGCATTAGGTCCCCATTAAACACTTTTATTCAGAATTAAAGTGGTCTTAATTCAGCTTAGTTTAATTCACAAACAAAATTACGGTCACTTTAATTCTCAATAAAAGTTTCCACACAGGGACCTAATGCAGTTTAACTAATCCACTTTAAATTCACACAGTTAATTTTGATTAATTTTCCTGAGTGTCCCTGTGTAGAGTCTCGCCAATGCAGTATACAGTTATAAAATCACCTTCCTACGCTGTACTCCCCGGTTAATACACCCAAGGATTGCATTTGCCCTTTTTGCCATAGCTTAGAGCTCATGTTGAGTTATTTCTCCATTATGACACCTAAATCCTTTCCAGGATACAGCCCCCAATTCTGTAGGCATGGCGTGCATTCTGTCTCTGTTAAAACACATTTTGTTTGACTGGTCTCAGGTTACCAAGTGATCCAGATCATTCTGCATGACTGTCCAGTCCTCCTCATTATTTACCACTCCACCAATCTTTGTATCGTCCACACATTTCATCAGCAGTGATTTTATATTTATTTCTGGATCATTGATAAAAATATCAAGTAGTGTCATGTATAATAATGATCCCTGCAGGACTCCCTTAGAAACACCCGAACTCAATGATGATTCCCCATTAACGATTACTTCTTTGAGACCTGTCAGTTAGCCAGTTCTTATCAATTTAACACGTGCCTTATTGACACTGTATAGTGGTAATTTGTTAGTAACAATTTCATGTGGTACTAAGCCTTACAAAAGTTTAACTAGATTACATCTACCCGGCGACCTTTAACAACGTAACTTGTTATCTCATCAAAGAATGAAATCTAGTTTGTTTGAAAAGACTTATTTTCCATAAACCATGTTGACTGGCATTAATTATACCCTCATCCTTTAACGATTGAATCCTTTATTAGCATTTCCATTATTTTACCTAGGATTGATGTCAGGCTAAGAGCTCCATAATTAGATCATCCTGCGTCCCCTTTTTAAATATGGGTACAACGTTAGCATTCTTCCAGTTTTCTGGAATCTTCCAGTACTCCAAGTTTTATTAAAAAATAACATCAGCGGGGAAAAGATCTCCACAGCCAACTCTTTTAGGACTCTTGGGTGCAAGATATCTGGTCTCTTTGATTAAAAATATATATACCTAGTAGATATTGTTTAATATCCAGTCCATTCATCAAACTTATGTTACTTTAATATATTTTCTTGTTTCTTTCCAAATACAAATTGTGGGATACTGTGATGAAACTGAGACTCTGGAGGTTGTAGAACAGGATGTGTTTGTGAGTCATGCATTAAGGAAGATTTTAGGTTAATTTAATGAGTATCACCGTTCTGAAATTATCATAAGGTTGGGGGTTCAGTTATTTCTCTTAATGACTTGTGAGGAGCCTACAAGCCTTTCAAAATGATTCTCCCACACTCTCTAAATCGGACATGGGGGGGGGGTTCTCCCCCATTCTCTCTATACTGAGGGGCCTCCGGTCTTCTCCCTTGTTAATTTCTCTCTGTCCTTCAAGCTGGGGTAGGTTTGCAGTCCCCTGTGTACTACCACTTCTGAGAAATCAGTTCCCTCCAGTGAATTCTCATTCTTCATGGTTGCAACCCAAATCCAGGATTAACCAGGTTTAAACTAATTTTCCTGTGTTCCCCATGTTAGTAGCATCTGGCAGATTCCCTAAAAGAGAGAAAGAGAGAGACCATTTTGTGGGGGATGACCAGCATAACTTACTCATGGGTACATAACATGCTCTACCTCATGTTGTGGCCACCTCAAAATCATTCCATAAAACCTTTACACCACCTCACACTCCTGTGTATACTCTTAATACGTATATAAAAATACAGTGCGTGTATGTGTGTCTGTGTAAATAGTAGGGCTGTCAATTAATTGAAATCAATATATTTGAAAATGTGAAAAACATCCAAAAATATTTAAATAAATGGTATTCTATTATTGTTTAACAGTGTGATTAATCGCACAATTAATTTTTTTGATCGCTTGACAGCCCTAGTAAATAGTGCATGGATTTGTTTATTGCTCAGGTTATGCCAAAAGATTTAGCATTTCTCAAAAATTTACAGAGCTATCTGATTATATTTAGACCTATTCAGCAATCATCTGAGTATATTTACTTTTTTATAAAAAGCTGCTAATGTCAAACTGAAAATTATTAGTGACAACATGGTCACAGCTGACCATTTGATTGGAAAGTAGCAGGATCATATAGATGTTTTTATAATTGTATAGAACCATAATAGATTTGTCAATAATCAATGGCCAGTGGTCATTACACTAATACTCCTCTTAAGCAGATTCCAGTAGTAGTCACACAATTGGAAAATTTGGCTCTCTGTGTTATGAGGATTATGGCCATGAACAGTTCTGTACACTTAATCAGTCTCTTGGATTTTCTTACAAAGTTAACTAGAATTTTGACAAATGGAAATGTTCTGTAAGATCAAGAAAACACTGACCTGCCAGAAGGGAACTCTAAGAGAACTTCTCTGACTAGCTCCGAGGGCAATCATGGGGGGAAATAAATAAGTTTCCATTGGTTTGGAACATGCATGTAAAATGTAATTCACAGAGTTTTGTGAACACCTAAGATGACATTTTGAGAGGCAGTATGGTGTTTTCTAATATTAGCTTGATCGAGTAGTAGAGAGTTTTGGGTCACAATCTGTATTAAGATTCCATTTCTAAGTAGCTTATTAAGGATTAATAAATGATTAATAGATGTCTTAATAAATGGTTAATCAATTATTATACGCTGTTTTAGAATCCTACGAGTTAATGAGTTGCTTTTAACCATAGCTTACATCCAATAACAGCTTCTACTCATAGACCTAAGGTCAGAAGGGACCATTATGGTCATCTAGTCTGACCTCCTGCACAATGCAGGCCACAGAATCTCACCCACCCACTCCTGTAACAAACCCCTAACCTATGTCTGAGTTATTGAAGTCCTCAAATTGTGGGTTAAAGACCTCAAGGTACCAAGAATCCGCCAGCAAGTGACTCGTGCCCCACACTGCAGAGTAAGGCGAAAAACCTCCAGGGCCTCTGCCAATCTTCCCTGGAGGAAAATTCCTTCCCGACCCCAAATATGGCAATCAGCTAAATCCTGAGCATGTAGGCAAGACTCACCAGCCAGCACCCAGGAAAGAGTTCTCTGTAGTCTGATGTGCTTCTAACTGTTAACATGTTACTCATGTCTGTAACATGCTTATAACATCTATTACTCATTTATTAACCCTTTATAAACAATTTATAAATGGAATCTTGATCTAAAATGTAGCATTTTTTTATACATCAGGCCTTCTGTTTAATTTATTTGGCTGAGCCTAGTGGCTTCCTAATGTTGTTGGCTGAAAAATATAGCACCATAATTTGTGCTGAGAGTGGGAGTGGGAAAATAATGTATTGAAAAGGGACCCTCCTCCCCAAAAAAAGGTCTGAGAGGGAATTGGTTCTGTTTTTATGCTGAAAATTTCAGCACTGAATTTTCCATTTGTAATTGTTAAATTGGAGTCAAGAACTTCGTGTGGTTTATAATTAAATACCCTTTTGTTTTCTTTTTCTTAACATTAATCACTAATGCATAGAAATTAAAACCTAAATATCATCTAAGAAAGTGTTTTCAGGTCTGCAAATGTCACAGGCAATGCCTTACCATTTAAAAATCCCTATGCTTAACACTTCTCTTATCTGACCTAAGAGTTAAACTGCTGTGTGCTGGGAGATTTTTTTTAAAATTTAATTTAACTGAAAATCTCTCCAAACTGTATTGTTGGCTTTGGTGCAGCGCATGAAATAATTTTTCCATCTTACCCCAGCATTCTTCGAAGGTCAGACTTTAAATTGGGCTGTTACTGTCTTGCTGCAGAGTTTCCAAGCTACGTTAATTTTTGGTCTGCCATTGATGGATGGAGCAGTTTGAATTCTGACATGCAGCAGCCTGAGTTGAATGACCTGCAGAGGCAGATGTCAGCCTCTTATTTCATGTCCGTTTGTCAGGAAGGAAAAACAGCATCTTTTCTAGTAGTTCTTTGTTTATCCATGCAGGCATGCGTGTGTGCCTACCATGTGCGTGTGTGTGTACAGCCGGAGACCATGTGTGCATATTGTATGTAGTGAATTTCTATTTACAGGTCTCTCAAGACTATGGGGAGACAGGAGGGGACAGTGTACAAGGATGCGTTCATTCATGTGTATTCTATATGGTAGAAGTGTGTAAGTACTGGGTTGTATTTATATGTTTGTGCATTGCATAATTAGGCATTGTTTTGCACACAAGTTGCTCACATGAGCATGCATCTTTTCTTAGCACAGACAGTTGGTAACACTTGTTAAATTAAGATTGCAAAACAGTTTCCATTGTAATCCTGTCTTGATAAATATACAACTTTCTGAAATAAACATCTAACACCATTGTATAGGAGTGCACATACACGCTCTTGTCTTTCCGGACTCCAATTTTCAAGGCTTTTTCTATCCCTGTAAGGGGTTGATTTTATTTTATTTTATTTTATTGTTTGTTTATTTATTTGATAAATTCTTTCATCAATATCAGTGAGGTGAAAATAGAGGGGAAATACACTTTTTCCATTTCAAAAATGTAGGAACAAACTTCTAGGACTGGCTCCAGCAGAGAGAGCTGAAGTTTGCAACTTGGCCTGTGTATAGCTCTCAGTGAGGACTAACATCTTTGCTTGATTTGGGGGAAAAAAAACTAAAATATTGTAAGGGATTGAAAATCACTTTGGAGCATGCTTGGTAGCTGAAAAGATTTTAGCAGTGCCCTGAAAAGCCTGTTTTCTTTTGTGCCAGCACAATGCACATTCAGTGGCACTGCTCAAAATTAGCAGGGAACTGAAAAGGCCAGGATTTTGTTCTCAGTCTGTTAGGATATTCAGGTAAAATTGAAGGAAATGGAGAAATTGTAGACTCTGGGTGAAATCCTGACCCCTAGCCAAGTAGTCGGAGTTTTACCAATGACTTCAACGGGGCCAAGTTTTCACCTGCAATTTTTTTTGTAACTGCACAATTTGTGCTGCATTTTTTTAAAATAATCTTCAAATGTAAAGTTTTCATTTTGAAACCTATTAAGTTTTATCTTGTTTTCCATAGTCTTCAAACAAGAACAGCAGCAAATCTCATCTTATTCATGGGCTAACTGGAAATTGTTTCTGGTAAAATTTGCAGATTGTGTACAAATTGATGGAGGGTAAATAATGATGAGTTGTGTACATCGGTCTGGATTGCAAGGTAAAGTGGGCTAATCTGAACAACATGCGTTTCAAGACATTTTAAATGAAAGATCTTATATTGAGGAACAAAGAATGTAGGCCACACATACAGCATGAGAACTCTATCCTGAAAAGCAATGACTCTGAAAAGAATTCAGGGGTCATGATTAATAACCAGTTGAACATGAGCTTCCACGGTGATGCTGTAGCTAAGAAGGTGCAAACTACCCTTGGATGTATAAACAAGGAAATATCAGACTGGAGAAGGCAGGTAGTTTTTCCTCTGTATGGGACATTAGTGAGACTCTTACTGGAACCCTGTGTCCATTTCCAGGGTCCACCTCCCAAAAAGAAATGTTGAAACACTGAAAAGGGAGCAGAAAAGAGCTGCAATAATGATTCAAGATCTGGAAAACCTACTATACAGTGAGAAACATATGAAGCTCAATCTGTTTAGCTTATCCAAGAGCAGGTTATGTAGGCACTTGATCATAGTCTAGAAGACCCTACATGAGAAGATTTCTAGTAGTAGGTGGCTCTTTAATCAGGTTCCAGTCACTTGATTTCATTATGTCTCTTTCTGCTGAAGTTAGACAAATCTGGACTAGAAATAAGGTGCTATGTTTTAACAGTGAAGTAATTGAGCAAGGTGGTGGGTTCTCCATCATTTAAAGTCTTTCAATAAAATTGGGATGTCTCTTTTTAAAGATATGTTATAACTCAAACAGAAGTTATGTCTTGATGCAGAAATTACTGGGTGACATTCTTTGGCCTGTGTTATGCAGAAGGTCAGGCAAGACGATTATAATGGTCCCTTCTGGACTTCAAATCTGTAAATTTATAGCAAATCCTTTAATGTCTTAGCTAATAGTATTTAATTTCCTTTTTTGTTTGTTTTTTTAATTGTTAATGCAACACTGAGCTGGTACAGTTGAAAATCACAAAGTCAGAAAATGTATCTATTCTATTACATTATTACCATGCTATCTAGGAACCTATTCATGGACTAGGATCCTGTTGTGATAAGTGTTGTGCAAACACAGAACAAAAAGCGTCTTTGCCCCCAGGAATTTACAATCTAAGTACAAGACAAGAGGCAACAGATGGAGACACATGGGGCGGGAGCGGGGGTACAAAGAAACAGTGAGATAATATTGGTCGGCATAATATGCAGTGGTCTTGCTGCACCACCAAGGTGTGGGCATACCATGGCTTTATATAGTGGCATTATGACATTTTCTGTCTCATTATCTATCCCTTTTCTAGTAGCTCCTAAAATTCCATTAGGTTTTTTGACTGCCACTGCACATGGAACAGATGTTTTTGGAGAACTATCCACAATGACGCCGAGATCTCTTTCTTGAGTGGTAATAGCTAATTTAGACTCCATCATTTTGTATATGTAGCTGGTATTATGTTTTCCAATGTGCATTAACTTTGCATTTATCAACATTGAATTTCACCTACCATTTTCTTGCCCAGTTACCCAGTTTTGTGAGATCCCTTTATAACCCTTTGCAGAGTTCTGGATTTAACTATCTGGAGTAATTTTTTATCATCTGCAAATGTTGCCACCTTGCTGTTTACTTCTTTTTTTCCAGATCATTTATGAATATGTTGAACAGCACTGGTCCCAGTACAGATCTTTAGTGGACTCCACTGTTTACCAGTCTCCAGTGTGAAAACTGACCATTTATTCCTACTCTTTTTTCTGTCTTTTAACCAGTTACTGGTCCATGAGAGGACCAGGGCAGGACCGTCTACATACACTATATCACCCTGGTTCACATGTTTGTTGACCCCCTTAAAGAATCATAATAGATTGGTGAGGCATGGTTTTTATTTATCAAAGCTGTGTTGACTTTTCACCAACATGTTGTATTCATATATGTGTGCGACAATTGTGTTCTTTACTATATCATCAGCCAGTTTCCCTGTACTGAAGTTAGGCTAATCAGCCTGTAATTGCCAGGATTTCCTCTGGAGCCGTTTAAAAAAAATTGGTGTCCCATTAGCTATCTGCCAGGCATCTGCTGCCAACTAATTTTATGTGATCAGTCACATACCACAGATAATAGTTCTACAATTTCATATTTGAGTTCCTTCAGAATTCTTGGGTGAATACCATCTGGTCCTGGTGACTTATTACTGTTAACTTTATCAGATTGTTCCAAAACCTCCTTTAACACTTCAGTCTGGGACAGTTCCTCAGATTTGTCACCTAAGAAGCATGGCTCAGGTGTGGGAATCTCCCTCACATCCTCTGCAGTGAAGACTCAGAATTAATTTAACTTCTCTGCAACAGGCTTGTGTTCCTTGAGTGTTCCTTTAGCATCTTGATTGTGTAGTAACCCCACTGATTGTTTGGCAGGCTCTCTTCTTCTAATGTCCTTACATTTTTCTTTGCTGTTCATTTGTGTGTCATTTGCTAGTTGCTCTTCAAATTCTCTTTTAACCTGCCTAATTAAATTCTGGCAAGTCAAGTGTAAAAGTATATGTTCCTTTCTGTTTTCCTCAGTGGGAATTGATTTGTAATTTTTAAAAGATGTCTTTTTGTGTCTAACAGATTCTTTCCCTCTGTTTAGCCATGATGGCATTATTTTGGTCCTCTTAAGGTTTTTTGGGGGAGTGAGAGGGGATACATATAAACATGCCTGTTATGGTGTTTTTAAAATGTTTCTGTGCCGCTTGCAGACATTTCACTCTTGGGATTGTTCCTTTTAATTTCTCTATAATTAGCCTCCTCATTTTTGTTTAGTCCCCCTTTTTAAAATTAAATACTACTGTGGTGAGTTTCTTTGGTATTTTCCCCCTTACAAGCATGTTAAATTAATTACATGATGGTCACAGTTACTGAGTGGTTCAGCTATATTCACCTCTTGGACCAGATCCTGTGCCCCACTGAGGACTAAATCAAGAATTGCTTCTCCCTTTGTGAGGTTCCAGGACTAGCTGCTCCAAGAAACAGTCATTAATGGTGCCTAGAAATTTTATCTCCGCGTCCCATCCTGAGGTGACATGTTCCCAATCAATATGGGGAAAGTTGAAATCCACCGTTATTTTTGGATTTTCTGTTTTTTACGCCTTACCAATCTCCCTGTTGAGCATTTCATCGTCACCATCCTGGTCAGGTGGTCGGTAATATATTCCTTCTGCTATAGTCTTCGATTATTCAAGCATGGAATTTCTATACATAGAGACCCTGCAGTGCTGTTTGAGTCATTTAAGGCTGGCACTATATTTGATTCTATGCTTTCACATATAGTGCCACTCCCCCATCAGTGTGACCTTCTCTTCCATTCATATATCTTTTGTATCCTGGTGTTCCCATGCTCCCTTCATTATCATTTCTCCAAGTTTCTGTGATGCCTATTATATCAATATTCTCATCAATACCAAGCACTCAAGTTCACCCGTGTTAGTATTTAGACTTCTTGCATTTGTATACCAGCACTTGTAAAATTTGTCAATATTTCATTGTCTGCCTTCATGTGATATAATTGAATGGTACTCTTTTTTTTGTTTGACTGTTTCTCTTCAGTTCTTACTTGTACTTTATCAACTTCTATCCTCTCCTCTTTGCTCAGTTGTAAAGTTTAATAAATTGTCCCTTAAAGGATATGTCTGTTGGAACTGTGTGTTCCTCGACACCTGTCAGTTTATCCCCAGCCCTTAGTTTAAAAACTGCTCTATGACCTTTAATTTTACATGCCAGCAGCCTGATTCCATTTTGGTTTAGGTGAAGCCCATTCTTCCGGTATAGGGTCCTCCTTTCCCTAAAGGTTCCCCAGTTTCTTATAAATGTGAATCCCCCTTCCCAGTGCCATCATCTCATCCATGCATTGAGCCCCTGCAGTTCTATCCATCTCCCTGCAATGTGCTTGTGGAACTGGAAGCATTTCAGAGAATGCTACCATGGAGCTTCTGGACTTTGATCTCTTACATAGCAGCCTAAATTTGGCCTCCAGGACCCCTCTCCTACCTTTTCTATTGCATTGGTACCTATATGTAGCATGGCCCTTGGCTCCTCCCCAACACTGCACATAGTCCTGTCTAGATGTCTCAGGAGGTCTGCAACCCTTTCACTTGGCAGGCAATTGACCGTGTGGTTCTCCCGGTCATCACAAACTCACCTAGCTGTATTTCTAATAAGCAAATACTACATTACTATTACCTGTCTCTTCCTAATGACAGGGGCCCTCTGCCCAGATAGGTATTGTGACAAAGTTCCTCCTCTACCTTGGTGGGTCCTGTGCTTATTGGTGGATTTGCTCACCTCAGTGATCTTCCCCTCTGGGTCATCTTCTCCTGTGTCTGATCAGGAGTTGGGAGGTTTGAGGGGAACCCAGGCTTGCCGTCTACTCTGGGTTCCAGCCCAGGACCCTGTGGATTGCAGCTGTCTATAGTGCCTCCTGTAACAGCTACCACTCCCTGGGCTACTTCCCCATGGCCGCCTCCAAACACCTTCTTTATCCTCACCACAGGATCTTCCTCCTGGTGTCTGATAATGATTGTACTCCTTAGTCCTCCAGCAGCACAACCTCTCACTCTCAGCTCCTTGGGCCTCTTGCTCCCAGCTCCTGTCATAAACAGATAGCTAAGGGTTAATATCTCTTTCACCTGGAAAGGAGTAACCTGAAACACCTGACCAGAGGACCAATCAGGAAACAAGACTTTTTCAAATCTGGGTGGAGGGAAGTTTGTGTGTGAGTCCTTTGTTCTGGTCTTGAATCTGTCCCTCTCGGCTATGAGAGGATTTCTGTTTCCTGCTTTCTAATCTTCTGTTTCCAAGTTGTGAGTACAGAGATCATAAAACAATAGGGGTTATTGTTTTTTTCTTTTGTATTTACATGGTGTAGTTGCTGGAGTGCTTTGAATTGTATTCTTTTTGAATAAGGCTGTTTATTCATATTTCTTTTAAGCAATTGACCCTGTATTTGTCACCTTAATACAGAGAGACCATTTTTATGTATTTTTCTTTCTTTTTACATAAAGCTTTCTTTTAAGACCTGTTGGAGTTTTTCTTTAGTGGGGACTCCAGGGAATTGAGTCTGTGCTCACCAGGGAATTGGTGGGAGGAAGAAGTCAGGGGGAAATCTGTGTGTGTTAGATTTACTAGCCTGACTTTGCATACCCTCTGGGTGAAGAGGGAAGTACTTCTGTTTCCAGGACTGGAAATAGAGAGGGTGGAATCCCTCTGTTTAGATTCACGGAGCTTGCTCCTGTGTATCTCTCCAGGAACCCAGGGAGGAAACACCTGGAGGGGGGAAGGGAAATGGTTTATTTCCCTTTGTTGTGAGACTCAAGGGATTTGGGTCTTGGGGTCCCCAGGGAAGGTTTTTGGGGGGACCAGAGTGCCCCAAAACACTCTAATTTTTTGGGTGGTGGCAGCAGTACCAGGTCCAAGCTGGTAACTAAGCTTGGAGGTTTTCATACTAACCCCCATATTTTGGACCCTAAGGTCCAAATCTGGGAATAGGTTATGACATGAGTGGCAGCGTTTGTGGGAAAGATAGAATCCAGAAGCCAGTATCTCACTGACTAACTGGGAGGCTTTTAACTAGTTCCAGCCAGCCCTTGATTGGCTTCAGGTGGCCTAATCAATGTAGCTATCTCCACTGCCTTCTAGAAAGATCTTAATTGGCCCCAGGTGTCTTCATTAACCTGGAGCAACTGCCATTTGGTTACTATGGTACTAGGGATTTGGTTAGCCTGGGGCTAACATACCTGTTCCTTACTACTTTACTGTAGCCATCTGGCCTTGCCCCATCACAGTATCCTTCGTGCAGAGCATACCATGACATCATCAGGAAGGAGGTCCCAGTTGTGGGATTGTTTCATTTCTCTTCAAGCTGACGATGTTCTTCCTCAAGACTTTCATCCTCTTCAACAGCACAGAGTCTGTCAGACTATGGGTGGGATCACTCTAGTGTGTCCCGGAAACATGGTCATGTCATGGTAGGGGTCTACTACAGATCAACGAACCAGGAAAAAGAGGTAAGTGAGGCTTTTTTAACAGAATCATCCGAAGCACAGGACTTGGTGGTGATGGAGGACTTCAACTACCCAGTTCAGAAGGTGGAGAAAGCTACTAGGGAAGAGGCTGTTCTAGATTTTATTTTGACAAATAGGGAAGAACTGGTTGAAAATTTGAAAGTGGAAGGCAGCTTAGGTGAAAGTGATCATGAAATGGCTGAGTTCATGATCCTAAGGCATGTTAGGAGAAAATAGCGCAGTACAGATAATTGATTTCAAGAAGGCAGACTTTAGCAAACTCAGGGAGTTCATAGGTAAGATCCCATGGGAAGCAAGTCTAAGGATAAAAACAGTACAAGAGAGTTGGCAGTTTTTCAGAGAGACATTATTATTAAGGGCACATGAGCAAAATATCCCAGTGCGTAAGAAAATTAGGAAGAATGGCAAAAGACCGCTAAAGTAGGCTAAAATAAAGAAAGAACAAGTTAAAATTTATTTAGATAAGTTAGATCTCTTCAAGTCACCAGGGCCTGATGAAATACATCCTAGAATACTCAAGAAGCTGACTGAGGAGATTCTGAGCCATGAGCAATTATCTTGGAAAAGTCATGGAAGTTGGGAGAGATTCCAGCGGACTGGAAAAGGGCAAATATAGTGTCCATCTTTAAAACGGGAAATAAGGACAACCTGGGGAATTACAGAGCAGTCAGCTTAACTTAAGTACCCGGGAAGATAATGGATCAAATAATTAAACAATCAATTTACAAATACCTAGAAGATAGTAAGGTGATGAGTAACAATCAACATGGATTTATCAAAAAAAACTCATGTCAAACCAACCTAATAGCTTTCTTTGACAGTGTAAAAAGCCTTGTGGATCAGGGGGAAGTGGTAGAAGTGGTATATCTTGACTTTAGTAAGGCTTTTGATACTCTCACATGACCTTCTCATAAACAAACTTGGGAAATAAACCCTAGATGGAGCTACTATAAGGTGGGTGCGTAAATGGTTAGAAAACCATTCTCAGAGAGTAGTTATCAGTGGTTCACAGTCAAGCTGGAAGGGAATTTGGGTGGGGTCCCACAGGGATCAGTTCTGAATCCAATTCTGTTCAATATCTTCATCAATGATTTAGATAATGTCATAGAGAGTACACTTACAAAGTTTGTGGATGATACTAAGCTGGGAAGGGTTGAAAGTGCTTTGGAGAATAGGATTCGAATTCAAAATAATCTGGAGAAATGGTTGAAATTCAGTAAGAACAAATGCAAAGTACTCCACTTAGGAAGGAACAATCAGTTGCATGCATACAAATGGGAAATGACTATCTAGGAGGAGTACTACAGAAAGGGATCTGGGAGTCATAGTGGATCACAAGCTAAATCTGAGTCAACAGTGTAACACTGTTGCAAAAAAAGCAAACATCATTCTGGGATGCATTAGCAGGAGTGTTGTAAGCAAGACATGAGAAGTAATTCTTCCACTCTACTCCATGGTGAGTAGGCCTTAACTAGAGTACTGTACCCAGTTCTGGGTGCCACATTTCAGGAAATATGTGGACAAATGGAAGAAAGTCCAGAGATTATGATTATAGATCTAGAAAACATGATCTGTGAGGGAAGATTGAAAAATTGGGTTTGTTTTTTATAAAAGATAAATTTTTCTTCTTAGCCTCTTAGTTCAGGATAGAAGCAATGGGCTTAAATTGCAGCAAGGGCAGTTTAGGTTGGACACTAGGAAAAACTTCCTAATTGTCAGGGTAGTTAAGCACTGGAATAGATTGTCTAAGGAAGTTGTGGAATCTCCATCACTGGAGATTTTTAAGAGCAGGTTGGACAAACAGCTCTCAGGGATGGTCTAGGTAGTAACTTAGTCCTGCCATGAGTGCAGGGGACAGGACTAGATGACCTCTTGAGGTGCCTTCCCATTCTACAATTCTATGACTCTGTCTCCCTTAGCTCGTCCAGTTCAGCCACTTTGGCCTCAAAAGCCCATATTCAGTCTCTGAGGGCCATGAGCCGCTTGCACTGAAAGAACACGTATGCCACCTGCCCACAAGGCAGGTAATCATATGTGCTGCATTCAGTGCGATAAACTGGATAGCTCCCACAGTGCTGCTGGAATTCTGCCTGCATTATTTTGACTCTTGCAGGGTTTTGTCTGTTTGTTTGGTTTTTGAGAGGGAACATATATTGGCCTAAATGTAGAGAATGCTTGTTAAATATATCTGGCGGTCCTACTCCTGCTCAAACTCTTTTTCAAAACTCCCTGTTTGCTAGCTCCTCAAGTCACTTAGGAGCAGGCTTTTTAAAGTCCTGTTCTCCTTGGGTTAGCTCCACCCCCTTGTCAAGGGATCCTAAAGGGATTATGGATCAAAGGATGGGAGGCTGCATTCTTTTTAGGAAGCTCTCAACCTTGTCTAGAAGGTTGCTAGGCTCAGCACACAGCCCCCAAACAGACCGCACTATAGCCTGCTTTGCATGTCTGTCTGGTTTTAGCCATATTTTCTTCTTTGCTCTTCTTCATTGGCACATGCCATTTAAAATCATTTACCCGTGTAGCCAATATACCAGACATTTTTCTCACTTCAGTATAAAATCATGTAGGTATTAGGAATATATGTAAAGCAGAGTAAATGTGAAAATACAACTCATCTGCGATAACAGCTGATGAAGGAGGTGGTAGAATTACGGAGCCAGTCCTTTAAGGAATTTTTTCTGTTGACAGCTAGAACTCTTTCTGTTACAGTTATGGTGTTTTACACTAAAAAATGTTACTGTGAATTTTACTGTCTGTGGAGTGAAGATTGAAGAGACTTAGGATCTGATTAATTTCCCCTTCCAGATGAGTGTTGTTTAGTCCAGGTACAGGCAATTTGGGAATTTTGGGTAGGATGGTATAATTCACAAATCCACAAAGCCTGTTTAATTTTGGATATTCAAATTTGGTTGCAGGGATTTCTGGCTTCCCTTGTAATATGGTGCAGGTTTATTTGTTGTTAGCATTGTGGATTCTACACTCACTGAGAAAAGTGCTGTTTGACAGACCAAATGCACTCATTTAGAATAGCTCACAGCATCTTGGTGATGCCAAGGGCAGTCTTTAAGAGCACGAATTGTAAAGAAAATCCTCACCTAGGAGCTGTGCTTTTGCTTCAAACCAGATGTACTCTGTGCGGCCCTGCAAGTAATTTGCCATCAAGGATGAGAAGGGATGTAAACAGTGTTGTAACAATTATGGTGTAATATTCCCCCCCATCGCCCCCCACTTTCGGAATCTTTAAACTTTAGCTCAAAATCTTTTGACTCTATCCCTCTTCCCTCCTACCCTCCCATGCTGCTATTTTAAATGGGCATTTTATCAACAGACTGTGAAGGTGTTGCAGGTACGTTGTGCAGCAAAGGATGTGACCAAGTGATGAGCAAACTCTATGTGTAACACTAAGCAGTGAAAAAAGCAGTTCATAGCCTCCCTCATCTCTGGTAACTGCTTTCTTCCCTGGGCTTCAGGGAGAAGAATGTCAGTGAATTATACTTCAGTAGATGTGATCCCAGATAATTAAATGTATCCAAGCAAGGGGCTGCCCAAAGGAATTGGAGGAAGACTAGGGAGGGGTCACTCAGTTATGGCTTCCCTTCAGCGAGTAGAACGACCGTGGCATCTTGAATTGTCCAAGGGGGATCGTGTCCAAAGCCCAATTTTTTCTATAATGATTTCTGAATGTGAATCGTGGGAAGCTGATGGAAGCTTTTGAAATGAGGTGCAGGTGCAGACTCTTCATATCTCCTGGATAGAAGAACAGGTGAATGCCCATGTTAGAAATATTACTGGAAAGAAGCAGACCCTGATGTCAGAAATCAAAGACACCTCTGTATGTACTTTGGGCATGTTAGGTACAGAGGTGGAAATAACCTTGCTAATGTTATCCTGGAGAGAATGGTGGAACGTCATCCTAGCTGGGCTCAACATAGGAGGAAATGGATGAATGGTGTGCACTAGATCACTGGAAGGTCGGCTGCTGAATGCTTAAAGTGAGCAATGGATCGTGAAGGCTTCTGGACATTCTGCTATGAATATTCAGACGTGAATAAATAGATTTACTTACTTGAATTCCTTCCATGAACTGTGGCACAGGCTTTTTCACCAGTGAATAACTTTAAGATGTGACTTCCCTCTCTCCTTTTTATAACAACCCTTTCTGGAGACTTTTGCCTAAATTTATTTAATTTCTTTCACAAGATTACACACACACAAAAATACTGTCAGTTTTCTATATTTCTTTTAACCTGAAAACAACTATTTCTTTTAAAGATAAGCTGCTCCATAACTAGGAAAACCAATCAAAGTTTCTTTGAGAAAATGATTAGTGAATTGAAAGCAAAAATTGCATGTTATGTTAGTCTTGGTGGAATAGTTTTTATTTTAACAGCTTTACAGGATATTCATAACCTCTCTCCCCCCCCCACATTTCTTCAGGCAGCAGCCAAATTCCTGCTGTGAAAGCTCCAGATATTCTGGTGTGGTCCTCAGCTTTTCAGCTTCCTTCCTGTAGACATGTTTGTCATAGGTTGTGCAGGGTATAGCCTAAAATAGGCCTTCCTGCCACAGTTTGCCTTACTAGTCACTTCCCCGCTGTTTACGTGGAACTATCCCAGACTGATAGTTCTTCAGTGTGTTTGTGTTTTTTTTTTTTAGAAGTTACTTTAAAAGATATAAGTTAGGGGCTGAGGTGGGCAATGTGTTTTTTTTTTCCAGTTTCCGAAGTCATAAATGGAGATTTAGGAGACCTGACTTCCATGTTTTTCTCCTCCCTTCTGCTAATAAACCCAGGACCAAGACCCTCTCTCTTCAACAAGCTCAGTGTAAACGGAACTGTTTGAAGTTGATCCTTCTGAAGTAGAAGGACTGAAAGGAGGCTGACAGCCTTTCTCTTCTGTTGGTGTCTGGAATGAGAAAGGGACATCAATGGCAGTTAAATTCTCTCTTTATTGGGATCTCACTGTAACTCGATGTTTTGGTGTTTCAAACACACTCCAAATCACGTCTTTGCTCTCTAGCCAGGTCTGGATTTATTCCTGTAGAAATAGAAACGATGACATTTAGTCGCATTAGCAAAACAAAACAACAACAAAACCCACTCCTTTTATTTCTTCTTCAACTATATCACAGAGACCGCAGCTTTGTTCTTTTTCCCCCTACAAGTTCTGTTCTATTATTGTTCTTTAGTTACGTGCGAGTTGTATTTTCTCCAGTAAAACTGGGAAAAAATAAAGCATTCTGGCCCATATTGTTTTAAGTTGTTGAAACATCTATATAACCTCTGTCATTTAGTGTAGATTCACTCACAATATGTAGTTCTGTCAGAAAGTAGGTAGCACACACTTGGGTCAGCTAGAAAGCATTAGGCATGGCTGACAGAGTAGTACTGGCATGAAGTGTAGAGCTGGTTGGAAAAGGGAATTTTCATCCTGTGGGAAATTCTGATGTTTTGACATTTGTTTTTGTCTTGAATTCGGATGAAATATCAGCATTTTTCACATATGAAAAATTTTAGAAACATTCCAATTTGGAACTGTCAAAAAATTTCAATGTTTTTGATCAAAAGAAAAAGGTTTTGACATTTCAAATAAAAAAATTTCATTTAGAAATGTTAATTCAAAACAGAATTTTCATTTTGGACCAACATTTCCATTTAGAATGACCTGCTGGTAGCAGACAGGAGTGGCTGGAACAATCTTCTCTCCTAAAGTTCCATCCTTGGTCCCCTGTTCTTCTCTCTACACTCCACATTTCTAAGGGTATGTCTACACTTACCGTGGGTTGATGCTACAGCAATCAATCCACTGGGGCTTGATTTAGCAGGTCTAGTGAAGACCACACATCACTCTCTCATCGATTCCGGTACTCCTCCGGAATGAGACGCATACGGTACGTTGATGGCAGAGTTTCTCCCGTTGACCCAGCATGGTGTACACACCGCAGTAAGTCAACCTAAGCTACATCGATTTCAGCTACGTTATTCATGTAGCTGGAGTTGTGCAACTTAGGTTGACTTAACCCCGCAGTATAGACCTGCCCTAAGTGTCCTTATCCACAAATGTGACTTCTGATACTGTCTTTACACCAACAACTCACATATCTATCTCTCAACTAAAGCAGGGATGTAGCCACAGATGGACCTGGGTTGACGGTAACATGACTTTCTTAGCAAAGCACTGTGCTACTGCAGGTAAGAAGAAAGTTTAGATTGAAATCTTCATGTAAGGAGTCAGCCAGTTATATGTTGATTGAAGCTGTTGAAATACCTGTGGCTGTAAAGCGCTGCAACCTTGTATTCTGGTGAGGCTACACAATGGGATTCAGTTGCTTTGCTCAATTACTCACTGACTTCGTTCAGATTAGGCAAATATGTCTATTAAGGTATACTTTAACGGCTGAGCAGTGCACATGGTTGTTGGACACCAACACTGCCATGTTAACTAACTAGTTTGTTTCACCATGTTGAGCAAACTGTTAGATCTCTGGCCCTGATGTTTGAGTAATGGGAAAGTGTCAGAGCAATGCGTCTCATATGCACTCACTAATTACTAGGAGCATAATGCTGGCATGATGTTCTAAAACACTGGGCCAACTGTGGACTACATTGACAGTAGTTGCATATACACACATTCATTTGTGAGAAGTCTTCATAGGCCATTGCTATTCAGGAGCCACTAACATCCAGGGAGATGCTTGGATATACATTATATTATCGATTGCCAGATGAAAGCAGTTGGAGCGTTGCTGACAAGCTCATATCAGGCAATGTCAAAGTAGAAGAGTTACCAAGGTGGATCCTGCAACCTTGATGAATCTTGTTTTCACTCAAGCACTTGAAACCAATTTTCTCAGTTCGTTCAAGGCAGTGACAATTCTAAGAGTTCCTCCAGTACTGTTCCACATCCACATTGATCTGGGACACCAAATCCTGTTGTTGTTTTGCAAAGGAGAAATCTCAGCTTCATTGTGGGGGATCCAATGATTGTACAGGTGATTACAGAAAAGTAAAATGCACTGTCAGTGGAGCAGAGAAATAAGTCCCTGAGTCTGAGATGGGCCAAGAAGCAGGGAATAACTAATTCAGCAAACTCGAGGAGTTACTCTGAAAATTTCCTTGCTGATGTACAGTGTCAATGACAAAACATCAAAATTTTCAATTACCATTAAAATAAATTTTCCAAAACTACAGCTAGCAGTCCTCACTCTGTAGATGCAGATGGTGATGAATAGAATTGGTTGACAATTTTCTAAAGAAAAGTATTTTTGTGTTAAAAAAAAAAACTTTTGGAAAACACATTTTTGTGATAAACCTTTAACTTAATTTTTTTTTCATTTTTCTCTACCTTTGTTACTTATTTTTTATTGAAATCATTAAAAACTTTAATCTGCAAAACAAACAAAACCTAATTTCAATAAAGTTTTGATAACATGTTCAGTAAAAAATTTAGTTTTTTCACAAACTCAAACTCAAACACAAACTCTGTTTAAAAAGCTGTGAAATTGAAACTGGAATTTTTTCACAGAAATTGTATTTTTTAATCAGATTCCATTGCAAGTGCCATTTACTCTAGCGAGAGATCTAAACCATTGAAATAAACAGTGAATAAGAACACACACTTACAGTATAAGCTCTTAAAATGTTCACTATCTATTCCTACCCCTTCGAAGTCATCACTTTTAGTACTGCTCCTGCCCATATCCAGTAGATACCGCTGGGCATCAAGTAACTGTTGTTTGTATGCAATCTTATCAGATCCAATGAGGTCTATAAAATCATGATGTGTGTGGAGAAAGCGAATAGGGAAGTGTCATTTACTCCTTCATAAAACACAGAAACCAGGAGTCACCCAATGAAATTAATAGGTAAGCAGGTTTAAAACAAACACAAGGAAGTACTTCTTTACTGAACACACAGTGGAACTCGTTGCCAGGGGATATTGTGAAGGCCAAAATTATAACTGTGTTCAGAAAAGAATTAGATAAATTCATGGATTAGATAAGGTCCATTAATGGTTTTTAGCCAAGATGGTCAGGGACACAACCCCATGCTCTTGTTGTTCCTATTCTCTGTTTGCCAGAAGCAGGGACTGGAGGACAGGAGATGGATCACTTGATAATTGCCCTGTTCTGCTAATTCCCTGTAAAGCATCGGCCACTGTTAGAAGACCGCATACTGGATTAGATGGGTCATGGGTCTGACCCAGCATGGCCATTCTTATGTTCTTATCCACAAGGTATCTTGGCCTTGGAAGAGATGTCAAGTTTGTGTTGAACATTAATATTCCTTTTGATTATTTTAAATGAGTGCATGGCATTGTGGCCGGGGACGTGGACAATGGTGCACTGTTGTGATGTGTAGGCCTCGATGCTTTGTGTAACCTTGCCAAAACAGCACACAGGCACGTATTGTTTGGATTGGATTATCATTTGCCTAATGGAAATGGATCTCTTTATCACTGAGGCCTAGAGTCCTGGATTGTGATTTGTGTGGATAAGGTGTGCTGCATACTAGGATAGACCTGGAGAAGGTATGTCAGTCTAAGTTTTATATCTCTAGCATATGTTCACAAAGTTCTTTCACCTGGGTCTTTGGATGGATGACTTCAGCAATGTGGTGCTGTCATGCTTGGGGAATAAGATGTTGTGTTAAAATGGTAGCATGCTTAGCTACAGCATCTGGCACCCAGTCAGAACAAATAGTGTTGTCCACAGATTTGTTGGCTTCTGCCTGGCTATCAAAGACGTGGGTTAGCCAACACATAGCATTCTCTTGTGTAGGTCTTCCTTCTGACTCAATTATCAATTAGCATTCTTTTAAAAATGGATTGTTTCATATTTTACTTAAATCCAAGAGCACAGAAAAGGCCAGAGTTCAGTATTTCGATCTCAGAGTCCCCCCGAGGTATTTCACAGCCCCAGACTCCAAAGCACAGTTCTGATGGACAGTGATAGAAAACTGCAGCGGGGAAGGATGATGCAGCCAGACAGCCACAATGATGTAACACTGCAATTTCTATGCAAGTTCCAGAGCCTGTCATTGAAATACGTCACTGTGAAGCATTATCCTGTCTCCTGCTTCAAAATCCCTGGCTAGGGAACTTACTTGAGTATAATATCATACTGTCTTTAAGCGCTAGTGCATCTCTGTCAAAATGTCTGCAAGAATGAGGGGAGCAGTTACATCGTGTTCATGTAGCAGATGAGTAGTACCCATGATGAAAACTCCAGAGCCCCAGGAAAACTGCCCTGAGACAGAGGCCATCAGTGCATTGCCGCCTTGTCATAGCTGGAATGCTAGTAGCAGCAGCAGCACACCGGGTTACAGTGCAACCAGATTGATAACCTGTGCTGAATTGATGTGCACCTCTGCTTTATGATCCTGTGCTATGCAGGAGGCTAGGTTGGATGATCATAATGGTCCCTTCCAGCCTACAATCTGAGTCCCAACATCAGAGGTGAACTGAAGCATCACTTCCAGTTTGCAACTGGCTCTGGGGGCCATCCCGGTTAGGACAAGCAAAATGCCAGGCAGCTAATATACATTTAAAAGCAAACTGCTACTACAGTTCAGCTCCTGTCTCTTACAGAAATAATATCCATTCCTTTTTCTAACCCCCCCCCAAAAAAAAGAAATTAGATATAGAAAAATACATTTAAACTGATGATAATCAGGAAATGAAACGTTAAGCCTTGCGCTGCATCCTTAACTCAGTGCCTCCACATTCCCCTCTCTCCAACGGTGCAAAGGAAGGCTGAAGCCTCATCGTGAACTTTCAATTTCCTGGCTGTTGTCAGTTAATGTCACAATGTTACTGTCATACAAACTTCTTTTAAAAAAAAAAAGATTCACACACAATGCACTCTAGCATCCCAGGGGAATATACAGAGGCAGGGATGCTAAATAGCTTTTGGGGGTTTCATATTTCATCTACAATTAACTTACTTAATATTTTGTTGGGGAAAAAAGTGACAACATTTGATTCTAAATAATTAATATTAAAAACCATGCACTGCTCTGCAATTGCCAGGGGAATTTGGAAAAGTAGGGGCTTTAAAATCTTTTTACCATGATATTTAAGCTATTAGTAGTAAATTTTGGAGCATGCCATTAAAACATTGCTAGTTCTTGAAGTATTCCTGTTTCAATCCTGCTGCCAAAAACATCTGTCGTATCCTGAGTGTCTCTGGATACCATAACATTTACCTGGACCAAACAGAGAAATGAGAGGGGGTGAGGGAGGAAATTGAGTGTTAGAAACAGTGTGTACTAAACAGGTGTTCCAAGAGAGCATCTTCATTGTCTGAAAGGAGACATTTTTGGCAGAGTAAAGGTCCAGCTGAGCAGCACAAGAGCACAGGTCAGATTTGGGACCCAGAAATATGTTGTGGCAAAAATGTAACAAAATATTTCATGAAAGCACTAACTCACTATTTAAGTTGCACTTCTTGAGTGGTTGGAGGCACTTGGACTTTGGCCTTATGCTTCATTATGCACCCTCCGCATGGCATTTTAGTGCGTTAGCTAAACACCTTGTTGTCTGTTATGGTTTACTTCTAAGTTTCTCTTCTATTGCTCCTATTTTTTCCATCTGGGGGAGGGAGAATGACAGGTTTTTGATTGTGTTTTAAATTCAGCCCATTATGTCCATCTTTCAGTAACAGATGATAGATGTGCTATATTTTTTTTCATATGAATTCATAACCCTTCTTGTTCTACCTTTGCTCAGTCTGTCTGCCTTCCAGTCTGTTCAGTGGTCAGGCTTGTGGCAGGTGCATCTTTCTTTATTGCCTTTAAAAAAAGTATACTTTTACTCTTATTAAACTCACAATATCTTCAGTGAAATTCAAATTTATCTGTAGAAGACACATTATTTGTAATGTGAATCATAAACATCAGTAATGCAATTTTAAGGAGCTGATTTCCCACATAAGAAGAAAAATCTTTGAATCTAGCAATCCAGCTTTCCTGCTTTGAACAAAGTTTCTGGTGATATCTTTCCATATTCTATATGATACTTTTAAGAGTATAGAGGCAAAAGGGAAAGAGACCTTGTAAAAAGGATACCCTTCTCTATCTATTTATATATACACATATATGTGTGTTTATACATGTATATGATTGCTTTGTTATACACATAGGCACAGATGGAGAGGAAGAAAGAGTTAGATTTAAATATATACTAATATGTAATGTCACTGATTTCTATCTTGTGGTATACACATTGCCTGTAGAATACAGATGATGGCTTTTTGCGTTTGTGTGTTTGTGTGTATATATATTGTAACAGTGTCAGCGATCATAACTATCAAATCCTGTTGTTGGCACTAAGAGGTTATACGTGGTTTTTGAGGGATAAATTTACTTCCTCCTTCCCCCTCCCCGATTATTTTTTTTTTTAATGGGAGCTCTTTTAGGCTGTAATCAGTTCTCTGGGATTTTATACCACTCCTGTCACTGGAGTATCTGAATCCCTGATCTGTCATTGTATTGAGATCGCTCTGGGGAAACAGCCTACCCAGCGCACAGACTTATCTATGTGCCCCCAGTATAACCAGCCTCCATCTCCTCTATATGTGGTGTTTCTAATTCTTCCTTCATTTAGGGACAGATTCTGTTCTCATTAATTCAAGAAGTAGTTCCAATTAACTCTACTCCCATGAGTAAAACAAGAGCGATTTAGATCTCAGTTAGTAAGTTCTTTGGGACAAGAATGGTGTCCTTTCATATTCCTGTAAAACATTGTGCACACCAGCGATACTTTATAGGATATAAAATTAATAATAATAATCCTTTAGGGAAGGCCTGAGCCATGAGGTTTTGTAAATGTGTGACAGACCAAAAACATGGGTATGATTCCAAAATTCTGCAAACCTCTGTGTTCAGTAGAAATATTTCCATTATTTTAATTTCAGTGAAAACCGTTTTTGTTGATGTAAATTTCCTCTGTTCTGTTTGTAACCCAACTATTGCAGTATTGCACTGCTGCCTGAGAACCTGAACATGGCCCTGACAAGAATCCAAAGGACTGATCAGTCTACTTTCTTTTTGCAAACTGCAGAAATACAGAAAGCAATAAGCAGCATTGCTGGTGAAAAGTAATTCTTTTTTATTCTTTCAATTTTAATAATTGAAATTGTGGTTGGGTGTTTAGAGCACTGGACTGGGACTCAGGAGACCTGGCTTTGGCTCTGCCACTGGCCTGAGTGACCTTGAGCAAGTCACTTCACTTCTCTCTGCCTTAATTCCCCCATCTGTAAAATGGGGATTAATAATAGTGACCTCCTTTGTAAAGTGCTCTGAGATCTACAGATAAAGGGAGCTAGATAAGAGCTAGATTTTATTTATTAATAACATGTTCTTGCTCTGCTTTGAAACTGTAAAGCATCGTAACTGCAAGGTAAATAGATGTCTTGTTTTTTTCTTAGGGAATATAATCTTTATCTGGAGTGTCCCTTTACAAAACCCCTGAATGTTCACAAGGTACGAACCCAGGAGAACAATGCAGTGTAATCAAATGCTGGATTTACTTACCAGGAGATCTTATATTGGGGGGGGAGGCGGGGCTTGTACCCTTAATGCTACTATTTTTTTTTCCACAAAAGAGAAACTAATATAGGAAATCCCTAAGGAGAATTTTAAAAAAACAGGTTCTAGTTTAATCACAAAAGGTAAAGTTTGAATTTTTTTTTAAAGTGGACATTTTGTGCATTCCTTGTGAAATCACCAAAGAAGCTTTAATCCGGGGAGGTTAGACATGAAGTTGAAGTTCCACCCTAGTTCAGATTGTTATGCCTGGAAGAGGCAGAAAACTCCAACCACTGAGTGATCATACATTTAGATCCAATCGAGCAAGATGCTGAGCGCTCCCCATGAGCATCTAAGCACTGAACTCAGTTGTATACAGTATCTAATAGATAGGGCCCTACCAAATTCATGGTCCATTTTGGTCAATTTCATGGCCATAGGATTTTAAAAATTGTAAATGTCATGGTTTCAGCTATTTACATCTGAAATTTCATGGTGTTTTAATTGTAGAGGTCCTGACCCAAAAAGCAGTTATGGGGAGGGGGTTACAAGGTCATTGGGGGTGGGGGCTGTGGTAGTACTATCCCTACTTCTGTGCTGCTGCTGGCAGCTGGAGGGCAGCGGCTGCTGGCTGGGAGCCCAGCTGTGAAGGCAGCAGCAGAGAAGGACGGCAAGGTATAGTATTGCCAGCCTTACTTCTGCGCTGATGCTGCTGGCAGGGTGCTGCCTTTAGAGTTGGGTGCCTGGGCAACAGCATCTGCTCTCCAGCTGCCGAGCAATGAAGGCAGCACAGAAGTAAGAGTGGCGATACCATGACCCCCCTGCAACTCCCTTTTTGGGTCAGGATCCCCAATTTGAGAACACTGGTCTCTCCCTTGAAAGCTCTATAGCATAGGGTAAAAGCACACAAAAGACCAGATTTTATGGGAGGAGACCAGATCTCATGGTCCGTTACATGTTTTTCATGGCTATGAATTTGGTAGGGCCCTACCAATAGGAGTGGGGCCAAATGATGCAGGGCATCTGGCAAACACATATACTGTAGCCTTTAGTTTATAACCTTCCCTGTGGATAACATCATTTTATAGATACGTATGCTAAGAAAAATGCGGTTTCATAAATAATGATATGTGCCATGAATATATTGGATGTAGATAATACATTTCTAAGTAGCAGTATGTGTGTATGTATGCACAACAAAGACATGGAGCACATGAATATCATACAACAAGTCATTGTTAGCCCGGCTACATCAACTGCACAGGGAAACCTGAGCTGCATTTGTGGCTGGGGACTTCTTACTCTGACCTGCTGCTAAATTGGATCAGGCTTTTCTCCAGCAGCAGTGTTAAACTTGCACCTTTGATGAAATGTGCACATAAAGCTGGCATATTTGACTGCTTATTTTTCAGGGGATAGATTCTTTACTGTCCCCTGAATTCACTTCACTCTGCCAAAGAAATGATGGACATTCTATAATTTTGTTTTTCTTGTCAATTTATAATTCTTGTTGTTCTTCCCCATTTCCCACCCTGATCAGAAGCTGGGCCAGTGGCAGCTGCGTTTTTCCTTATTGCCTTAGAAAACTGCAGGCCTTTTTTCATATTAAGCCTACAAGATCTGCAATGAAATTCAGATTTATTGCTGGAAATAGCCCTATTTGTAATATGAAATGTAAACAGCACAGCGGTTGGAAGAAGCAGAGGGAATGTTTTCTTTGTATTTTTCTCTCTCTGAACTTCACTACTTGTGTTACCTACAAGTGCTCTTTTAAAATTTTCTGGCAACATGTTATAACTGATAATGGTATTTAAGCAGCATCTATTACCATCCGGTGTGGTGCAAAGTGAACCATCATAGAAGATGAGCTTAAAAAAATTGCATTAACACTTAGAGAAAATGAAATTTTTATACTTGATTTGCTCATGGTCGGACAGATGCAACTAAACACAATTTGAGCTGTCACTTCACAACAGAAAAAAAATGCAATTTTGGAATGTTTCAAATGAGCCTGATATTAGATTCTATAACTCAGAATGACACAGGAAATAGTATTTGCAACATGATTGGTTCATTAATATTTGGTAATTGTAGTCCATCATTTTAAAAGGGGAACTAAAATACGAACAAATGATCTCAGCATCCAGCAGTCGCAGTATTCGAGCTGTCATTTCTGGGAAGGGTTTTAGGAGAGATACAAGTTGTGTATACTTGGAGGCTTATTTTTTTCCTATCTCCTTCATCATTTCAGGAAACTGATTTTCATCATAAACTAACATGTCAGACAAAGCATCTACATTTAAAAAAAATTATTTCACGATTTTCCACATGCACATTTGATGTAAACCCTGGAGGTGTATTCCCTGAGTACCTATTACCTCCATTTTAGGGAAATTACATTAAATTATTAGTGACAAATTTACTTGTCTGCCAATGTGTTTTTCTGGAATTTTACTACAACATCAATACTTGGCTGTTTTATATGGGACCTCATTTACCTGTCTTTGAAGGCAGTCACCCCTCTGGGAGCGTTGCCTGTCACTAGCAGGCGCTAGGAAGAGTCTTTAAGTTTAATATTCACTGTTTTGAATTAGAGAAAAAATATGTTGCACTTTTAAAATATAATATGCATTTCCGACATTTAATGTCTGTCTCCTTTCGTAGAGCGCGAACCCAGTCTAGCCACGGCATAGTCAACAGGGATGTTGTTTGTGAACACAAAGACCCCTGCAAGGACCTAATGCCCCAGAAAAGGGGTTTCATGCCCCTTGTCCTTGATTTTGGGAAACGAATGTTTTGGCCTACGTTTGCCTCTGCCTGAGAACTCCTTTTCAGGTCAATATAAAATACAGGCAAATGGAGGAAAATGTCAGACTGGGAGCAAAGGTCAAGTACTATGCTTTAGATCCCCATTAAATTCATATAAAGAGGGGCAGTTACGAGTCAAATGAAAGAGATGGCCTTCTTAGAGCAGACACACTGAGAGAAAATGGTACTTGCTTAATTTTTTTAAAAAATCCATAATCTCTCTGTTCAAATGCAATTAACATAAAACCCAGAGCACAGGGGGGTTTGTCCTTCTGGTGCTCTAGGGATGGTTGCAGAGGAGGCTGTATCCTTCATAATTTTTTTCTGCTTATTAAATCTTGAGATCATGGCCATCGCTGGAGTCTCTCTGTTCCTCTCATTTTTCATTGGAAGGGAAGGTACCATAGGCTTTCAGTTTGTTACTCTGGTGGTGAGATGTGCCTGCAACTGTACTACTGTCTACTTTCATCCTGTCAAATCACAGCAGTCAACAAGCGTGTATCAGCTTAGTAATTAGATGGAAGACCCCCCTCTCCAGGAATCCATAGGTGCTTCAGGAAGTGGTATTGGATATGGGTAGGGCCCTACCAAATTCATGGTCCATTTTGGTCAATTTCACGGCCATGGGATTTTAAAAAATCATAAATTTCATGATTTCAGCTATTTAATTCTGAAATTTCAGGGTGTTGTAATTGTAGGGGTCCTAACCCACAAAGGAGTTGTGTGGAGGGGTCACAAGGTTATTGTAGGAGGGGTGTCGGTACTGCTATCCGTACTTCTGCACTGCTGCTGGCAGCGGTGCTGCCTTCAGAGTTGGGCAGCTGGAGAGCGGCGGCGGCAGAGCTGGGCCCTAAGTCAGCAGCCATCACTCTCCGGCCACCCAGCTCTGAAAGCAACAAAACAGAAGTAAGAATGGCAAGGTATGGTATTGCCACCCTTACTTCTGCGCTGCTGGTGGGGAACTGCCTTCAGAGCTGGGTACCCAGCCAACAGCTGCTGCTCTCCAGCCACCCAGCTCTGAAGGCAGCACAGAAGTAAGGGTGGCAATACCATGACCCCCCAAAAATAACCTTGCAACCCCCCAATTTGAGAAACCCTGGTCTCCTCCATGAAATGTGTATAGTATAGGATAAAGGCACACAGAAGACCAGATTTCACAGGAGGAGACCAGATTTCACGGTCCGTGACACATTTTTCATGGCTGTGAATTTGGTAGGGCTCTAGATATGAGATCACCTTTCATTTTGTGTCCTGAAATGTTGCTCTTTGCTGTTAAATAGCTGCTGCCTTCCATGCCAGAAGTGGATGCATTTTAAAAATGGGGGATGTGATCTCTAGTGCTTATTCACTTAACAGGGGTATTATGAGTTATAACTAACTAACGTCTGTAAAGTTCTTTTGAGATCTTGGAGAGACATAGCTATAGGACTGCAGATAATTACTTTAATATTTACTAATTCTTTTGTTCAAGTATTGTTTTGGGAGGCTACGTGAAAATTGAGCCTTTATCCGGCTGCACTGTTGAGTTCAATAATTTGAAGCTGGCAGCTAATGTTGGTACATTTGCTATAACCTCTTACCAAGTCAGACTCATCAGCCTATGTAACCACTACAATGTTACTACTATCCTCGCTCTTCCCAATCTCGTTGTTACAATCACTTATGAGAGACAAGGTGGGTGAGGTAATATCTTTTATTGGAACAACTTCTGTTGGTGGAAGGGACAAACTTTTGGCTTCACAGAGCTCTTCTTCAGATCTGGAGAAGATAACCATGGTGTCCAATCTAAATACCAGATGGGACAGATTGTTAAGCCTAAGAAGAACACACTGCTAAAAGAGACCACTTAAAATCCAGTGAGCAATTAAGGGTTAGCAAGCAGCAGGGTGTTTTACAAATCGTTAGTAAGCATAAAACCAGTGTCTCTGTTAAGTCCATGGTTTTTAGTGTTCAGGAGAGTTAAGAATTTAAATTCCCAGGCTTGTCTTTTGAAGGTGTTGGGTGGGTTTCCTTTGAGGATGAAGACTGAGAGGTCATAGAATCATAGAATATCAGAGTTGGAAGGGACCTCAGGAGGTCATCCAGTCCAACTCCCCGCTCAAACCAGGACCAATCTGCAATTAAATCATCCCACCCAGGGCTTTGTCAAGCCTGACCTTAAAAACCTCTAAGGAAGGAGATTCCAACACCTCCCTAGTAACCCATTCTACTGATTCACCACCCTCCTAGTGAAAAAGTCTTTCCTAATATCCAACCTAAACCTCCCCCGCTGCAACTTGAGACCATTGCTCCTTGTTCTGTCATCTGGTACCACTGAGAACAGTCTAGATCTATCCTCTTTGGAACCCCCTTTCAGGTAGTTGAAAGAAGCTATCAAATTCCCCCTCATTCTTCTCTTCTGCAGACTAAGCAATCCCAGTTGCCTCAGCCTCTCCTCATAAGTCATGTGCTCCATTCCCCTAATCATTTTTGTTGCCCTCCCCTGGACTCTTTCCAATTTTTCCACATCCTTTTTGTAGTGTGGGGCTCAAAACTGGACACAGTACTCCAGATGAGGCCTCACCACTGTCGAACAGAGGGGAATGATCAGGTCCCTCAATCTGCTGGCAGTGCCCCTACTTATACAGCCCAAAATGTCATTAGCCTTCTTGGCAACAAGGGCACACTGTTGACTCATATCCAGCTTCTTGTCCACTGTAACCCCAGGTCCTTTTCTGCAGAACTGCTTCCTAGCCATTCGGTCCCTAGTCTGTAGCAGTGAGTGGGATTCTTCCGTCCTAAGTGCAGGACTCTGCACTTGTCCTTATTGAACCTCATCAGATTTCTTTTGGCCCAGTCCTCTAATTTGTCTAAGTCCCTCTGTATCCTATCCCTACCCTCCAACGTATCTGCCACTCCTCCCAGTTTAGTGTCATTTGCCACCTTGCTGAGGGTGCAGTCCACGCCATCCTCCAGATCATTAATGAAGATATTGAACAAAACCGGCCCCAGGACCGACCCTTGAGGCACTCTGCTTAATACCGGCTGCCAACTAGACATCGAGCCATTGATCACTACCCATTGAGCCTGACTATCTAGCCAGCTTTCTATCCACCTTATAGTCTATTCATCCAACCCATACTTCTTTAACTTGCTGGTAAGAATACTGTGAGAGACCATATCAAAAGCTTTGCCAAAGTCAAGGTATATCATATCCACTGCTTTCCCCATATCCACAGAAACAGTTATCTCATCATAGAAGGCAATCAAATTGTCCAGGCATGATTTGCTCTTGGTGAATCCATGTTGACTGTTCCTGATCACCTTCCTTCCCGCCAAGTGCTTCAAAATGGATTCTTTGAGGACCTGCTTCATGATTTTTCCGGAGACAGGGGTGAGGCCGACTGGTCTGTAGTGGACCAGATTCTCCTCTTCCCTTTTTTAAAGCTGGGCACTATCTTTGCCTTTTTCCAGTCATTCGGGACCTCCCCCAATCGCCAAAAGTTTTCAAAGATAATGGCCAATGGCTCTGCAATCACATCAGCCAACTCCTTTAGCACCCTCGGATGCAGCGCATCAGCCTCCATGGACTTGTGCTCGTCCAGCTTTTCTAAATAGTCCTGAACCACTTCTTACTCCACAGAGGGCTGGTCACCCTCCTCCCCATGCTGTGCTGCCCAGTGCAGCAGTCTGGGAGCTGACCTTGTTTGTGAAGACAGAGGCAAAAAAAGCATTGAGTACATTAGTTTTTTCCACATCCTCTGTCACTAGGTTGCCTCCCTCATTCAGTAAGGGGCCCACACTTTCCTTGACTTTCTTCTTGTTGCTAACATACCTGAAGAAACCCTTCTTGTTATTCTTAATGTCTCTTGCTAGCTGAAACTCCAAGTGTGATTTGGCCTTCCTGATTTCACTCCTGCATGCATGAGCAATATTTTTATACTATAATATATACTCCTCCTTTATAATATACTCTTCCCTGGTCATTTGTCCAATCTTCCACTTCTTGTAGGCTTCTTTTTTGTGTTTAAGATTAGCAAGGATTTCACCGTTAAGCCAAGCTAGTCGCCTGCCATATTTACTATTCTTTGTACACATCGGGATGGTTTGTTCCTGCAATAAGGATTCTTTAAAATACAGCCAGCTCTCCTGGACTCCTTTCCCCCTCATGTTATTCTCCCAGGGGATCCTGCCCATCAGTTCCCTGAGGGAGTCAAAGTCTGCTTTTCTGAAGTCCAGGGTCCATATTCTGCTGCTCTCCTTTCTTCCTTGTGTCAGTATCCTGAACTTGACCATCTCATGGTCAGTGCCTCCCAGGTTCCCATCCACTTTTGCTTCCCCTACTAACTCTTCTCTGTTTGTGAGCAGCAGGTCAAGAAGAGCTCTGCCCTTAGTTGGTTCCTCCAGCACTTTCACCAGGAAATTGTCCCCTATGCTTTCCAAACACTTCCTGGATTGTCTGTGCACCGCTGTATTGCTCTCCCAGCAGATATCAGGGTGATTGAACTCTCCCATGAAAACCAGGGCCTGCGATCTAGTAACTTCTGTTAGTTGCCGGAAGAAAACCTCGTCCACCACACCTCCCTGGTCTTGTGGTCTATAGCAGACTCCCACCACAACATCGCCCTTGTTGCTCACACTTCTAAACTTAAACTAGAGACTCTCAGGTTTTTCTGCAGTTTCATACCGGAGCTCTCTTACATACAATGCAACTCCCCCACCTTTTCTGCCCTGCCTGTCCTTCCTGAACAGTTTATATTCATGCATGACAGTACTCCAGTCATGTGAGTTATTCCACCAAGTCTCTGTTATTCCAGTCACATCATAATTCCTTGACTCTGCCAGGACAGTTCTCCCTGCTTGTTTCCCAGGCTTCTTGCATTTGTGTATAGGCACTTAAGATAACTCACTGATCATCCTGCTTTCTCAGTATGTGTCAGGAGTCCTCCCCTCTTGCATTCTCCTGCTTGTGCTTCCTCCCGGTATCCCACTTCCCCACTTACCTCAGGGCTTTGGTCTCCTTCTCCCAGTGAACCTAGTTTAAAGCCCTCCTCACTAGGTTAGCCAGCCTGCTTGCGAAGATGCTCTTCCCTCTCTCGTTAGGTAGAGCCCATCTCTGCCTTGCACTCCTTCTTGGAACACCATCCATGGTCGAATAATCCAAAGCCTTCTCTCTGACACCACCTGCGTAGCCATTTATTGATTTCCACGATTCGATGGTCTCTACCCGGGCCTTTTTATTCCACAGGGAGGATGGATGAGAACATCACTTGCACTTCAAAATCCTTTATCCTTCTTCACAGAGCCACGTAGTCTGCAGTGATCCGCTCAAGGTCATTCTTGGCAGTATCATTGGTGCCCATGTGGAGAAGCAGGAAGGGGTAGCGAGCCGAGGGCTTGATAAGTCTTGGCAGTCTCTCCGTCACATTGTGAATCCTAGCTCCTGGCAAGCAGGTCAGATATGGAATGATCACTCTGTGAAAAAGTAAAAGCAGCAAAGATTCCTGTAGCACCTTATAGACTAACAGATGTATTGGAGCATGAGCTTTCGTGGGTGAATACCCACTTCGTCGGCTGCTGCTTTTACAGATCCAGACTAACACGGCTATCCCTCTGATACTGTGAAAAAGTGTTTGCCCACAGGTGATAGGGATTTTTTTTTGTCTTTTATCATTTGTCTGTGTGAGTTCATTCAAGAGCATAGTGATTGTCTGGTTTCACCCACATAGTTATTGGGGCATTTAGTGCACTGGATGAGGTACACCACCTGTTGTGCTAGGCATGTGTAGGACCCAGGGTTCTTGAAAGGTGTGTTGTGGGGGATATTGATCATCAGAGCAGTGGAAATATGTCTGCAGGTTTTGCATCCATTGTTCCCAGACTGTCTCTTCAGAGTAAATTCTGTGGTATCTGATTACCTGGTTGTAAATAACAGATTTATTGGTGTGATTAATGGATTTATGGAGGTAAGTGGGGTGATCCATGTATTTCTTGTATATAGTCATCTGTAAGGTTCCATTGCTGAAGCTGATTGTGGTGTCCAAGAAGTTAATGCTGGTATGGGAGCATTCTAGAGAGAGTTTGATGGATGAGTGGTGGTTGTTGAAATTGTGATAGAAATCTTTGAGGAAGCTTAGGTCATCTGTCCAGAGATGACAATATCATCAATGTATCTCAGGTATATCACTGGTTTAGTGGTGCATTTTTCCAGAAATTCTTTCTTTATGTGGCTCATGAAGAGGTTGGCATTTTGGGGAATCATCCTAGTGCCCATGGCTGTTCCCATCGTTTGGACAAAGTGTGTGTTGTTGAATGTAAAGCTGTTATGGATGAAGATGAAATTGATGAGTTTGGCAATTTGTTTTGGGTGGATTTCCAAGTATTGTCCATCATCTTATAGATGTTTGAGGCGGGCAGCAATGCTGTTATTGTGAGGGATGTTAATGTATAGGGAGATGACATCCTTGGTGGTAAGGATGGTGTTCTGGGGGAAGTTGTTAATGTTGCAGTTTCTTGAGGAAGTTGGTGGTGTCTTAGAGGAAGCTGGCTCTTTGTGTGCTGAGACATTTGAGAATGGTTTCTATTAGTCCTGATAGTCCTTCAGTAAAAATGCTATGGCCAAATATGATGAGTCTGCCAGGATTCTCTTGTTTGTGTATCTTGGGAAGCCTGTAGAAGTTCCCTGGGATGAGTACATTGGGATGAAGTTGTAGAGTTTTTCTTGAGTTGTTTGGGGCAGGATTTGATGAAATCCCTATATTCCTAGATGAAGTGTGGTGTGGGGTCTTCTTTGAGTTGGTGGTGTTGGAGTGCTGGCATCATTGATGTAGTCTTCACCATTAAGGACTGTGATGGTGCCCCCTTTGGCTGCTGGTTTGATCACTATCTGATGGTTGTATTTAAGGGACTTTATAGCTGTCCTCTTGGTGGCAGAGAGATTGTGGTGAATGTAAAGTTTGTTGAGGATTTCACAGTTGGTTTCTTTCCTGAAGCAATCCATGTAATGATCCAGTGTGGATTTCATCCACTGAGGAGGGAGAGTGTCCAGTTGGTATGGTATCAGATTGTGTGGTATGGCAGGAGTTCAGTCCCTTGAAGAGCTTAGATACTTCAGTTCCAGTGAGGGATAGTCTTGATATGTTGAAGATGTTGGGTCCAGGTGAAGAGATTCTTGCTGGGGGTGGTATTCTGTTGGTTGTAGAGTTTTTGTAGTTGGTTCCGCTTTCTGCTTTTCTGTTGGATGGCTGTCCTCAAGTTTGTTTGTTTGTTTTAAGTCCAGAGTGTGGGAACATATGGTGATTTCTTGTCTAAGGTGGTCCCTTCTAACGTATGTAAGCTCAGGAGATGGTTCCTCAATTTTTCTGAGTCTTTCTGCAAAGCTGTTCAGCATATTTGGAGTTGTATGTGGTTGTCAGAGGGTTATAGTCGGTGAATCCTCTGGAGATGATGATTTGTTTCTTATAGGACTCACTCAATTCTGATTGGACCCTCCAGGTCCTACCACATTTTAAATGATAAGGGATTATAAGTAGTGTGCCAGGATTCCAGCCCTTGGGATTTCTGAAGCAGGCGCATCAGGTTTCTGAGAGTTGGCAGGCCCAGGAAACTTGAAGAGACTCAGAGTTGATGGTGAGGGATGGTAATCTGAAGACACACACAACTCTTTAGCCAAATTTCAGCAGTCTGCCCTTGTTTAGTAAAGCATTTAAGTACATGATTGAGTCTCATTGATTTCGGTGGGACTTAAGCATGTGCAACATGCTTAAATGCTTTGGTGACATGGGGCTGTAAAACCGGAAAGTGGGGACAGAGGACACTGAAGAGAGTAGAGGGAGGAGGAGGAAAATGGCAGCAAAAGTGTTATAATCAGAATTTCAGTTTTAGATAATGGTGACTCTGAAAAACTGTGAAACATACACAGTACCAGGAACAGTGTTTTATCCTGATTATTATGTATCGTTTGTATTGCAGTAGTGCCTGGAGGCACAAATCAGGGCTCTGTTTACTAAGTACTGCACTGGCACAGGGAGGCTGGCCCCTGTGAATGAAGTAGATCCAGAGCCCCTGTGCCAAAACAGGTGCTCCCAGTTTGGCCAGTTCAGAGGGCAGGGCGTCACCTGAGGGATATAAAGGTCCAGGGGAATCTGAAAGCCAGGGGGGCCTGGTGAGAATAAGGCAGGAGAAGGTCTCTGGGCATCTTCCTGGAAAGAGGGTGGATTTATCAGGAAACCAACTGAGGTGGTAGCCCACTGAACTTCCTGAGTCAAAGTCAGTGCTGGGAGGCCAAAAAGGGCTGAGAACCTAAGAGCCAGCAGAGGGCCTAGTCAGGTGTTCTTCCTGAGCAAGAGACACCCAAGGCCAGAGAAGGCTGGAGGGAGCTGAAGGCTGAGATCAACAGTGGGAGATGCCTCCTGGCTCTCAGAGCGGAGAGCCGAAGCCGTAAGGCCAAAGAGGCTGCCTTTGGAGAGTCAGGGCATGGTGAGGGATACCAGGGCTGTATTTGATGTATTGCTCGAATTTTGGTGTTGGATCTTATGTGCCACGGGGCTTTTGCTTGTATAAATTATCCTCGCAAGGACTAAGTCTGTACTCAGATAGAATCGCTGGACTATTACTGGGCACTTTGCTGAATAGGTAATGACAGGATTGTAGGCAGCAGGTTTAAAACAAATAAAAGGAAGTATTTCTTCACAGGACGCACAGTCAACCTGTGGAACTCCTTGCCAGAGGATGTTGTGAAGGCCAAGACCATGACAGGGTTCAAAAAAGAACTAGATAAATTCATAGGTCCATCAATGGCAATTAGCCAAGATGGGCAGGAATGGTGTCCCTAGCCTCTGTTTGCCAGAAGCTGGGAATGAGCGACAGGGGATGGATCATTTGATGATTTCCTGTTCTGTTCATTCCCTCTGGGGCACCTGGCAGTGGCCACTGTCGGAAGACAGGATACTGGGCAAGATGGACCTTTGGTCTGACCCAGTATGGCCGTTCTTATGTTCTGCTTCCCCTTTAACTGTCAGTATTTTTGCTAAGAAAGTATCTCGATCACTTGGCCCAGGGAGCTCTGCAACTTCTTTGCTTTCCAGCGAGCTGTGTAGTGTGTAAAGCTGTTTCTCTTGTCGCCATCATGTCCAGTCCCCTGAACAAGCAGCAGCATGGGACATGGATTCAAGATGTACCTAATAATTAATTTCAACTCACTCCATTCCTGAATCAAAGTAATTGACTACATCCACTCCATTTTTACTGATTTAACCCCAAATATTTTAATTTTAAAAATACAGACTCAACTTTTCACCTGGGGAAAACCCAACAAAATTGCCTGTGCATAATTTTGTCCCAGTTTTTATCCCAGTCTAGAAAAGAGCAAACGCAGAGCACTGTCACTGAATAGCATTTGATGAGGAAATTATCTCCCTTTCGTCACTCTCCAGATTCCCTGATAGAAGTTCTCTGCCCAAGTGTTGTTATTGTCCAAGCTGGGTAGTCTGTGAAATATATTTTGGCCGAAAGAGCAATTCAGAAAGGGAGAGAGGCCTTGACTGCTTCTCGCAGGCACTCCTTTCTATGCAACAGACTTCAACTGTTCAAAGAGAGTGATGCCCTTTTTTTGGAGAGTCTAGTAGAATTCTGAAGGATCACTTAAAATGTTCCTGAGAGTATCGCGAGGAGTTCTTCACTCCTGAGTGAGGCCCCTTGGAGAAAGGCTATTCATTTCTCTTCTCTTCTTTTCATTACATCTCCCAGCCGTGCACACGTGTAAGGTAACTCCACAGTCCACACATCAGCTCAAAGTGTGCAACTCTACCAACAGAGTGACAGTCGCTACAGTTTTGCTTTCCTTATTGTAAAACCTGCCCCAGAGAGAGAGGCGGATAACATTCCTGACTCCTTCTCTGCTTTAGATATGTAAGTAGCTCTAATGTGGCGGGGGAAGCATTGGATTGCCTGTTACTCTAGGCTTACAGGAGATCACCTGACAATTTAAGCCAACTTCGTATGTTAATTTTCAGTGAAATATGCAGGAACACCTTAAAATCATCTTTCCTTTCTGTGCCTATTAGTAATTCTTCTTATGGCCAAAGCGTGGTCAAGTGGACAGAGAATCAGGACACCTGGATTCTGTTGCATTTAGGATCATGCACCACATACATCACCCTCTATCTGTTCCTAGCACTGCCACTGACTCCTTGTGATCTTGGTTACATTCACTGCACAGGACTGTAGTTTACTCGTCAGTAAAATGGTGCTAATAAATGTCCTTGTCTTTCATATGTGGGTTATGAGACTTGATTATGTTTGTAAGGTGCTTTGAGAGTTTCAGGTGACATATACTAAATAAGTGCATCTTATTGTCTAATCTGTGTAATATATATTATTTATACGAGGAATTCATCTGGTTAATGTGCTGTGGTCCTCTGGGCTTCCTGAGGTCCTTGCTGGGCTGAAGCAGCAGTTAACAAACATTTGAAAGTGCTGCCAGCATAGTACAAGCCAATGCATGTATGCCTCAGCTCAGCAAGTGTTTAGGGTGTGAGCAATTTCATCCCTTTTCAACAAAGCACCTAAACTAGTGCTTGACTTTAAGCATATGCTTAAGTCCCCATGAAATCAATGTTTTGCTGAACTGGGGCCACTGTCAGTGAAAGTTAATTTGCAGGGTGGCCCAGGATACAGTACTACAAAAAAGCGTTTAAAACCTTGTTAAAAGGCAGACAGTGTTGAATGGGTAGAGTTCAGAGCAGCCACACAAATGAAAATCTGGGCAGCTTGTGGAGATTCTGTTCCTTGTCCATTCAAAACTTATAACTGGCTCTGGGATTGTTTTGTTTCTTGGTCATACGTTCCTGTCCTTACAAGCCTAGCATGCTTTGCCTATACACAGGATGTCTCCTTAATCAGTTACATCTAGAAAATATTTTGAATAAATAAATAATAATTTAATAAATCATTTCAATCTTGTTACAAATTATTACAAATGCAGAGTATAACTATATTCAAGAAAACATACAGATTGAATACACCTCCCATATTAAAACATTACCTAAACATCAGGTAACGTTTGTTTAAATTCCAAATAAAAATTGCTTATAGAAATATATGAAGTCTATCTGAACAGTCCTGTTAATGTGTCTGATGTAATTCTGAGCCCAACACAGAGAGCAGATATTAGAGTAACTTAGTATTCTTCTTTCATTTTTAATTCTCTTTTGGTATTTTTATTACTGTGGCTAACATAGAATATATTTACTATTGCTTGCAATTTCTTTCTTATCTATGCAGAGACAAACCATACACGTTGTGTTGTCCATGTGCAATGTATGTAGATATGATATATATATAATACCCTGTCCAGAAGCATTCTCATTCAATATCTTCAATTTTCCGTTCATTTCACCTGGGTTTGCAATATGCCTTCTTGTTGGCTGTCCCGGACACAGGTCTCAATTGTCCAATTAGATCTGTAGCTAGATTCCTGTTTCCTAGGCAGTCTACCTTATAAATTATAGCTAATATTATTACCCCCTTTTCACAGTACAAGGAATGTGTCTGAAACAGGGAAAGGATGTATTCCGTTTTGAGCAGGGAAAGAACTTCCGCTGCGTATTCCTGTGCACCTAATCTCTCGTTTCAGCTCAAGATGGAGGGTTTATGATTAATACAGTTGATGCAGAAAATGGCCGATTGCTTGGCTTCTTTTAAATATATCATGCTCAATGCACACAGGCTCTGAGCATCAGTTAGAGAAACGTGACAGCAGACTTGACCTTTCTCTTCAAATCATATATGGAAAAAAATTTGCATGATACAACAGCACTTTAACTTGTTTTAACTTATCGCTTTCTTATTTAGAGATGCTGATGCACCCTGGCAATGTAAAATCAGATGCTAGCAAATGTGGCCACATGTTAGATTTTAACTCTAGTTTCTATGTGCAACGTAAGGTGACTTTTAAGGAATGTAACATGATTATTGTTCTTAAAAGGTCAACAAAAATATTCAGGGGGTGTTTTTTGGCTTCCTTTTTTTTGTATCTTTACTGTTCCAAAGAGTGGACCAATACTTGAGAAGCATCCCACTGAATATTGTAGGGAATATTTAAACTGCTCATAATAAGGCATGAACAATAGGTCTTACACATGGGAAGGTATTAGTTATAAAAGGGTTTAAATTGGCTTTAGTGTAACTGGAGACCAAATAAATGGTTCTGGAAACTACATAAAGAGATCTAGCAGGTTTTTTCTATAGTTACCAATTACTGCCATTAGAAAGTCTAAAAACGCACAGTGTGTACCTGCAACAGCTGTGATTGATACAGAGTTTAGCCAATAACATTGTTTCCTTGTCAGCTCTCACTATCTTGTGATCAATTACCAGGATTTTAGGCCATCTTGAATGAAAAAGACAAACACATTGTTACCACAATTTCATCCAGTAAATATGCTGTATAAGGAAATAGATCAGCTATGACCTCTGTGACATTTTCAAAATATTTAAAAGCTGAAGTTAATTCTTTGTGATGTCCTTTCATCTTTAGTTGACAACAGAGAGACCTGAAGTGGTGACAGGCCTTGTCAAGTGGGTCTGTCTTATCAAAAACAATACCCTCAAGATCTTTCAAGCCAAATATTCTAATCTAAGATAATTGCATTTAAAATTTCATGTAACTTTTGCGTTTTTCACTGAATCTTTCTTATTTTAACTAACACATCTTTTCATTCAGTGCTTTTTTACTTTAAAATTTAAGATTGTTTTAGTGAAAAATATTTAAATTATTATAATTAAGTATAAGAGATGAAGCTCAATGGTATGTTCCACTTCTAGGATTCTGAATAAAGTTCTGACTTGATTTTTTTTTATTTTTTTGGTAAAGTACTTTGTATGGGCTTTTCCAGATTTCACTAGTCCCTCTGTCCATCTGTCATGACAGCACTCTGGTTGGTTGGTTTGTTTTGGGGAGGACGAGGTATTTTACTCTTCTTGTGTTCAGATTAGGCTGCATAGAAATCTCTGGTGTTGGTGGGCATTCTCTCTGGAATTCTATTCTGAATATTTGAATAAAAGATTCTTGTAACTTTGCATTTTAACAATTGTTTTGGAAGCTCAATACTCACCGTTTGTGCCATGGAAGAGTATAGTGGGTTAAACAAAGAGAGGGTTTACCACAATTCTGCTTCAGTATTGATAGAAGGCAGTTACTGGTTATTGGATTAGAAATTATCTACCCAACAGCCCATCTTTGGCCCCTTTTATCCAAGCAGAGCACTTTTAAAGAAATATATTTTGGTCTTTGTTTAGGGGAATTTTAGCTCTCATGAAAGCAGAGGCTGGTAACTGGTTGTTGGGCAGGACGGAGTATGAAAAAGGTGCCTTATGGCTGCGTATCACCCCTTTTGCTATTCCAGTCCTAGGGCTCCATATTATGTATTCTGCCAACGCACTGCAGTCCCAGCCAGCCTGCAGCAATTCCTGCTGTTGGAGATCTCAGGCCTGGTCTGCACTACGCATTTATACTGAATTTAGCAGCGTTAAACCAATTTAACCTTGCACCCGTCCACAAGATATAAAGGGCTCTTAAAACCGATTTCTGTACTCCTCCCTGACGAGGGGAGTAGCGCTGAAATTGGTATTGCCATGTTGGGTTAGGGTTAGTGTGGCCGCAATTCGACGGTATTGGCCTCCAGGCGGTATCCCACTGTGCAACATTGTGACCGCTCTGGAAAGCCATCTGAACTTGGATGCACTGGCCAGGTAGACAGGAAAAGCCCCGCGAACTTTTGAATTTCATTTCTTGTTTTCCCAGTGTGGAGAACTGATCAGCACAGGTGACCATGCAGAGCTCATTAGCACAGGTAACTATGCAGTCTGAGAGTCGAAAAAGAGCTCCAGCATGGACTGCATGGGAGGTACTGGATCTGATCGCTATATGGAGAGAGAATTCTGTGCTAACAGAACTCCGTTCCAAAAGACAAAATGAAGAAAAATTTGAAAAAATTTCCAAGGCCATGATGGAGAGAGACCACAGCAGCGATTCAGTGCAGTGCAGAGTGAAAGTTAAGGAGCTCAGACAAGCCTACCAGAAAACCAAAGAAGCAAACGGAAGGTCCGGGGCAGGGCCGCAAACATGCCGCTTCTACACTGAGCTGCATGCAATTCTAGGAGGGTCCGCCACCACTACCCCACCACTGTCTGTGGATTCCAAGGTGGGAGTAATCTTAGCCTTGCCTGAGGATTCTGCAGATGGGGAAGATGAGGAGGAGGATGAGCTTGCAGAGAGCACACAGCACTCTGTTCTCCCCAACAGCCAGGAGCTTTTTCTCAGCCTGACAGAAGTGCCCTCCCAGCCCTCCCAAGCCACTAGCCCAGACAGTGAAGCCATGGAAAGGACTTCTGGTGAGCGTACCTTTGTAAATATAAAACATGGTTTAAAAGCAAGCGTTTTTTAATGATTAATTTGCCCTGAGGACTTGGGATGCATTCGCGGTCAGTAAAGTTACTGGAAAATTCTGTTAACATGTCGGGGATGGAGCGGAAATCCTCCAGGGACATCTCCATGAAGCGCTCCTGGAGGTACTCCAAAAGCCTTTGCAGAAGGTTTCTGGGCAGGGCAGCCTTATTCCATCCTCCATGGTAGGACACTTGACCACGCCATGCATGTAGCAAGTAATCTGGTATCATTGCATGACAAAGCCTAGCTGCGTATGGTCCCAGTGTTTGCTGGCATTCAAGCAACATCCGTTCTTTATCTCGCTGTTTTATCCTAAGGAGAGTGATATCGTTCATGGTAACCTGGTTGAAATACTGGAATTTAATTAAGGGGCAGAGATGGTTGGGCTGTTTGCCTGTGGCTTAAAAGAAATCCTTCCCTGCATTTAGCCAAGCGGGGGGGGGGGAGGGTGATTGGCGTTGAGCTTTTTCTCGTTTGGCTAGCTGGGATCTTCCCTGCTATCAGCCACGTAGTGGGGGGAGGGGTAAAGCGATCATCCCAGATAATTGGGTGAGGGTGGTTCTGGTGCTGCACATTAACAGGAAAGAAGCAGCACTCAACAGGCTTTGCTTGCTGTTTGGGAAAGGAGGGCGCTGGATATATGAAGGCTGCAGAAACTGAAAGACAATGGCTTACCATGGCCGCATGCAAGCCGAATACTGATGCCCAGACCTGTGTCTGTGATCTCTAACACCAAAGCCGCAGGCACTCAATATTAAGATGCGAAATGCGAACTTGTAGTGAGATCACATGTGCTGTGTAAGGTGAATAGTGTTGTTCACCGTGAAAGAGTATAAGCATTGTTCTGTAAAATGTACCTTTTAAATACTTCTCTCCCTTTTTTCCCTCCCTCCTGCAGCTGCAAATTTTTCAAGTCTCCCTCCTCCGTCGCAAGATGAAATGTTCTCAGAAATCATGGAAGTGACCTGCAATGAAAGAGCTCATCTGAATGAGTGGAAGGACGTGGTATCAAAGTACAGGAAAGATGCCAGTGAACGTGAGGAGAGGAGAGACGCTCGAGATGAGAGGTGGCGGCGGGAAGATCAGAGGAGGCATGATGCAACGCTGGGGCTGCTGCGTGATCAAACTGACATGCTCCGGCGTCTGGTGGAGCTTCAGGAACAGCAGCAGGATCACAGAGTGCCGCTGCAGCCCCTGTGTAACCGCCCTCCCCCCTCACCATGTTTCTTAGCCTCCTCACCCACCAGACGACTAAGAATGCGTGGGGGGAGGCTCCATGCACCCACCCATTCCACCCCAGTGGACAGCGCAACCAAAAGGCTGTCATCATTTTGAAATTTTTGTAGTGGCCTTTTCCTTCCCTCCTGTCCTACTCCCAAACCCCACCCGGGCTACCTTGTCAGTTCTCTCCCTCTTTTTATAATTAATTAATAAAGAATACATGATTTTTAAACGAGAGTGAATTTATTTCCTTAGGAAGCCAGCGGTAATCGAAGGGGGAGGGTGGGTGGCTTACAGGGAATGAGTCAATCAAGGGGGGGTGGTCATCAAGGAGAAACAAACACAACAGTCACACTGTACCCTGGCCCATGATGAAAATGATTTTCAAATCTTCTCTAATGCGCACCGCTTCCTGCTGTGCTCTTCTAATCGCCCTGGTGTCTGGCTGCACGTAATCAGCGGCCAGGTGATTTGCCTCAGCCTCCCAGCCTGCCATAAAGGTCTCCCCCTTACTCTCAACAATGGGAATATTGGTTTGGCTGAGGTCTGAGTGAGTCAGTAATGTGCGCCAGCGCGCCTTTAAATGGCCAAATGCACATTCTACCACCATTCTGCACTTGCTCAGCCTGTAGTTGAACAGCTCCTGACTACTGTCCAGGCTGCCTGTGTATGGCTTCATGAGCCATGGCATCAAGGGGTAGGCTGGGTTCCTCAGGATAACTACAGGCATTTCAACATCCCCAACTGTTATTTTCTGGACTGGGAAGTAATTCCCTTGCTGCAGCCGTTTAAAAAGAGTAGTGTTCCTGAAGACGCGAGCATCATGAACCCTTTCTGGCCATCCCACGTGGATGTTGGTGAAACGTTCCTTGTGATCCACCAGTGCTTGCAGCACCACTGAAAAGTACCCCTGCGATTTACGTACTGGGTGCCCTGGTGCTCCAGTGCCAAGATAGGGATATGGGTTCCATCTATCGCCCCACCACAGTTAGGGAATCCCATTGCAGCAAAGCCATCCACTATGACCTGCACATTTCCCAGAGTCACAACCTTTCGTAGCAGCAGCTTAATGATTGCTTTGGCTACTTGCATCACAGCAGCCCTCACAGTCGATTTGCCCACTCCAAATTGATTCGCGACTGACCAGTAGCTGTCTGGCATTGCAAGCTTCCAGAGGGCTATCGCCACTTGCTTCTGAACTGTGAGGGCTGCTCTCATCTTGGTATTCTGGCATTGCAGGGCAGTGGAAAGCAAGTCACAAAGTTCCATGAAAGTGCCCTTACGCATGTGAAAGTTTCGCAGCCATTGGGAATCGTCCCACACCCGCAACACTATGCGGTCCCACCAGTCTGTGCTTGTTTCCCGGGCCCAAAATTGGCATTCAATGGCTAGAACCTGCCCCATTACCAGCATGATCTGCAAAGCGCAGGGGCCTGTGGTTTGAGAGAATTCTGCGTCCATGTCCTCATCACTCTCGTCGCCGCGCTGCCGTAGCCGCCGCCTCCTTGATTGATTTTGCAGGCCCTGGTTCAGCACTGATAACAGAAGAATGCGAGAGGTGTTTACAACGTCCATGATTGCTGTCTTGAGCTGAGCAGGGTCCATGCTTGCCGTGCTATGGCATCTGCACAGTTCACACAGGGAAAAAGGCACAAAACAGTTGTCTACTACTTGCACAGAGGGAGGGGTGAGGCTGTACCCAGAACCACCCACGACAATGTTTTTTGCCCCATCAGGCACTGGAATCGCAACTCAGAATTCCAATGGGTGGGGGAGACTGCAGGAACTATGGGATAGCTACGGGATAGCTACCCACAATGCAATGCTCTGGAAATCGACGCTAGCCTCGGTACATGGATGCACACCGCTGAATTATTGTGCTTAGCATTGCCACGTACACTCGACTTTATACAATCTGTTTTAAAAAATCGGTTTCTGTAAAAGTGGAATAATCTCGTAGTGTCATTGCACTCCTGAGCTGCAGTTCTCCTCCTCTCCTCACCCCACTCATGCTATTCCTATTTAAAATTTGCTACATCCATTGTATTGTATTGTATTGTTGGGATCGTTTTATGATTGGAGACTCGTTTAACTAAGATTGAAGACAAGAGAAAAGGTAATGAGTTCAAGTTCACTCCCCCACTCCCCACCCCGCAAATTTCTTCTTAGTAATTTGCTGTTTATAACTTAATTTTTAAATTACAAACAAGCAAAAAAGAGAATAATGTTGTATTTATAATAAAAGATGATGCTTTGGAGTAGATTTGCCAACAGGGGGGTCTGAAGCTGAGAAAACATTAGCTGAGATGTTGATTATGGGATAGTTTATCCGTTCATGGGAAGCCTTTTATTGTTTTATATGCTATTTAGATTAAACCTTTTCTCCTCCATATCAGTGAGCTCTCCACTATTTCGGGGTGTCTATTTACATGCTGTGTCAATACACTCTGACACCAAACTTCGCAACATCAGGAAACATTACTGAAAAAAAGATTTTCAGGGCTGAATTATTTATAATGTATGATTAACAGATTGTTGAAATTCAATACTAGTTCATAAGTAACTATTTCTCCCTGTCCTCTACTCCAGCCATCACTTTGTTGGAAAGAGCACTTCATTCTTTCCTGACACATTCACAACTAAAGACAACGTGGAAAGCTAAGATGCTGTTCACTTCAAGCTATATAAAATGGAGGCAATAGAAAGCTAAAACTCATTGTATTCCTTGATCTTATTATCTAAGGAAAAGTTCTAATGGAAAACAGCAATGCACTGAGGGTATTGGAAAAATTAGGGATCTGATTGCAAAGGCTCATTTTATTATAGCATTAGCATTAGAGTTCCCAAACTCTCCCCGGCCATCCTGACACCATACAGCCCTGCAGAATTAACAGAGTCAGTGGTGTTTACACAACACCAGTCACAAATTGCAAAAAAAGATCAGTTTTTAACTATGAAAGCTGCATTCAAATCCAGAGGTACTACTGGTAGCTTGCATTTTGCTGAAATGCAGAAATCTCCATTCAGGAATATAGGCATGTTGATGCTTCTCCAAACATTATCTGAACCTCTTGAATCCACAGAATTGGACTGCACATCTGATAAAACTGGCTTTCTTGTAAGATTTATGGTACTTCCAATTTATGAGCAGACAGAATTAGCACAGGAAGAGCCTGCAGCACTACAGCACCTCTACTTCTAGTCCCTGCCAGAACCAGAAAGTACAGTTACTATCCAAAAAGGAGAAGTAATGGTGGTGGAAGCTACCAACACTTTTTCATATCTTGTGGAAGTTTTGGATTATTAGGCCAAATCTTATCTCAGAAACACCTCCCCTCTGCCTCTATTTCTTTACACTTCACCAATAGTTACCTGAATATCATGGGGGATGTTGAATACATTTGTTCAGCTGAGGTTTAGGATCATCCAAATTGTATACCTAAGCAAGTTTTCCTCTTTATCATCTAAACAAATCTAGTTTTGCTAATAACTGGAATTTGTTTGAAATCACTTTCCTTATATTTTATATTTCCCACATTTATTTTTATTTATTTTAATGGTTTCCTTTTCTTTCTATTTTCTTATAGTTTTTCTGTCTATTGTCTTTCCAAAATTAGCAAAATATTTGTTTGAAATCCCCTTCTCTGTCTCTCAGCCTCTTTCCCTTTCCTTTTAAATGTATTAATCGCTTTCCTATTCAGTCTTCTCACATTCATCCTCATAGAGTTTTCTTGTCTTTCTTTTTGCCATGTTTGGTATTTTCATCTTACCCTTTTAAAATGTTTTTATCCTTCTATTTCTGTCATGTTTGTTTATTTACAGTGGCTCTTGAATTCTACCTGCATTTTAGTTCAAATGCGGCAGTTAATAACAACGCTCTCATTTTAATTCATTTGAAAAGCAGAATTGAACAGAACGTTTACGTTTTGTGTCTGTGATGTTTCTCTTCTTGGCCACCAGCATCCCCCCGCCCAATATTAGTTGTTTTAATTTTAGACACTAAGCTTTGTTTTAAAAGGTGGATTCTGTGGCAGAAAAGGTCAGTAACCCTGAGCTGTGATGGAAAACAAACTCAAAGGACATTGCTGCAACCTCCACTATTCAGCCTCCAAAAGACAAAAATAATCTACAGCTTAGGTATAGGAAACAGAACCTTACTTTTTACTTATCTCATCTATAGTCATTTATTTATTATATGAAACTGGGAAGGTTACTGAACATGATCAAACATGGTTTAAAATATTCTGGTTAATATACAACTCTCCTGTTAGAGCAGCACGGTTGTACTTGTAGAATTAAGACTGTGGTAGCATGTCACTATACATCTCATTGAAAAATCCAGCTTTTTGGTTATGCAGCGTTGAAGGGTGGCTCTGAAGTGCTGGTGTAGAATGAGGCTTTGGGGTGGTTGATTTTCCAACAAAATTTAAAATACATGTTATTTGCCATTTTCAAAATTAGGTTGAGACCAGAAATACCTCAAGAAGCTGAACAATTGTAATTTTTTGTATATATGTAAAAAGATTTCACTATACAAAGGAATTTGGCGCATTATCCATATAAAACAAATGCTAATTCCTTTTGGCATTTTGATGTCAAACACTAGAACATCTTAGTTACTAAACGTAGAAATATCTGAATCCTTTTGATCATGATTATTAAGAGGATTTTCAATATATACATTATCGATACTAAATATTTATTGATAACCACTTTGAAAAATACTTCATACTTTTAGCAAAAGAGAGTGAAAATGCTGCTTCAGTCTCTAAGGCAGGGAAGGGGAGGCCTCACTTACGCTACAGACTGAAGTCGATGTCAACATAATTATGCCAGTGCCTCACGGCAGCCTTGCTCCCACCAGTAAGTGCCCTACGACAGTGGCATCATAACTCCACCTCCAGGAGAGGTGCAGGGCTCATGTCAGTGTCGTTAGGGTGGTGCAGTGACCGTGTAGACACTGTGGGTTACTTAATCAGAGGTTGGCTGTTGTTCCAGCATGGAGCTGTGAAATTGGGAAGCAAGCCAGGCTGTCACCCCAGGGCGAGTAGGGGGGTTCTAGTGAGAGCCCCACTGCCCCCTGGGTTCCCTGCTCCCAGCAAGGCTGCGCATGCCCTGCTCAGAGCCAGGCTTCCCCCCAAGTCCTGGCTCCCCCAGACTGGTTGCTGACAAGGCTCCCCGCTTCAAGCCAGACTCTGCCTGCCCCGGCCCTGATTCCCCTCCGAACCCCTCAGTCCCAGCCTGGAGCCCCTTTCCTGCGCCCCAAACCCCTCATCCCCAGCCCCACCCCAGAGTCTGCACTGCCAGCTAGAGCCCTCATCCTGCCCATCCAACCCCCTGCCCCTGCCCTGATCCCCCTCTGCCCTCTGAACCCCTTGATCCCAGCCCAGAGCAACTCCCCGCATGCACCCCCACCCCCTGCCCCAGTCCGGTGAAAATGAGTGAGTGAGTGAGGGTGGGGAGAGCGAGTGACACAGGAAGGGAGGATGGAATGAGAAGGGGAGGGGTGGGGCAAGGGTGTTTGGTTTTGTGCCAGTGGAAAGTTGGCAGCCCAAGCCTAGACTCCAGGCACAGAGCTCTCTGCCAGGAACCAGGCTGCGGCAGGGAGAGAGGCGGGGGGTGGGGGAGGGAAGCCGGGCTCCTGGTGCTGGGGAGCTGAGAGCCAAGAGCCGGGCTGTAGCCAGGCTCCCAGTGGGGAGCTGCGTGTGGAGCTGAGATCCCGGGCTCTCAGCACCCCCACACTGTCGCTCTTGGTGAGGATGTGCACCGCCGACTGTAGGAAGGTCGTGTAGCATGCATCACTGCAGTAATTGCTGTTGTGGCTGTAAGTCAGCCGAAGTCGACTTCAGTTTCTAGTGTAGCCATGCCCAGAGTTTGAGAACTTTTCAGGAATGCTGTTTACCTTCTTTATGTTTTAAAAGTAAGATCATTATGGAAACTTTTGAAATATCTCTAAGTTAATTGAAGTAAAGAAATCCCCAAAAATGTAAAGTTAAAGCTGAAGTTCCAGTCATAACACAAACTGTATGTCTGACCTACTTTTAGGGATGAGATTTTGCAGGATTGGCCCCCAATTTGTGAGATTTTTTCTTTCCGATGTATCTGTTAGAACCAGATCCTACCGACCAGAGGTGTGCATAGCTGAACTGAAGTCAGAGGGAATCTTGCATGGTGTAAGAGCTGCAGGATCACATCGTGCATTGGCCCTAACTTTGGACTTTCTGTTTCGGGTTGATTTGTATCCCTCCAAGCCTCAGTTTTATCTAAGCACACTTTGCTATATCTTTTCCTAAACAAATGCACTTTTCAGTTTTACCTGACAGTGAAATCCTGAATTACACATGCTTATCAAACTAGCATATGTAAAGTCTTGGTTGCGAGTTGGGGGTGAGAGGCAGCTGGAAAGCAAGTCTGTGTGGAGGTTCTAAGTGGATAAGTGGATATTGTTTACCCAGGAAATGTGAGCTGGCCTGGATGTAGATTACTTTTGTTTGGAAAATACCTGTGAATATGTGTAGGTACACATATAGGGCCAGATACTGTACTTGGCTCTGGTTAAATCCCCTTTGTGCTACTAAGCTACCTTAAGCAGGCAGATTTATCCCATTGGCTTCTCCCCCTCTGTTCTCCTCCCCCACAAAGGGAGAGGCAGCTTGTTGGGAAGGGACATGCAAAGGCCATGCCGGGGCAGGAGAGGACAAGGCTGGAATGCCGTGTGCTATAGTGATCCACAGCCAAGAGAGCGAGCCCTAGGAGCCCTTCCTTCCCGTGTAATTCAGTGCACCCCTGTCAAACCTTAGTCCCAGATTTGGACCTTAGCGTCCAAAATATGGGGGTTAGCATGAAAACCTCCAAGCTTAGTTACCAGCTTGGACCTGGTACTTGCTGCCACCACCCAAAAAATTAGAGTGTTTTGGGGCACTCTGGTCCCCCCGAAACCCTTCCCTGGGGACCCCAAGACCCAAACCCTTGAGTCTCACAACAAAGGGAAATAAATCTTTTCCCTTCCCCCCTCCAGGTGCTCCTGGAGAGATACACAGACACAAGCTCTGTGAATCTAAACAGAGGGAGTCCACCCTCTGTAATTCCAATCCTGGAAACACAGTACTTTCCTCTTCACCCACAGGGAATGCAAAGTCAGACTAGTAAATCTAACACACGCAGATCTCCCTCTGACTTCTTCCTCCCACCAATTCCCTGGTGAGTACAGACTCAATTTCCCTGAAGTTTCCCAGTAAAGAAAACTCCAACAGGTCTCAAAAAGAAAGCTTTATATAAAAAAAGAAAGAAAAATACATACAAATGGTCTCTCTGTATTAAGGTGACAAATACAGGGTCAATTGCTTAAAAGAATATTGAATAAACAGCCTTATTCAAAAAGAATACAATTCAAAGCACTCCAGCAACTATAGACATGTAAATACATGATCTCTGTACTCACAACTTGGAAACAGAAGATTAGAGAGCAGGAAATAGAAATCACTCCTCATAGCTGAGAGAAAAGCAGGCAGACAGACAAAGACTCAGACACAAACTTCCCTCCACCCAGAGTTGAAAAAAAAATCCTGTTTCCTGATTGGTCCTCTGGTCAGGTGCTTCAGGTGAAAGAGACATTAACCCTTAGCTATCTGTTTATGACAACCCCTCAGGCTGCTTTTAAGTTATTCAGGGGGCCAAACCAACCCCCATCTAGCCTCAGTATTAGGGGACTGGAAATTCTGCGTATTTTCACACACATCCCATATTATTCATCCAGGTGAAGCTCTGTGTCTATAGGTCTAGTAGGGCACACTTCTGAAATTTAAAAAAGCTAAACTGTCCTCCCCCTCTTCCCAAACTCTTTAAATCCTGAGTTGTTCAGACTCAGTGTTTGGAACGTAATATAAATACGTGTGATCTAATGCATTCTCGTTGACACGTGGCCTGGGTGAGGTGAGAACTTGGGTCAGAGAGGATTTTCCTCTTAAGTGTAAACCTCCAGAGCTTTCCCCATGACTGAAAAAACCTTCAGTGCCAGGCCTGGACGTTCCTGGATTTCTCTCCTTCTCCCACCTCAGCTAGATAATTTCTTTATCAGGTATTGATATGAGGAAGAGTTCTGCTTACAGAAATAAACCTTGACATAAACAAGTGACCAGAAAATGTGTTTATTTCAGAGCCGTGTTCTGTTAAGAGATCTAACAATCACGTGTATATCAAACAGTCTGGTGTTTTACTTGGAGGATTCTTTAACAAAGAACTGCTTAACCCAGTTGCACCATAAATTTTGCTGTTGTAGAGCAATGGGCACAATAATTTAGTACTCATGGAATTATTCTTCTATTAGGAGTTCCTCTTAGAGGGCTGAAGGTACCAAGAGTTTGTTTTTCCTGGTTGTAAACAGAAAAAGGGTATAAGCAATTTCATTTATACCACAGTGAGACATTTCTAGGGCAAGAGAAACCTCAAGAAAGGAAAAGAAACATATTCATATATATGTCATTTGCACATTCTGCATTTATGGATAATGTATAAAATATGTATATTTTAAATTAATAGTCAAACTGTTTTCATGAGTGAATATTTATCTTTTCATTCACGAATGAAAATGAACAATCCCTTCTCTGGCACCAGAATTAGATGTTATAGTGAATTATTTAAAATTTAATTTTATTGAAGTTGATTTAATTAATAAATATCGGGATCGTCTTTCTCTAGCCTGACAATGTGTTCGTGACCATTTGTTGGCTAAAATAGACCTCACACTCCAGTCAATTCCCGTTTTCAACCTCTGGGTTGCAAAGTAGCTCAATGGTTCTTGGAACAGTGTAAGCACCTTTGAAAAAGCTGCCCCACTCCACAACAGTAGCCACTCTCCACATGCTGTAACTACTGTAGATACATACAACATTTAAATACATATTTACATATTTCAGATTGACCCAGCTGAATGTAATGACTCCCTAGGTGCCTTTTATAGTCTATTAGGTAAATAGTAAGCATCTTTGAAACTGCCTCTTTTCTTTACACAGTAGACTGTAATGTACATAGGATTTGAGCTGACTAGGTTTGTAGTGAGTATGTGCACTGTAGTTTGCTTTTCATGTTACTGTAAACAGTTCTTCCTTTTTCTCCGTTCCAGATATAGTTCTGATGTTTTTTCAGTTTTTTTAATGCAGACCTTTAGATTCTCAAATACTAAATAAAAAAGTACTATCTGTTTTCAAGTTCTTCCCATAATTTCTGAGGCAGTTTATATTATTATATATACATATAGATTGGCTGCCATGAATATGCGCAGTATTAATTTGGTTGATAAATCACATTTCTTAATTCATACTCATCTTTTAGACTACTTTGAAGATGACGTGTGAAGGATATTTCAAAAATGGACCGAAGGCCTTTTTTGATGCTTTATGAGAAAGGGCTTGTGGACTTTTTTGTTTTCTAAGAGATTTTTCTTTTGCTTGTTTTTTTTTAACAATACCAGCAGTGTTAAGTTTGGTTTTCCGTGGCTTTATTGAAAGACATTTAGGATGATTTAAAGGATCTATTCTGTGCATGCCTTAAATGAAGAGTTACTAAGTCTTTAACAAAGATGTTCTTTCTTCAACCTGTTCACTAGTTATTGATATTAGGTTAAAAAAACCCTACAACTACATTTTTTAAAAAACATCTCTACCAATTGCTGAAGCTTGCACTCTCTCGATTTTTCATTTCACTATTTTTAGTAGTTCTCCAGGTATCACACTGTCTTCTAGGACAGGTAAGACTTGAATGTCTAATGTATATAACAAGCTGAAACAAAACTGTTTAGAAAATAAAAACAATAATTCTTTTCAGGTCCGTCTTATAAATATTAAAGAAACAAAAAGGAGTTATATTCCCAATTTTATTTTGCACGTCAGCTTTTGATCTTAGATTTTTAAAAATGGAGCCCAAATAAATACTATTCATTTGGATATGAGTAAAAGATGCATTTGAGATTTTTGAACCAAAAGGAAAAAGGGCTCCCTCCAGATTTAACACAAGCCAATAAAGGAGATTATATTGGCGATATCTCACAGCATCTGTTTAAAAGTCACTAAGAATTAGATGTGCTGTGCAAGTCCAATATCTGAGAGAAAATCAATTTAATACTATTAAATAACAAGAAATAAAGGATATAATCAGACTAGTTATAGACTCAGTAATATGGGACATACAACTGTGAAGTTCTAAGACAGAGTCCTTCCCCTGTTTCTTCTATCATCTTATTGAATCAGTTTTTTGTTAATTCATCCTTTAGAGATTTCTTGCTGATTTTACATCTACCTCTGCAATGGCAAGGTGGAAATGTTTTCTTCGAAGCTCATTGGCTAAGGACAGGCTCTGTGGCAAGGTGGCTGAAGTGCAGAAGATTGATTTCTACAAGTAGCTGCCTTCATCCTTAATAGGAAGGTGTAATCTACAGACTGTATAGATTCCAGCACAATGTGATCTCTTCTGTTTCGAGTGGGTAGGACAGATTGCATGCTGGGACCTGTTGTGTACCTTGCACATGCTTCCAGATTGAAGATGAGACTGATTGCAGTTGGATTCATGATGCAAACAGTTTGGCCTTCAGTCTGCTCTCCAGTCATCAGTGGCCACAAAGTTGGACAGAAGTCGGTGTCAGTGGTCCATCTGCCCTCCTCATTATGGGGAGCCGGAAGTTTATGGAGCTAACTAAACTTCTCCTGGCACAGCACTACACAGAGGGGAATGCTTGTCTGTTCGATACGTATAGCAGATGGATCAGTGAAATGTTGTACTTGCTCTGCAGTTTTCTGCTCATATTAGAATAAGAAATATAAAGGTTTCTGTGCACCTCAACAAAAAAAGCCTAAAAGCCCGAAAGGGGAAATTACCCCCATTAAACACAGACTTCATAGCAATGTGGTAAAGGGAACCCAAATAATGCAACCCAGGAGGACTACGCAGCCAAACGTGAAGAGAAACAGAATAGTTTTGAGTCTCTTCGTGAAGAGTGCCACCAAGGCCCTTCAGTATTTGTTGCCGGGAAAAGAACTCCCGTTCTTAAATTGTAAATTGGTCCCCACTCCTCCCACCTCAGCTGCTTCAGTGGGACACAGGGTTTATTTTGTTTTGTTTTGTTTTGTTTTGTTTTTTTGGGGGGATGGTTATCAGAAACACTAGCCCTGTATTAATTAAGGCTTTAAATATATAAAGTAAAACCACTTGCTGGACACAAAAAAAACCAGGGCAGATCGCAGAGCAGAGGTGTCAGTTTATTGATGAAGACCTGTGAGCTGTCCTGTGACCATGTTCCACAATAGCTACAACTTGCAAGCTGATTTCCAGGGCATATATAGACTGAAGCACATTGTGCTAGCTCTGCTTAGGGACATTGAAATGTGGATCATTGGGACTAAGCCCGTGTCAAGAGGAAAGGTCCAGGATCACAGAGAGGGCAGTGGAAGAATTAAGAACAGAGCCCTGAACTCTTGACTGCTGTTAGTCACAGGGACACTTAGTTCTCATGTAGAGCTTGTCACCACGGTTGCCAATGTTCATGCGGTAAATAGGCACCCGACTTTCACAATAAACCCAAAATCAAGCTAACCCCCTTTCAAAACTAGGTTAAAACAAGCCAGTCCCTAAGAACCTCAACACTCTGTGTGACTAGATTCCCCCCGGCCTGCAGTCTGGGACTAGGGTGGGCCCACTGTGCACCCCTGGCTACAAGCCCAACAAGGTACAAGCCAAAAACTAGCCAGCAAACAATTCACAAGCCAAGTAAGCCAAAACAAATCCCAATTTCTGCATTTTTTTCACGGGTTTGGCATGTCTGCTTTTTAGCTATAGAGTTGAGCATTTTCCAAAGGAAGAAAAGCATTGACTCGATTTAATGAGAGAGGAGACTGAGCCACAGAAAAGTGAAGTGACTTGCCCATAGTCCCGCAAATGGTCAAGGACAGAGAACTGAAGTCTTCTCTGTCCCAGTCTAATGTAACATCACTAAATGCTGTTGCTGCCCATTTCTCTGCTCTAGCTGAGCCTCCAGGTGCTTGAAATGGCCCCTGAATTTTGTATTTGGTCAGCCTGATTAGCACAAACCTCCTCAGGGCAAAGATCTCCCCAGTGTTTGCACTGTCTCCTCACATTGACTACTGCCTGCAACCTCAGTCAGACTGACTCACTATACCCTGAAGAGAATCAATGTAAAAGAGATGCTTTGGACCACACCGGTTTCTCATAGCTCCACCTTAAACTTTTATGGTGATAGAACTTAACCCTCAAAAGGCACGGTGTGGAAGGGACCACACTGCTAATGGCCCATCACAACTGATTGGCCTCGGTGCACTTCACTGCAATCCCCCACCTTATCTCTAAGCCAGTGGGTTAGGTCCACTTATGATCAATAGTGTCATAAACATAGTGCCGGGGCTGTTTGTTTCATTTAGTGTTTGGGTGGCTGTTTTGGTTCGATTTGGGGTCTCTTTTCATGCTTTGTTCTGATTTTTCTTACACTTCTTTGGTTTGGTCTCCAAGTTCTGGTCATGGCAGTTTTACTATTTAAGTTGGCTCCTGTGTGTACAGGGTGACATGGATAATTTTTGTAACTGAAGCAGTTATTCCCATGCTATATAATAATTTCATACTTCAATCATTCACTCAAAGAAGATAAGCTACTAAACAAACTAATGCCACTTCCATGCACTTGTGTAAAGCACTTCCAACATTTCTTGCTTTGTTTTAGATCTGCATGTTTAGGTTTGTGCTTCTGACACATCAAAATCCGAGATCTGCGCTCCTGCTCGAAAGGCACAGAATCACTGAACTCCAAATGTCAGCAGTTTGTGATGAAAGAGACTGTACTGCTTTATATAACCTGAGCCGATTCTTCCCCTAGTGTAAAACCATGTAGCTCCATTGTTTTCATTGGGATATGCTGACTGATGCCAGGTAAGGATTTAGCCAAAGGTCTCTCCTTTCACCTTTTTAGATCTGTGAACGTCACATTTATTGTATTTTTATTCTTTTTACGGTGTGCTAGCTGGCTAACAGAAAGATGGGGAAAGCCAAGGCCTGTGCCCCAGAGAGCTTACAGTTTAATTTTAGACATGATATAGGACAAAGATTACAGTAATAAGACCCCAGATTCTCAGTTTTGGTCTGTGCCCTTTGTGGGGTTCCATTGCAAATTAAATTCTGTAGGGTTTCTTTTGAAGTGAAGTACTTTTTGTGGGCAATGATGCAGAAGTGAGTTTAAAGGCGAAGAGGTTTCAGCAAGAATTTCTGCTGTAAAACCCAGGATGGATGTCACAGGAACTCAGGATGAGGCGAGGGATCTGATGATCACGGATGCAGGATGAAGTGAGAGGTGCAGTGACTGGGAACATAAGCTATGTTGAGAGGTATGGTGACAGGGATACAGGACAAGGTGACAACTGTGGTAACAGGCACATGCCGATGTGACACTTATAGTGACCCTGGGCTATAGAGTGAGGTGACACATACTGTGACCAGGGGTGAGGTAGGGCAAGGGATCAGGTGTAGTGTCTGGGTGTGTGTGAATGCAAGGCCTGGTAACAGGTCTGGTGAGCTGGTGGGTATGGAGTGAGGGGATGGGTGGAGTTACTGGAGGGATACGGGACATAGTGTAAGGTTGAGTGTCTGGAGCAGAACAGGGGCTGATGGAAGACAATGCCGGGAGTATCATGGGCCTGCTGTAGTGCAGTGTGAATGGAATGGCACCGTACATTGATTTGCTAGCAGGCTTGTTTCCATTTGGAAAAATTCTAGAATGGAAGACAGGAGAGGAACAGTTTGATCCTAAGCTCACACGTTGCAGTAAAAACATGAAGTGAAGAGGTCTTTGCTGCTGGGAACATACATCACCTGCAAAGGATCTGTGCTTTCTTGCTTCCAATAATCACTAAATTGAAATAATACTGAAAAAAAAATAGCATCTGGAACTGGAGCCGCGATGTGTGAGGTGAAGGTTTGCGTTTGTACTGGGACTTTAAGTTTAAAGATAAAATCCCTCCACTGGACTGCTATGTTCTCCCCCTCACCACCCAAGGAATAGTTCACTTTGGTTAGCAAGACTTTGCATATGGGAAACCACATAGGAAGAGAATGGTCCTTGAATTTGCTTAAGAAATAATTCCCAAGAGATCAGTAGTTACCAACAATTAAGTCCCCGTGCTAGGTTAGCTTCTGAGACAGGAAGCTATAATGCATCAGGTATTAAACCTGAGGAGAAAAGCTTGTGTTCCTGCTATTAAAAGCCATTGTCAAGAGCAGTATGTTGTTTGTCTGTGCTGTGGAGCTAAAGGGCAGGAGCCTCGTTCTTAGGGGTCCTTGCCGCCTTGCTCCTATTCGAATGCAGGACACACTTGGCTGGACTGATAATATTTATTCAAGGGCTTGTTAAGGGACATGGAAAAATGTGCTTTTTCGTCTTGAATTTATCAGCCTCAGCCTGATAGCAAGAGGGGATCCGAATGCAGTTCAAAGAGTAAAAATGATAAAAGAAACATGTACAGGCTTTTCCAGGTATTCTGTAAGCTGTTTCCAAGTAACCTTGTGCATGGTAATGTACTTTGTCCTGAGATTTTGCAAAGGCCTGAATAGTGTCTTCTGTGCAGATAGGGGCATGATCTGGATGCCAAGAAGTGAAATAACTTCCTTTGCCTTCCCCATGCTGGGTTTTCTACCTCTAGAATAATCACCACACTCTCATTCAAATCAAAATGAGTTGGTGGTTTGGGGATAGAATCCGTAATGTCTATCTGCTGCTTTCACTTCACCCGATGCAGTTTGGCCGATGACATGGGGGGACAGAAAGAGCTCCATTATTGTTGTATATGGAAATTTTTCCAGAAAGTTTCTTGTTAGTTTCTCAGCTTCCCTGAATGGTACAAAGGTTTTAATATTTTTTGTATGAGTCCTATCTCTATGCATGAATGAATAGAAACCCAAAGATCAATAGACGTGGGATAGCAGGATAGCTGCAGAGAGATGTACACCTAGCGGATATACATCACAGGTTCCTTAAAGATGTGCTGCAAAGCTTTTTAAATAAAAGATGTTTAAGAACCTAAATTACTAACAGGAGATGTGTGCAGGCTTAAAAGTTCCACCGACATACATATTTTGTAAAGGGACTTGAGTTTAAGGTTCTGTGCCTCTTCTGTGAGGACTTGTACCTTCATAGACATCTAAAGCAGTGGTTCTCAACCAGCAGTACATGGGTCCCTGGGGGTACATAGAGGTCTTCCAGGGGGTACATTGACTCCTCTGGATATTTGCCTAGTTTTAAAACAGGCTACATAAAAAGCACTAGCCAAGTCATTACAAACTAAAATTTCACACAATGTCTTGTTTGTACTGTTCTATATACTATACACTGACATGTAAGTACAATATTAATAATCTGATTTATTTATTTTATAATTATATGGTAAAAATAAGAAAGTCAGCAATTTTTCAATAATAGTGCACTGTGACACTTTTGTATTTTTATGTCTGATTTTGTAAGCAAGTAGTTTTTAAGTGAGGTGAAACTTGAGGGTAAGCAAGACAAATTAGACTCCTGAAAGGGGTAAAGTAATCTGGAAAGGTTGAGAGCCACTGATCTAAAGCAGTACAGGGCTTGCAGGGGAGTACTCTGTTTGGGGTGTGGAGAATGGCCCATTAGGCTGAAGATATCAGCCCACAAAGCCATTGGGAGCAGGAGCTACCGCACAGCAGATTTGATAATTAATTTTAAAAGGTTGTGAGCTTCTGTCTTTGTCCCAGCATTTCTAAGCTATCGTAGTTTGTGCAGTTTGTGTATTCCCCACTGGAGGATAGCGGGGGAACTGAAAACAGGGAGTATTGGTGTTTGGGGCAAGCAGCTTGTTTATACAGCCCACTACTGCTAGTGTGAACCTGGTGGCTTTATTTCTTTTACTCTTTCATGGGTCAGACTGGCCTGTCTTCTGAAAAGGTCAAACCACTGCAAAAGTGACACGTGCAGCGGCAGTTTCTTAAGGTCTGAATAAGGCTCTTAGCAATTTAGGATCCCACACATTACAGGATTGCATTAGTGCTTGAGAATCAGAAAGTGAAAGTGACTCAGATTAGACCAAACCAGCTTCATTGCTGAGGGTGTGAGTGTGAAGTGCAAAAAAAATAAGCAAACCACATCGGTATTGGGAAGCGAATAACATTTCTCATATTCTTTGTTTTATAATCTGGAGTGATTGTAATAACACAAGTAAAAGTATTAATCTTTTTAACTAGTGTTTTTATTGTTCACTTTTTGTTTGTTGTACTAATTATTTGTGCCTTTCCCCTTGTAAGCCTTGAGTTATTTGTCCAGTTCATCCTATGCAGATGAATAGGATTAGTACAGGAAAATGGGAAGAGTTGTGTGTGTGTGTGTCCCATACGAGTGGAGTGAGGTATACTGTGAATTCCAACATGCCAAGAGAGAACATCCCTGTAAAATCCACATAGGTGTCACTAAGTATTGACACTTGTTCAGATGAAATACCACCAACATGGATTCTTGTAAATGGCCGTTTAAAAGTTGTCTAGCTGCATTGTGCCTACTCAGGATGCCACAAACAGAGGCAACATAAGAATTTTGAATTAATTATTGAATATTTGATCCATAACTCTTAAAGTTTCTGCAAATAAGGATCATCGTGCTTTTTTCTAATCATTAAAATCTACTATTTGCCTATTTATCTGTCTAGAATAGATGCCTAGGTATGATGAATTTAGTCGCAGAAGCAAAATGGCATAGTCATTTGATGCAGAATATATTCATTTTCTGTCCCTTGTAAACATTTCAGAATGCAAATGCAAAAATGTTTAAAAATACAATAACCCAAAAGGAGTCTTGAAGGGAAGAGAGAACACTTTCTGCAGCAAACTCTTTCCTTGCACGTCACTGGAATGTCTTTTTGCGGTATCTGTGCCCTGAAAATATATGGGGTACCGTTTCTGAAGAAAAAATAGAAGGTGTTTGCAGTGGAGTGGGTGCAGTTCTTGCATGAACTGCTTTTCAAAATCCCGCACATTCTCAAGAAATGTAGAGTGAAAAATTTCCTCTCTCACTGAAGGTTTGCCTGTCAGTGATCAGGTGTCATGGAGACCAACACTCGAAATGTATTCTTATTTCTCTCTCTCTCTCTCTCTCTCTCTCTCTCTGTCTCTCTCATACACTATATGTATATTGTATGTGTTTGTATTTGTGTATGTATATATATACACATACATACACACAGGATCCAATTTGCCCTCAGTTGTACCTTGGCCCCTTGTGTATATACATTGCAGCTGTGACCATCTGAATGAGAGATTTAAAAAAAAAAACCATGACACACATACACAAATCTTTTTTCAGAAGGGGAAGTTTAAAACTGCCTTCAGATTAATCCCAAAAGAAGGAATCTCTCTCCCCCTGAGTAGGACTTGGCAGGTGCATGTGTGATTTTTTTCACACACACACACACCCAGTAGGAAAATACTTTGTGTGTATGTACCGTGTGGGATATACTGTGCTCCAGGGACGGATCTTGAGAATGTTTAAAGGAGAAAATTTCAATCAAGGACTCTGAAATAAACCAACAAGTTTCAGTGGGTTGGATCCCTCAGCAGTTCTCTCCTGTCTGCATTCATTTCAGCATGTAATGTATTTTGAATGCTGTAAGGAAGGACTATTACCAGAGCAACTCAGCCATCTGGAGAGAGGCATGTTAAAAACTAAAAAAAATAGAAAGCTGTTGCCTGGGTCGCTGGCCACTGAACAGCCCCAGACAGGATGTGTGACTGTTGCTTAAAGCAGGGGCGTCACTTTCTTTTTCTTCCTCTCCTTTGTAATAATTCTTTATCCAAATACTTGTAGTAAATGAAACCTGCTGCAGTGAAAGGTGCATTATCTATTCTTGGCCACTCCTCAGGTCCTTGGTGGTCCTAATGTCTAGTGTGTTGAGGGGTAAATATTTGGCCACTGTGCTAGCCACTTCTGCACAGCCCCTGAGTGACCCTGCATTCATTAGCTGGGAATTTCAGGGCTTTGAATCTGATTGAATCAAAATATTGTTTTTACAAGTTGATGAAGGCTTGATTGATGTGGGTCCTGCTGATTCTTTAAAGGATTAAATTGTATGTACAGATTACAGACTCCTGTCTGTCACTGCTTAAATGGGAATTGTTTTTAACAAAGCTTTTAAAAAAAAAGTCCCATAATCTGGTGTGTGTGTGTGCGTGTGTGTGTGTGTTGTCTCTCTCTCTCTCTCTCAATTCCAGTCAAACTGAAAGTCTCCTTTTCATGGGAATACCATCCCCTCTCCCTGAGCAAGGGCAGGAAACAGATGGAATCTCTCGGTTCCACGCTGGACAAGGCTGGGAGGAGACGGAGAGCACAGTTCACCTCTCGCCGAGATGGCTATCGGAGGCACTGAACTGTACAACTTTGCTGCTGACCCACACAATCCCATGGGCAATAGCAAAGAGCTATCAGGTCTCTAGCCCTCCCTCATGCAGAGAGGGAGGGGCAGACGAGGAGCAAATAGATATACTGAAGAGGGTAAATGGAGATCTGGGGAGGATCTCCCGCAAGGTACTGGTGCTGGCAGTTGACCAGAAAAAGCTTAAACTGTAGGTTATGTTAAAGAAAGAATTCAGCGGGCAGTTATTTTATAAAGAGAAGAGCACTGCAGACAGAAAGTCCCTTTCCTTCATATGTGGGACAGGTTGAGGTTTTTGTTTTTTGTTTTTGTCCTAGAGACTTACAAAACCATAATCTCATTTCGCTGTAAACCCGTGAAATTGAAAAATGGCTTGTTCCTATCACTGCTGTCCTGTATAATGAATCAAACCCAACAAACACCTAAAAGAAACAATCAAAGGAAAACAAAACTTAGCATGGGCCCTGCTGAAGGATGTACAGGATGCATCACTCTACTAGCTGTTTAAAATGTGCACGTGGCCACTTTCAGAATTACTGCTCTTCGGATTTACTGTTGCCACTGAGTCTCTTTGGGAGAGTGAGATATGGCTGTTGCCGCCCTCCATTCACCTGTGCCAAGGGTGAGCTCCCACTAAGACAAGGGCAAGGGAGGAAATAGGGGAGATGAGTGTGTTTAAAAGCCATCAAGGGAAGAGAGAGTAATATAACAGCAAGCACATCACCATAATTGCCTGACATTTCACCCAAAACACATCAAACACAAGAGCAAGTGATTCTAAAATGAAGAGAAGGAAGCAAACTTTCCGAATGAAGATCCAAGGAAAGCAGCCACCAGAGCCGGGCCAGGGTGAAATCCTCCATGGCAGTAGATAACGCTCCCCATCAACTGGAGGCATTCTGGCCACTTCTTGACTTTTTTTTTTTTTTTTTTAAACTTTTCCTTGAAAAACACGGCGGCCCTTGGTTGGTTTGTATATGGAGATGTTTTACACCATGAAGTCCTTCCACCATTGTCTAACATTAGTGCATGAATAATGGATCTCGCCCTCCCAGCCAATTCTTACTGCCAGGAGAACCATGTTTGTGGAAATAATTAAATACAAGTAACAAAAATATAAATGAACACTAAGCCACCAAGCCTCTCATGTACACAAAAGACTCTCTCCATTGAGGGGGAGCCAAGCATTTTGTAGTTAAGGAAAAAAACAATTATCCAATGACCTGCATTGCTCTACAATAATTTGTTCACAGCACAAACTTACAAATGTGTGTTGTAGTGTGTGATCCTTTCAGGATTGTTGTTTGAAAATATACTTTGGAGCTCTTCTATTTCATCTGTTTGCACGGGCTGTTGCAAAGAATGGCATTTGATGGTGGGGAGTTCTGGGGGGAGAGAAGCGGATTGTGTTCTGTGTTTTGTAGGGGCCTGAATTCTGTTGGCTGTCAGGGGTGGCTGCTGCTGAATTTTCTTTTTGTTTTTGTAACTGGTGTCAGGGCACCTAGATCTCGTGGCTAAGCCTCCTCTTTTGTTGTAGATATCCAAATAAACTAATTCGTGCTGTTTAGTGTGGACACAGGTTACAGGATATCGGCACAAAACAAGAGATTTTCTCTAAACCAGAGGATGTGCTGTCACCCAATCCATCCTAAATCAAAGGGCCTTATCCTGGAGTCATTGTCTCCGTATTGTAAATTTACAAAATTCTAGGCCAAGTGGGCTCAGAGTATGGCCTACAGCTGACCTCTGTAGCATAGAGCTGTAAACAAATTGCAGACGCCTTCATTCACTCCTGCCCTGACAATTTGATCTGAGTGACCAGGCTACAGAGCATGTTAAGAACTAGTCACTATGGTCGCAACTTCATACTACAAGTGAGGGCCCCGTAAACTGCTTCATTTTATACAAAATATGGATGTTCTTCGGGGGGGGGTGTGTGTATGTGTGTGTATAGTTAATGATATATTTTATTAACCACCAAAACCTCCTCCATATGCTGAATGGATACAACCTAGGTTTGAAAAATGCACTGCAATTTGTTTCTGAGAGATTGCGTTTTTGTAGGATTGTGAAGTACGGGGAATTGGGTTTTGCCTTCTGGATGAAGCAGGAGCACTGAGGCGTCTGTTACTTCCATGCTCTGTCTCTCCTTTGACATGGTATAGCATGAGAACGTAATAATGAGTTCATGGAATGGTTTCAAGAAACATTTTGTCCAGAAGAGATATGCTGTCGAATAATCCAGTCTGGAGAGCATCCCTCTAGTACCTGGCTAGTTCTGTAATAAAGAATTGCCAAGATGAAAATAGATTTCCAGGGATTCATCTTGGTGTTTAGCTATAAACTGAAGTTATCATCCTTTTACCTTCAAATTACAAATACGAACCGGTTAACCTCACACACCCCTCTGAGGCAGGGAAGTGGTTTTATCTGCATTTTACACAAAAGGAAACTGAGGGACCTGCCTATGGCCAACAAAGGAGTCAGTCCTGGAGCTAGGAATAGCACACTGGTATTCCTGGTTCTCGGTCATCTGCTCAGACCACTTGTCCACACTTCACACTAAGAATACAAAGTACATTATAAATGTCTGTCTTGTAACTATGTATAGGCTTGTGCATTTTCCCTACCTATGCCCAATTCTAATAAACTAACTGCACTTTGTTGATTTCTAATTCAAATTATGGCTCAACACAGCCTTCCATTTTTCCCGACAGAACTTTCTGATAGTGATTGTAGCAATATAATTTTATTGGTTATAGTTATTCTGTGGATAAAGCAAAATTATACTGGAAGATGTGCCAGGAGGCTGTTGATTTTTGGTTTTTCCCTCTTCCTGTTAATCCTGTTAGGAACTGGTGGGCTTGTTTAGCTTTATACAGCTCATCGGTCATCACCTGACTCCGAGGATGAAGATTCTGCAGAAACTTTGTCCCATTTTGGCATTTAAGTCCTCAGATTTTTTCCTCGCCTAGAAGACAACTGGACTGCGGGCTGGGGCTCTGGTCAGCGGGTTGCACACTATATCTCCAGTATTTTCTTTAATCTAGGTATTTAGCAAAGCTACTGAATTCAAACTTGTTCATAATGTACCCAACAAATAAACAACAGCACAAGATTATTATACTCTGTCTTTCTCCTGCCTTGTGGTGAGGATTCAGCAGCTATGGTGAGAAAAGGTTTTAATGTATTTTTTATCCTCTACATGTTTTTCACAGTGTCCAATAGATATATTTTAAATAGGTGTCATATTGAAATGACCCTTCCAAACTCAGCAATTCTGCTGCTGCCCAAGCCATGCATTCATTGTCTCCGACCACTTGGCTGATTCTGATGAGGAAACATATGCTCCTGTTCTGTCTTTTAACACTGGACTGTTACCCACAGGCCTCTCCCTAAGAAATCTGTTTTTCATTCAGTAATTTTGTGTAATAATTGTTCATGCTGATTTGAACACATTTTAATTTGTTTTTGGATATGAATTGGTTCAAGAAGAATAACATTTGTAACAAATATAGATTTTTGCCATGGATTTTTTTCATTTAGGTAATCACTCACCAAAAAGTGAAATCCTCCATTTTCTGTGTAAGAAGTCTAGATTTAATAACGTTGCACGTATTTCAGCATATTTTAATATTTTCTTAAAGTGTGTGTGTGTGAGAGTGTGTGTGTGCACTGAGATGTGTGCAGTATACAGTTATGCAAGATGCAAACATACTTTAATAACAAATTAAAGAGCAGTCTGTATTCATGTTAAAATAGCCCACAGCTAAATGCAAGTAAATATCTCTGCAGCCAAACTGAAATGTGCATTTATCCTCCAGATTACAAGTTACAGAATTTTTAAAGGGTTTTTTTAAAATACAGACTCATACAATGGGATTTGCTTATTACTTGTATGAATCACAGTTTTATGTAATACAGAAAATGATTCAGATATTCTTTTTCACTCATGCTAAGTATTTAGATTTCCCTTTCTGCCATTCTTAACTCAGAAAAGAGAAGAAAAATGCATTTGTAATTGTTTAAAATTGTCAGTAACATTTAATTTCTATCAAAAATTTCTTAATTGTTGCTTTAAAAAGCAAAGCTTCAATGTGTCAGTCTAAACTGCACTACAAAAGGTTTTTTAAGAAATCACAAATTATGCTGTTAACATTTACCAATTTCAGTAACTACTGATTAGATTAGAGATAATTATTCCTCATAATTTCACCACTGAAAAAGCTATATGTCTAGTCATATCAGAACATCTAAACGAAATTATAGAGAAACAATTTCTTTGCACAATGTTTGCAGACTTATTCAAGAATGAAAGATTGAAGGTTTTAATTTTATCCAGTATTTCTTCAATTAAAATCTCTTACAAATCTAAAGTTTTAGATCTGATTTGGCTTTTCTATTGCAACACACCACAATCTCTTTAGAATAATTTTATAGCTGTGTTCCTTAGAATAAATGTAAAATAAAATATATCTAATTTTAATGTATTTCAAGTTATTTTTCAAATCATTTCTTTATAAAACTGAACAAGGTATAACTAATAGTAATATCTGCCATTTTGCATTTCCCCCCACAATTAAATGAAAAGCAAATGATATTAATGGGGTGAAATACATATGCAGAAGAAAAGTGGAGAGATTTAAACTGTGCATCTAGTTTAAAATGGAAATGTAGGTGAACTTCTTTGTCGTGTTTTAAATATTTCAAATGAAGTCTTTTAACAGCACTGTGAAGAATGGCTTTAGCCCTAAAAAAGAGTGCCCTGCTTCTTCAACAAAGAGCTTTGACTTTAGTTAAGAACTCAGGACTATTATCAAAATTAGAAATGTCATTTTCTGCATTATTTTAATGGCAAGCTTACCTTTAGTAGGATATGTCCTTTCTGACATGATATAAATGTTTTAAAATAAAAAAAATCATTGAGGGAATCAGAGAAACATTTTAATCTTAATTATTCATAAATAGCTACCTCAAGTCCATTTTCACAAAATGTCAGTTGACCAAAAACATGCTTATTTTGCATGAGAAAAAGAATATTTATGCTGTAAAAGAATGCTAAATCAATGTATATTTAAGTTAAAATGAAATTTGCAAATCAGAAACAACCGTCTATCACAAAAGTCCATTAACAGCACAGTATTTGCCACAGAAAATGCAACAATGTTATGAATTTGTTAACTCTTTGGCTAACTGAGTGAAGAAAGCTCATGATAAGGGACCGTTATTCTTTAGCAAGAATTTGTCAGGAGGTCTTTGATAACTTTATCTTAAATATTTGGTAAAAGTCCAGTTGTTTTAAAAATATTTATCAGTAAAGTTCCAAGATGCAAGTGCAAGTCATGTAAATATTTGAGAAGCTTTATAATAATTTTCCTAATCTCTGCTCAAGAGACATGGACTGACAAACAGACATTTGAATATACTGCACGCTTCTAAGTTTAACAAATTCTGTCTATAGAGATGTCTAGAAAAGACTTCCTATTCAATTGCTAAATAAATTTCACAGCAAATGATCCGTTTGTTCTTTTAACTATGCAGATTAAGGCAATAAAATGGGAGTTTGTGAAGTTTTCAGGAGGAATTAATTGTTCCTCTCAACCGTCCTAGTACCCATGCTATTTGTGTTCATGCTGTCCTGCATGGCTGCTTGTATGTTTGTGTATATATATACAGGTTTCATTGCCTGGCCTAATTTCAGAATACATAATGCATGATTTTGAAACCAATTTGTTATTGTAATAAAATATTTTTAGAAATGCATGGAGGAACTTGAGAGGCGAATGTTAAATTATACATGCATTGTGGCCGAGTGCATTTATTTAGCTCAGTGTGCAGGTGAATCTCCCCATGACCTTGGCAGTTGCATGGTAGCATAGAATAACAATCAAAGCTAGGGCTGGAAATCCTACCATTTCCAAATATTAACAACTTCTTTCAAAGGAAATGCTGATTTCAGCATTTATGTTAATGGAAACATCAGTATCCCTTTGAGACCTTAAAAAAGAAGCCATGATCTTAATAGGATTAAAAGCCATGCTTTTTTATTTTCAAAATGCTAATTTGTTTTCTGCATTCTGTTTTCATATCAGGTCTTGTTATTCAGTAGGCTGGGATCTAGGGGACACTGAAAGCTGCCAGAAATGCATTGGTAATGATAGGAAAGCTACATAAAAGGTTTCTGTCAGAAAGGAATTCTATATTCTTCCCAAGCAGAGTTCCTCCATTCCTGTTAGTCGGTTTGAGAAACTAAATGCAGTGGTGCTGTTAGGGTGGGGTGTGTGGAGGAATTTGCTTTGTATTTCTCTCTGTTGATCCTTTCACATTAAGGAACAAACATTAGTTATTAGAGGTGCATTAATTGACACAGTCTGTGACCCATATTAGTGAGAAGAACTGATTTGTCCAGAGAAGTTAGGCTGTGAAATTCCGAATAGCCTGAGGCACCTGACATTCTGTAATCTGCTTATTTTTGCAGGCTTTCACAAGCAGCTCTCCCATCGCTGTTCATGCTGAACAGTGGGGTGTAGAGAGGAGGCCAGAACAGAGATAATCATTTACCATGTAATTTGTTTTGAGATTCCTTTGATAGATTTCAAAACCGAAGCATCCTGCAAGAGAACATAGCCCTTAAAACCTTTAAGTCAAGCCAGTTCTGTGCTTGGTGGTGGGTTATGCAGTGTCTCAGCGGGAGACGACCCTAACGAGTGGACACCCAAGGCACTGACCACTATCAATGTGGACCCTCTATTTATTTAATGGCTTTTAAACATTGCTTCTATTCCTTTTTCTCCTACAATGACTCTTATACTTAATGCTGTCAGTGTGGGAGAAGAACATTGAAAGTACAGTTCAGTGCAGGTTGATGAAAACCATTTGCAGCAATCAAGAGAGGCAGGTAATTTTCTGGACAGATTTGTTTTGTAAATGAAGTGTTCCATTTGTGGAGCTCAGGCTTCATGCTTTGCTGGTTAGCAGGTGTGCTGATGTACCAGAGCTTTCACATGTTCTGCACTGGTTAGGGGATTTCCTTCTGTTCACAAACTTTTGCTTCAATGATTCCACAAAGGCATGAAACTGAGGGATTTTATATTCAGAATATCAAACCTTTCATCCAAATGGGGAAAGGATCTGAAGAAAAAAGTAGTGGGTTTTGTATCTTCTTGTGATTTTAATATTTGTTACTTGGTCTATAATTTGTTTTCTAAGTAAAGAAACGTAAGGGAATTTTGTTAAAGAAAAACCTCCTGTGAATCATCCCCAGCTGCCAGCAGAAACCCGGGAGGCGATTTTTTTTCACTTTTTTGCTTTCAGAGAAGATATTTGCATTCTTCCCTCCACCTTTTCTTTGTTGTTGAACTGACGTTGTTTGCAAGGATCTGTGTTGCTTCTCGTGCTTAACTGATTTCTAAAAGTTTTCTTCCCATTTAGAACAGTTGTTTTTGACTGTTTTCCAGTTACAAGGAGAGAGAGTCACATAAAAGAAACTGTCATCTTTGCTTTGTTACTTTGTATGGTGAAGTGGTTTACATTTAATGTTTTTTTTTTGTAATAACCTTTGGATTTCTCACAAAACTCAAGGAGTTTGTCCAAATTCTGGGATAATTACCAGCTTCTCTACAGGTCACATTTAAAGGTATTTAGACACCTTACCATGCAGATAGAGAGCTAGTGGGATTTTCAAAAGCACCTAACTTCCATGGAAATCAATCCTGCTATATGCATATCTGCATCTTAAGGCACCTAGACACCTTTAAAATATGGCTCTGGGTCCTTACAGAGATGACATAACAATCTGTGGCCATGGAAGTCTTTAGGGCTATGCCTTTCACTGGCTATGGTTGTGCTAGAAAAAGCACAAATCTGTGGGTGAATAAAGCTTTGGAAAGGCCCCTTAAACTTATAAAATTGTAACTGAATAAGTGCCTGGAGATGACAGGTCAGGAAACTCTTAAATTGGATGTTAGTTCCTCACAGCAAACTCTGTCTCTTCCTCTTTGATGCCCAGCACAATGCCCTGATCCTGAGTGGGGCCTCTGGGTACTACCCTAATACAAATAACGCTTGTCATAACAAACACAACATGCTGATTTTATAATACATGACTTTTCATTGAGGGCTTAAAATGGTCTCAGAAGTGAGGTCTGTCAGAGTTGGATCATGGAATAACCCTAGTTTGCAACAGTTCTGCAAGAGAGATGGGGGTAAGCCTATTGAAATGCATTTGTAATACTGCTGCTTGGTCTGCCAGCAGGCTGAGAACAGAAGGAAGGTGGATAACAAAGTGAAATTTGCTAATCAGGATGCTGTATGACTTCAGTAGTCACCAGGAGGGGTGTGAGGACAAACCCAGACCCATAACGGGGCACAGCATGCTCTGAAATACTGATCTGCAAAGTGCAAAACCAAAGTCAGCAGACAGACAATGAACCAATGAGATTTCTTACAATTTGCACTGAAAGTAGAAGCCCACTTATGGTGCATTTATGTATCACAATGTAGTGTCCTGAGAAGATCAAGAATCTTACAGGAAAATATTCCTGTCACAGATTCAGGAGCTCTGCTCTATGCGCTGTCCTTTAACCAGTTTTCTAGGAGTCACCCTTTGATGTTCTGGACACGAAGGCTCCCCACTATTCCACAGCAGTTGGCCCATGGGTGCCACAACTCCAAGACATGGCCTTCAGGCTCCAGTGATTCATGTCTCTGGCTCCCTGCTGCAAGGCCAGCCAAGCAAGATGACTCTGGGAGATTTGTTCTACCCCTTCAAGGTGCAGTGCAGTGACACCAGGCAGCCTTTCAGAGCAAGGTAACAATTTATTAGTCACCTGGCATACAGAATCTGAAAGTATTTGGGTTAGCGTGAGAGAGGCAGACAGAGGATTTGGCTCCTGTTGGAGGAAGCCAAGGTTTTGCCATTTCTATTTCCCTGATGCCCATCCTTGCCCGCTCTGCCCCCTTTGTCTCTTAGTCTCTGTGGCTGTGAGCCCTGTTCTTATCACAGGTTTCTGTCACCACCAGGCCATTGTCCTTCCACTGTAAAGCCATGCTGAGTTCACATGTTCAGCTGCATTACGTGTCAATTATATAAACTGAGGGTTCCCACGGTGGTCCTGGTTCCTCTAGAGGTATGTGTTGCTTCTAGGTAGCCCTTGATGACTCATTGATGCTACTCCAAAGAGCTGTGTGACACACACATCATGCTTCCCCTCTGTCCAAGGGAGAAAATCAGTGCCCCATTCCAAGGGGTAAATGGTTCCAAAGGGATGGGTACAGATTCATATAGATCATTCATAAAATATTACAGAAAATTCCCACATTTGTCACAGTCCCAAAGTGGGGATGGGCTGTGGTGTGCCCAAATGGAAAGCAGGACTTAAGATTCTGTCCTTACCAATTAGACCCAATTCAGCATGTCTGGACCCCTATACAGCCCATTTCCCAATGGGCATTGGTTTCTGTGACTGAGCACATAGCAGGATTCACCAGCCCCAAGAACTGCTGTTAACATTTGAGCACTTTAGTTTTTCATACCCTGTGATGTGTTTTTAAACAACAACATCATTCTGTGATTAAAGGATTTTACTGATAATTGCAAAATGAAAAAAACTGCAAACTCCCCACCTGTTTCCCTTTGTTGAGCTGCATTAGGCAGCTGATGTAACACCCCACCCCCTCCAAGATGTGTACTAACAGAGTGATATAGTTTACAAAATCATATAGGAGCTACTCAAATCCCTTGTAAATATTCTTAGTGAGGCTGTCTCGCTCAGACCTCTGCTGGAGATGCTATGGAACTAGAGATACTCTACTGCATTTACCGTAAATTTCCCTACATTTCACTCTGATTTTTCAGGTTGAAAGAGGTGGCAATAGCTCGTTTAACATAAGGCAGCATAATATTTAAGAACTTTAAAGTTGAGCTTGCTGTTGGTGCAAATCTTTTTGGGCAAGAAGTGACACTTTCTCTAAACTTTATTCTTGTGTCTGACACCTGAATCCTTCCAGCAAGGTGTAGTGTTAGCAGTCTTCAGTCTTCCTTCTGGTTTTCTGAGAGCAAAGTGACTGACAAAACAGTTAGTGCTATCCAAGTGGAAACAGACCTTTATCTCTGGTGTTCACCAGTGGGCGTCCTCTCTAGTTTGTTTAGAAAGGATTTCTCTTAGAATTTTCTCATAGCTCTGTGTGGAAGCTACTCAATCCCATGCAATATAGAGATGCATTGATATTGTTAAGAAAATAAGTGCAAGTTAAAGGATCATGTAATATCATTTCAGGATAATTAGTTTACGACACATTCCTCTTTAATATGTCTCACTTTATAAGAAGTACTGGATGCTGCTGTATAGCAGAATTTTTCCAGAGCCATATTTTGTGTCATTGGCTTTAGAAATGGAACTGAATGGTTTACAGTATCTCAAAAAAGTCTCCTTTATTTGTGGAAGGATTTTCTGCTTATCTTTCTGTAATGGTGCAGTAGCTTTGCTAGGGGGTGGATTCTGAAGTATCACTTAACATCCATCCATTTCCTTAAGATTCTTGATAACATGGTTTGTATTTTGCCACTACTAAATAGGCCAGGTTTCTTAGCACGGCTTTAAAAAACAGTAAATGAGATCCTCTTAATTGGTCTGCATTTTTTTCTTTTGCAGGGTGCGTATTTTCTTTCTGTCTGTCTATCTGTCTAGAGCAAGCTGTGTTTTCTCTTCTTCCCCCTCTACTCCTGGTAGAGCATGTGGGTCTCTGCTAGGAGGTGGTTGCGTGTTGCTTTTGTCTCTTCCCCTTCCTGTATTATCCATGCCTGCTGCCAGCCACATTGAGAGTTTACACAGCCCACCACTGGACAGGTCAGAGCATCCAGCTGAGAACTTTCAAAACCAAACTGCCCAGACAGAGAAATTCCCAAACCAGGTGCTTTTCGGACACATTCCAGAAACCACACTGAGAGAAATATGGTCCCCAAAGCCCTGATACTGATTTGACTAATAGTTCATTTTACAGAGAAGTGTTTTACTGGAGTAGCATGTGACTGGTCCCCCTTAGATGTTAAAAATATTCCCACTGTGGCAGTGACAGAAGCAGAAATGGGCAGAGGTTTCAGTTTGGTTTCTCTGTTGTGTTTTAGGCTTTGGACAAGTTACCCTGCTGCGTGCAAGAGTCTCTTGCTTTTCATTTTTTGAAGCAGAAGTATAAGTCTGTTTCAGAATATAGAAGAGAGACACAAAGCTGCAGCTCAGTCAGATACACACAAAGAACATAGAGACGGATCAAATCCTCAACATATTTGAAAAAAAAAACATATTGAAGAACTTAGCACAATATGGGAACTTTCTCTCTCCATGAAATCCACTTTCTAAAATATAATAAATAAATACAATTAAATTGAATTTAGCAAATCAACACAAAATAAAGAACAGAATTTTTCCATCTGCAGAAAAGTATTGAAAATGGTTACGTCTCTCCCTTCCAAGTAACACACTCTGGGCCAAATTCCTACCTACTCTAATACCATTAAAGTAAATGGAGTTGTCTCATGCTTCACTTTGGCCCACTGGTGTTTTATGCACTGTGTATCCCAACTGCGTATAGCTGCAGCTCTGATTTGAAATTGTTTGAAACAAGAAAATCTTTTTAATTTTAAATTTGATGATATTTAGTTAGGGAAAAAAATGCAAAGGAAAGAGGAATAAGAGGAAAAGCAGCTGCTCTGCGGTGGCTCTTTGGTCTGGATGAAAATTGGGAAATGGCCACCACAATCTTGTGATTTGTTTGATTCTGGGTAAAATTGGGTCAAAAAACACAAGTGAAAAGAAGACTCTTGTTGGACAAGCTCTGAATTATGTACTTTTTTCCCTTAGGTCTTTAATAGATGAAATATCAAATGAAACAAGCCTTTTTAATTTTGTGTATTATGTCTCGCTTTTAATAACAAGGTACCTTGGAATGGAAATAGACAATACTGGTCTTATAAAATGTAACAGCCAGTTCCTGTTCCGAACACAAATCTGCTTGCAGGACCTTGTTGTGGGCTTAGAGCTGACAAGTTTGCAGATGCTACCGCTTGTTCCCTAATCAAAGTCAGATGCTATTCCTAAGCAACTTTCTCACTGTCACCACATCTCTTACCACAGAGAAGGGCTAGCCTGAGTCTGTGAGAGACCTTTTTGTTCTGGGGACGTCTGCCATATTTTTTTTATCTTTGTTCTGTGTTAGTTTTTAATTTGAGGAGTTTTCATTGGCCAATGATACATGAGAGTGAATGGGGGAGTAATCTGAAGGGAGCTGGTGTCCACAGAACATCTGTTTAAATTCAACTTTCAGACAGAGAGAGAAGCCCGTGTGCCTTCAGTTTGTTCTCTGGAAACGGCCCGCAGTGAAAGGAGAGTATTTAGTTTGAGAATTCATTAAATAATTCTGCACACAGCACTTCAAATAGAACACAAGCCCAAGAGAAGAGTTTAGGTCAAATTAAACAGTGTGGCTACAGCTGTTGTCAGGGTATTCGGATAGAGAGAACACACTGAACTGCAGATTGAGTGCAATATTTTGTTGTTGTTTTTTTAAAGGCAGCAAAGGAATTTTGATTCTGGGGAGTAAAAGGATATTAATTGGAGATGTTTATATGGTTGTGTGCTTCATGTTTTGTATCTTCCTCTCAGTTCTTCCAAAGAGGAAAATACTATCTCCTATACACTGATTTCTTGTTATTAACTGTCCTGTAGCTTTGTGTATTTAATTGACTTGTTCTCCTCCGCTATGAAATTGGAAAGTATGCAGCCCTTGTCATCCAGCTCTATGCACTGTGGTGTGGATCTCATGCATTAAATACTGTGTGACAAGAAAAGATGCTCTGCTTCCGCATGGCAAGAGATGGCCAAAGTGTCATGTAGTGTATGCTGGCACAGGGAATTTTGTTTTAGGAGCTGTGTTCACATGAAACAATCCTGGTGCTAGACACTTGGTGCATAAACATTTAGCAGTTGGAGTGCCCCCCGTTTACAAAAGGACCTGATCTCCCTCTCTCTCTCTCTCTCTCTCAAGGAAACCCAGTAGGCAGTGGGCAATAAACGTGAAAGTAAAGATGGGAGTCAATGGAAATGTTGTAATGTGTCTGAGCAGAAGCATTAGAAACTGTCCAGAGACGATGAGCTATTCAGAAATTTGCATCCCAAGACCCTGCCCTGCAGCTCCTCCAGAACCTCTTTTCTCTACTGACAGATTTTTTAATTCCCAACACCTCGGCACTTTCAGACTGCGCTTGTGATCCCCTCCCCGCCCCTTGTCTGACACACTGCTTCTCCTTCACTAGTTGTGGATTTATACTTTTTGCTTTATTGCTGCCACTTTTGAGCTCGATTTGAAACGTAAACTTCTCTCCCTCCCCTTGAAGCCAGGAAACAGTCTGGAATATACAGCCCCTAATGAGCAGTTTGAGAGAAACTTTGGTCTAATTTGTACGGTTGGAAATGGTTATGATCTCTGATTTATCTCACAATGGGATCATCTTTTAGAACATGATTGTTGTGCTTGCCAGTGGCGTGGACCTTTTTGTTTTGTTTTTGGGATTGTTGTGTAGTGTTGCTCGCTTGCTTAGTAAGTTATTTCTTCACCTGTGTTACTCCCATCGTGAAATCCTGAATTGCTAACAGTTTACTGTGTGCACTGTGATTAGACAGTAGAGTTTGCAAAAGTCTGCAGGCCACAATTCATTGTAAATGGAGTTCATTCCCCCCACATGCACCACCCAGCACACGCACAGTGTACAGCAGTGATTGTCTCTTAGACAGAAGGCTCCATTTTTAAACAAACTTCATGTCTGCGGACGTTTGACAGAGGTCAGGAAGGTCTGCAGACTTATCCTCTCAAAACAAAACCCCTGAAACATTTGAATTAAGTCACCTCTTGAAACGCCATCCCTCCGGCCCGCACACCCCACTCCCCTCAAAAAATGGATGGGTTTTCTCTGGAGAACAATAAGCCTTCTCCTCTTTTGGTGCCTATCCAGTGCGGAAGGAAAAAGATGTGGTCAAAGTGGCAGGCTGTCCAGCTTTCTTTTGAGCCAGACAGATGGTGGAGGTTAAGTGACAGCTCTGTGACTGCCTCTTCTGAAGTAATTGGAGATAATTTGTATTTTGAATCAAAACTTGACCACTGTCAGAAGAAAGGAAGGTTAATATGCAAACGACTTTACATTAGCCCGAGTTGGGTTTTTTTTTCTTTTTTCTTTCCCCCTTTAGATCCTTGTTTTCTTTAATCCTTGCTCCAGGCTATCACTAGGCTAGTCTCTGAGCTCGGTGTGACTCGTTTTCGGCTGGGGTTGTTATGAAAGCCAACAACAGCTTATTAAATCCAGTGATAATCTCTGCTACTGATACATTGTTGCTTTCCTGAGGTCCAATTAAGGCTGTGCATCTGAAACAAAATCCTAGAAATATACGGCCTCTTACCTAGAACAGTTTGCAAACAAATGCACAAGCTGCTTTCCTATTTCTGCACTAGAACTCAGACTGGCTGTATGGTGCAGGTTATTGTATGTGTGCATTTAAGATGCCCCCCCACACACACTTCTTTTGTGTAGCACTGTGTAGTGATATTAATTGTGGTTTAGGCTTCCTGTTCTGTCTGTAGATTCTTCAGTGGCTCTGGATAGGGTTTTATTTGCCTAGTAGTAATACCAACAAGTGAAAATAAGAATTAAAGAATAATTTTTAAAAGGGCCCTTTAAATAAAGCACACATTGTTTGCACTATATCAGGGTTTTAGGAGCCTGATAAAAGGATTGATAGACGCGCATTCAGTTATCACGTGTGCTCTCAAGGTGGTAAGTGAACAGTGAAAGAAGTTTGAAATAATTATAGAGCCTCATTTCAGAGCAGGAAAGGGCACCAGAAATATTGCTTCCCCAGCCATTCTTGTTGCTCTGACCATACGAGCCCTACGAGCTCTTCAACCTCATCCTAGTGCTTTTGCATGTAGGCTGCACAGAAGCAGGCGGAGATCAGCTGGAATTTTTAGCGCAATCCAATTTTTTTAAATGTGGATGCTGAATAGAACAGGTAAGAGAGACACCTGCATTGGCTTGTTCATCCAAACGGGTGTCGTGAGGCCTTTGTAAGGCACAGGGAACAGGGTAGCTATTTTCATCCCCTTGTACCATTAGTTTCAATGATATCACTTTAGACGTGTCTGCATCTCTCAGATGAGGTGGTTTCATTTTTGTAGTCTGAGAATCCCTACGAATATGCTATCAAGAGGTAACTTGTACCTTCACATGGTACGATTAATAAGTTAATTTTTCTGTACTGACCCCAAAAGATTTTTTGTACACAGCAGTGGAGAGGAGACTAGAACAAAAAGTCAATGCTGTTTATAGTGCATTTAAGTGCTCTTTCCACAGGAGTACACAAGCCAATATTGTGCTTTATTCATATACATCAGGTTTATTATGAAGCACATTTTTTCACTAACTTGAAGAAGAAAAGGGAGATGCTGGCTTGTTATTCCTGCCTTTTTCTTAACCATGCAAAGTAAAGAAATGGTTGCAAAACCTTTAGAAGCATTCAAGTACCTCAGTGACTTTCATCAGATGTTCTCTGTACAAGAAAAAGAAAAAAAATCATTCAATCTTTTTATTTTTACTTTGCTTTAATCTTATTTGATGATGTCTCAACAGGCTGGGACATGCTTTCTTGGATGGCAATTTCACTGCACCATATGTGTCTCTCACAAGATAGCAGAGTGAAATGAGTCTTGGCAGGAAGAGAACTAAACACATCGACAAAGAAAAGAAAAAAATTATTTACTTAACTCCCTGTTGCCTGCATACATTTTTCCCTTGGACTGCATCTGGAGCTGTGATTCAAAGTTAGTTTCTTATAAACATTTCTGTGAAACACAGCCCCACATTTTATTACTCTTTCTAGCCATCTGCCCTATTTTCCCCTGAAATCATGGGTTAAGCATTTCAGTGGCTAGATGATGAGCAAGTTAAAGGAAAAGGAAAATCTCTTTTCACCCAAGAATATCCAGGTTGCATGAACATCAGGCCTGAGCTCAGGGAGAGAGATCTCGTCTTACTAAGCTGCAAGAAAGCTACTGCCTTTCTTTAACAACAGCAGCAACAACAAAACGTTATTTAAAAAAGTGAAATTCCTGATGTACCAGCCGACATTCTTCTGCCAGAAAAGCCACCATCGTTCTTCCAATGAAGTCCAGATCTGTTATTTAAACTGGGTCACTGACATAAGACCCACTGGACCGTCCTGGAGTTGCCAAAGGGCTCCGTATCAATGGAGAGGAGATTGCAGATATTTATCTTGATACTGAAAGATTCCATTTCTTGTGTGTATGATGAATTCATAAAATGTATATTTGATAAATTCATAAATAAATTTCAATAGATTTCTCTGGGTTAAAATATTACAGGAATTGTTTGTAATGCAAAAAGCAAGCAAGCAAGCAACCAAAAGCCACGTGTTCCTAAGAGAAATGTCGGGATGCCTCTCAAGGTGCCGGTGTCCATTCTCTACTGTAGTGGGCTTATTGTCATATGTATAAGAGCATTTTAGTGTCTTGTCCATTGTTAAGATTCTTTCTACACTCAGCAGAAAGAGGTTTCACTAAGCATATTTATCCTAAGATGAAAACTGTACAAAGCTCCATTTATGCTGCAGTATTCGGAAGTCTTTCAGAGCTGTTTTGTTTTATTTTTACAGTAGTTCCCAATGATAACTGCAGAACTGTTTGTAGAATATGTATTTACATATCTGGATATTTAGGGAGAAAATCAATACACTATGGCCTTGTTGGTTAGTATGAGAGAGTCCTCCAAACCAGGCTATTTGTATCCATAAAAATGCAAAAAGAAAATCAGCTCCGTAATCAGGCTTACCATATTTGATGTAACTAAAACAACAAGAAATGTTGTTCATATATGCTTTCTAAATGTCAGTATATTCTGTGAAACAATGAAATACATTTTCAAATCATTATTTTGAGATGTTTACATGCATGATATTAGTAAGCTTAGATCTGTTTTAGCTGAGGACATAATTTTGATATTGGCCTAGCAATGGGATAAGGAACATAGAACAGGCATACAGTGCGTGGGACAGAATTGTTAGGCTAGTGCTGCCATGCCCAGGGTTTCTAAGAGTGAATACTGGAGACCTTTTATGATGTTTTTCAGTAGTCCTGAATGTGGAGTACTTGTGCTTACTGGCCATCTTCAGATGTTGATGTCTGGTTTATTTTGTGAGAGCCTTATTTGTGGGGGAGGGGGCAGAAGGAAAGGACCTGCAGTGATCAAGGGCTTCCCTCAAGAAAAGCCATGGTAGCCACTTAGACTGTTCATATCGATGCAACATTTACATTTTTGATTACTTTTACTACTTGAACAAAATTCTTCTTCTGTACATTACTTCCAAACTCCAAGTTCAGTGCTAGAAATTTTAAATTCATACTTCCTCCTGTGCATTGTGGGTTTTTAAGAAGTGGACATATTGTGTGGTACACAAAGTATCCGTCACTGTGGGTTTTAAATTATTGTTTTAATAGAATTCCTGTGATAGACACCAAAATTAAAGCTCCGAAGTACGAATAACATTTTTATTGATTTATATATCAAATTGAAATTGCTAATTAGATCCAGTTAGTTTTGCTGAGAATAATGGAAATAGTTTAATGCTAATACTTGCTTGCTTTCGTGAATATTGAAGACTCACGGTTTGCCACTGGGAGTCTTGTTACCGTTTATCTAATTAGAGGCTCCGATCAGAGATCAGGGCCCCATTGTGCTGAATGCACACAACAAAAAGTGCTCACTGTCTACATCAGTGCAAGCATAGGCAGGGAAGTGAGATTTTAGCTCAGACATTCACCCAAATTTACAAAATTCAATTATAAAATTCATGATTTTCACTTAGTGCTATATTGCACTCAGACCTGCAGTATAGGGGTCTGCTACCGGGTACCTGTGTCTTCTCAGCAAAATTCTGCATGGCGCAGAGGTCCATAGGAGTGGGTTGCATTGCAGGATCAGAGCTTTGATTAGTGATTGTTTCTGGCTGGATGACGTATCTATCATGTAACAACTGGTGCTGTGACAATTTCCACAAATGATCTGCAGACCAAGAATTATTTGCAGATATTAGTGAACTATTTTGAAAAATGCATAAAGTCAAGGAATTTCACAGTGTGTTTGCAGACACTGGGAACAGAAAAAAAGAAAAAAAATCAGAAGATTATTGGTTGTGAATTATTTTTTCATATTTGTCAGTTTGTGTTCTTGGGATTGGTTGCTTATTTGGAGGAAATGTATTTCATGCCTTTTAAATTTAGTTATTAATCAAAATATTAAGCTACAATAAAATATCAGTGATGTAAATTTGCATTGCTAAGTATTAGATGTTGAATTTAATCAGTACATTTGTAATTATAAAATTGCAGGATATTGAAAAACAAAGAGGAGGTGTAAGAGAAATGTAACACGAAGAGGAGTGTAGGTAAGGCTCCAAGCACGATGCAGGCTCCCCTTTGACACTAGATTCTGCAGTTCCAAGGCCCATTGAAAATCACAGGATTTCAACCACGATAAATTAGAGTAGTTATAGTTTATTGTCTGAAAAGAACTTCCAAATAAATAGGACTGTTTTTAATCTGCTTTGCCTTTGTCTTCACATAAATATCTAAAGTATCCTTCACCAACACTCTATCTACGCATTCATGCCCACTCTGCAAGCATGCACAGACAGACCACACAGCAACCTCTTACATTATCTGAACATAGCAGTTCATACAGCAGAGGGTAACCGGGGATGATGTTCTTTACCTTTTACTCATATCAAAAAAGAATAACAGTTTCAAGTGATAATTACTGTAATTATCAGATTCCAGGTTGAAGATACTTATGTACTTTAAATAAATGAAGGAATCACTTTGCAAACTACTATACCATATATGATAGGAAAAAGGTTCAGTTTTCATATTCTTTGGAGAGCAACACAGCTAAATTAGTAAGAAATGTGGAGCTAAAGTGTTGGCTTTTTAATGGCATTTTTAAAGACGGCTCTAAAATTGAACATATTGCAAAAGTTACAAAATGCATTCGTCGCCAACAAATATTTATTTTGTTTTAAAAAAACAAAACTAAATACCCCAAACCTTTCAGATTTAACTGACAGTACAAATTGTTTGAATAAACTGGATTATACTCACATTTTCGTTAGCTGTGTCATTCTTTGTTAGAAGTTAGGTAAAGAAACATTCAACAGTGGTTTTATCATTTTCTTGTTAATTGTAGTATTTAATAATAAAGAATAGATTTTGTTTTAAATTCATTGTGTCAAATTATTTAGCCACTTGGTAGTGTTTGTCCCTACTAACCGCGTGCGTATTATTTACCCGGTGCTCAGATAAAGATTCTGTTCCAATTGAGATTTTTTTTGTAAAAATTGTCATTTTCCAGTTGTGTGGACTCTTTAAAATTCTGTATCATTTTCTGTGTTAACGCAGTATCGGTTAATTCTCCAGAGGAAAAGAGAGAAGGTGTTAAAATTGGGATAAAAGCTTCATAATGCCAGAAAATCTGCTCTGTCAAACCTGAGGCCCTTTTTTCTGGTGGAAAAGATGAAAAAGGAAACACTAGTGAGTTCTCATCAAGGGAAGATTTAAATTGATATATTTTTAATAGTAGCAACACAATTATTAATATTGTCTTCAAAAACATCAGTTAACCAAGGCCGCCTTTCTTGTTAATTTCTACTTTAGATTTATTTTTGGAGCTTGATTTTGTTTTAGACCAATTGGCCCCATCATGGGGAGATGCAGTTTTTAGTGTTCTCCCTCCTTGACTATTTTCAATTCTTAAGAATGTGACATTGACCACTTTTAGCAACTGCCTTGAAAACACTGCAGCCAAACCGCAGTCCATTCTGTGGAAGTCTTTTCTTTCTGAAACAATAAGAAATGATGTTTTCTTCCCCACAGAAGGCTATAACAAATGGATTTCAAAATGCCTGGACCGTAGCAATGGCGTTTAGAAGAATGAAATCAAAGACAAAATGAAAATTATAAAATGGTAGAGTCCATTTCTTTTAGCCACACTCAGAGTTTTACTCAGTTGCGGGGAGTATTTTATAAGGACTTTCTGCCCGGTTATTCTTCCTTTGATGAAACTTTCATTAAAGTGGTTTTAGTTTTGTATTTTAACCTGTTGTGTTTAAAAGGGACCAGTCCCTTGACAGCTCTGATAGAGAGATGGCTAACGCTCCTTGGAAGACAGGAAAACAGTCACCTGCTGTATGTGCAAGGAGCAGACCAAGGAGCAGTGTGCCATGGCATGCTGTCAACAGAGGCACATTCAAGAGCACTGTCCAGTCTGTCCTGTCAAGTTTATCGTCCACTCCATCAAAGGGTCTAATGGTCAGCAGAGAGGGCTAAATGTGTCCCCTGTGACCTGACATTAACAGAGTGGACTTGTTTAAGTGTTACTGAGGGTGTCTCCAAATGATTTGGACGCCAATACCCGTTTCCCTCAATGAGCAGTCATTTGGATCATGACTCAATACAGCTTTACACTGACATGGCCGAGCCCTGAAGTGCTCCTAGGGGAACTGCCCTCACCTCTGAGACCAGCAGACAGAAGGGCTGATCAATGCCCTCTGACAACAAGTGAAACAGTCACCTCTTCCCCCACCCCTTCCTGTCTGACCAGCTTGGAAATGATAAAGATAAATGATTTTATCTAAACATGGAGACTGATGCAGAAAAAGATGGGGAGGCAAGTCTAACTAGATTTCTGTACAGTCCCATAACCCTGCTTTTCACCTTTTGAATACCTAAAAAGTTAGGTTTATAGAGCAAATGTGGAGGTGGTTTAGTCCAGATTAAACCATTTGGAACCACCTATATTGCTGTAGCTTTTCTCTCAAGGAAGGCTGCTGTGTATGAATGTGTTTGTTTGTATAGGTGTGGATGACAATGTTGACAATAAAAAGCATTTGTTTGGCCTGTCTGGTATTGACAAAGCCAAACACTAAGAAAGCTGCAACCTTTAAAGGGAGATCCAAAAATAGTTAATTGGAATTTTTTAGGTTTTTCTTTTTAAAATAATCATACAATAAGTGTTTCCTTCATAATTTCCTACAGTCCTCCGGAAAAATCCTCATCTGACTGGCATTAGATATCCTTCATTAGATATCTTTAATGCTATAGGAACAGAATAAAAAATAGGCATATCTAACACCCTCAGATTAGACCAATTGTGAAATGTACAAAAATACTGGTATCAAAGATGAAAAGTATATTTCAATCTGTTGGTAATTATTCCAAAGTACAATCATAATTCTGTTTTTCATTTTCATTTTAAATGCTTATTTTCTTTGTTGAACATTTTTAAAGTATTTTTTTTGTGTTGGAAAATAAAATATTTTCTGCAGATTAATCTGATCATTGAAAATTTGACTCTTCTAATCTAACTGAGCAATTATATGAGGCAGGTAAATGTTTTGGAAAAAACAATTTTGAATGAAAAATCATATAGGGTTTTTTGGATATTTTAAAACCCATTTTTCCAGGTATTTTCTATAAATCTGAGATAATATTGTTAATGCACAATTAAAGAAAACTGTTTTTGATTCCTTTCATTTCTACTACGTTGCTCTCTGTTTCTAAACCCGTCTTCCTGTTTTCTGAGGCAAAACTAGGGATAGAAATTGCAGGGGAAAATGAACCAAATAATTTGATTTTTGATAGGGGTTTGTAGTTTGTCAAAGCTTTTTGTCATTTAGATGACTATTTGTATAAATAAGTCTGAAAACACATTGTATTAACATAATTATTTACATAAAATATCTTTACTTTTTTTGCTTTTATTAATAATTTTTATTTTGTTTACAACTTCCAATACAGTGTAGTAAATACTCTCTGTGTGTATATAAATATATCTCCATTTCTGTGTGTTGTCTCAAAAATGTTAGATAATATCAGTTTCTTAAACGTGATGTTTATAAAATGTACATAGTTGGGTGAATTATTTATAACAAAAGAATAAAGTAGGTTTTATGCTTTATATACCAACACTAACAACAGAGTCACTTCTTCTTTGGAAACACAAATATTTATTATAGTATTGTACTTAAAAAAAAGACCAAGCCTCTAAAGTGTCAAAAGTCAAGCTTAACAAATTTAAAAGCAATGAAATGAAAACCCAGTTAGGAACAAAAGGTCTTTTTTGAATTTACCGAAAGACTGTTGCAAGAACTAAAGAGGACAAGATCTGTGCCTCCAGTATCCTGTTTATTAGGTCTAATGATCATCTTCAAAGGAATATCATAGCTGTGTGGCATTTAAGAATTTAGAAGAATTCTATGAATTTTTGTGTTTTTAGCTGCAAAGTATATGTAGGTTAAAAAAAATGCTTTAGTGCTCCATTTTCTATATCTCTGCTATGCGGGTACAGCACACATAGTAAGTATTCAGTATAAGGACAGACATATACTCTGTGTGTCTGTATACATTTCATAATTTTAACATTTGAAATTTGGCATATATGTGTATGGTTAGAAGACATGAAACACTGCGTACTTTATATGCAAAAATTGCAATTCTTTCTTGTTCACAACCACTATCTTTTACTCATATCTTACACAGAGATGTTAGTATTTTTATAAAAAGCAATATTAGTAATTATTTAACCTGTCCACGGTACATACACTCCCCTTACTTTCGCTGCGCTTATGGAATAGAATCCATTTGAAATAGTGTGGCAGTAGTCTCTAGCATTTATGGAAGAAAGTACAAATTCAGGATAGGGTACAGAAATAGCAGCCAATGATTAGTTAGGAAATATAAAAGATGAGGCTGTTCTCTAATGTGGTTTTAAATATGTTTTGGAACCAATGTTGAGATAATTATACGGATATAAAATCAAATCTGCATTATGAAAATGAAAACTCTAAATAACAAAATCATAACCCAAAGCATTTTCCTCCCTGCTTTCCAAGGGGGATTCGTGGTCTTAGGGTTCCAGCAGAATGCAGAAAGATGACAGTGAATCTTAAGAGCCCACATTTAGGGAAAAAATAGTTATTAGAGGAGCTGAAGGAATCAATCCTAAGGAGATGGCATATCAGGAGTCAGAGTTGGAAAGAGGGAAATAGGAACTTTATATAAAAGAAATGAAGTAACCTTTCATCTGAACCATGGCTTCTGTATCTTTCATTAGCTGACTGTCCATAAGAAATTGCAGACTCCTTTTAAACTCAATTCTGTGGAAGGGGCTTCAATTGCAAATATAAAAATAATATGCTACAAAGGTGAAAGTATGTGAGGCCAAGGCAAACACCCGGCTAAACAGTTGCCTTAATTCTAACACAGGGAACAAATCTCTTAGTACCACGGTGTCATTAGAGTGGAAATTATTTTGTTTTTATCATTTTAATATTATGAACAGAAAATCAGCCTTCTGTGCTGAGCCTTCTGCTTTTGAGAGTTGAGTATGTTTTTATTATAAAGCATGGTTATATTCTCTGTCTCCTGCATTAACAATGAGGATAGGGTAGGGGGTGGGTCGGAGGGGGCTGAAATGACAGAATGAGAGAGGGACACACAATAGGATGACCGTGACTTTGAACAAATAAATAAAACATGTGAATCTCAGTCTCTGCTCTCCCCTACCCCCACTCCCCATCCAACTGTGATTAAATTTGCTGTGGTCATTTCCCAAATGTCTGCCTGATAAAAAAAAAAAAAAAAAGAAAAAAAAAAAGAAAAAAAGCACCCATACATAGCCTTTTCTCACACCATGGCCTAAAGCAAGGGCCCTTCCTGTGGCTATCAATCTGCAGTCCTGCCAATCACACACACACAGACACGCATGCCGCTTTCATTACCAAAAATGCTTCACATTTGATTGTGGGCCCCCCCCCCAAAATCTGTAACTCCAACTCTGCCCCCTTAATAAACAGCCGCTCACTCCCCTTTGACTCTCACTGTGCAGCTGAAATGGGGTTTCCTCAATCCCTCTCCCCACCCACCAGCTTCCCTGCAAACTGTGTGGTGTGCGGTGAAAAATAATACATTTTAATAAGCCTTCAGAAAAGCAAAATGAGTTTTGCTCTGCAGACCTGTTCTTTAGGAACAGAAAAAGGTGAGCATGTTGGGGGGCAGGGAGGGGGATTTAATATTGCAAGAGATAATGGCAACGATGTTAATATCCGGAATTTTCAATGTACCATACGTACATTTTGTTTTTCCTTTTAGCACGATTTATAATTAAAGATTTTAATCTGGCTTCACATTGAGTTAATAAGCCCTTTGATTGATTAGGATTCATAAAATTGCCATTTCCCGCTGACGCTTTGTGTTTCTGGGGATGTTCTTTGAAAAGCCGGGTTAAGGTGACTAGGAAGCAGCCATTGTTTAGGCTGAGCTGTGCCAATTCTGGGAATTTGGAACCGCTTTATTCAGAGTTTGTCCCCAGCAATATCTGGTTTGTTCCAGCCAAATTAGTGCAGATAGAAATCTGCTGAGTATGTTAGAGCCATTTTTAGGGAAAACTTTTTTTTTTTAATTTCAGCAGGTGTTCCACACAATTACTGCCTCTCTTACTGACCTGTTCTCGATGAAATCATACTGAATTTATAAAGGGAACGTTAAATTGTTTAAATATAAAAGAAAAATATTACAAAACAAATAATCTGGATACATCAAAGCCCTGAAAGCTGCATTCTCATTTCTCTCTTAAATTCAGTTTCCACTTATGTGCTTTTAGAGCCAGTACTGTAATATGGAGGAAGTGTGATCATCTGGTAAATACATATTATAATAACAGAGAGATGCTGTTTATTGCTATTTGATCATCTTAAAAGTACTTTATTTTTAAAAAACTTAAAAATAAATGATGGTAAATTCCAAAGTCTATAAGGAAGAATGAGCGAGGGAGAAAGCTGCTGATTTTAGAACTCCTGTCAAGTGGAGGCAGGCTGCTGTCTCCAATTTGTGTGTGTGTGGTGTGAGACAGAGAGAGAGAGAGAATTTCTTTCTTATTTTAGCTGGGGTAAAAAAGTGACCCTCTTTAGCTTCAGAGGGGCCTCACTGTGTGGATTGAATCAGAGCAAATTCCCTTTGTGTTTTCTTTTCTGAAGGGACATGCTATTGTTGAGAGTGGGGCGTCTTGTAACACCAAGTAGTGCTGGACTGCGAGCAAATCCTCTCCAGATAATACTCAAGTTATTTCCCAATCAATACCAGCTACCCTCCCCCATCATTTACCCCAATTTATTTGGCACAACTATCATTTCCTTAGCCCTTTATTACCATTCAGACATTCTACAAATGCAAACATTTAGGGCACAAGAGAAGACATGGGTGAAGCAGGGACTGTGCAGAAACAGCACCATCTCCAGCTAGCTCGGCTTCTGAATAGGAGCAGCAGATGCTCGGGACTGAAAACCGAGCGTTAAACGTCGTCATTGGCAGGAGGCTTAATTGAACAGCTTTTTAGATTAAAATATCTATTTCCTGATTCTATTTTAGAGGAAATAATTTAAAAAATATTCTGTATAATATTTGTAATCCTTCCCCATCCATTCTTCTGCAGTGACCAAGAGGATTTTATTTTTAAATACTTTGCACCGGCACAAATCGACAGTGATGAAAATCCTGCAGTAACACAGGATTTTGCTTACAAATCGACAAAAATGTCCCTGCCAATCCCCAGTAATTTCCTCCATCTCCATAACTGACCTCATGCATTTGGCATTTTAAGAGCTGATTGGTGGAGTTTTAATGTGAACAATGAAGAATATTTATCCTGAGGAAGAAAAAAAATAAAAAATGCACCACAAAAATAATTGACCCCTCTGATTAATAATTTTATGCAGCCAATATTCATGTATGTGGCATTACAGAATTAAAATAAATTTAAAACAAATTCAGTTTTTTTCTAAAGCAGGTCATAGGCAATGACGAGCAACGTAAGAATAATTCCCGGTGCAGTGTTTTACATCAGTTAAAGGTACCTTTGAATGAATGTCAGCTCCTTTCTACCTTAGTGCTGGCCGATCGATGCTTCATTAGGCCGAATTGTCTTTTGCCCATGCAACCTTGAAACCAGTCCCTTTAATTACCTGTGAGGAAGTCGGGGACCCTTTCTTTCTCTCTCTCTCTCTCTCTTCTCTATCTCATTCCTTTTTTCTCTCTCTCTCTTTCCAGCAGAAGGCTCGGGGAAATGGGGATGGGTGGATGGGGGTCACTTACATTTATTCACAGGCAGCCTGAGTACATCCCTGCTTGATAGAGAAGCTGGGAGAAGAGAGAGTGGGGGCAGGGGGAGTTAGGGAGGGGAAAAAAAGAAATACTGGACCCAGAGGTGAAAGGTCAGGGTTCAAGTCCAGACTACAGATCTATTGAAGAGGTTTCAGACAGCCAGGCCTCCACTTGACTTTCTCATCAGCTAGCCCCATGATTCTTCAGCTGCTTCCTTTGCACTACTGTTGCTCCTAACTCCATAGTGCTAATTACCGGGGGCTCTAAAATGGTGCAGCCAAGGGCTGCAACATCCAGGGAGACGTGCTGGGCTCCAATGACAGGCTTCCCTCATCCAGCTCACAAGAAAACAGGGAGCTAAAGCCAAATAGTTTAAAGGAGGAGAGGGAATGTATGTGAGCGAGCACTAAGTGTGGCCTAATTTAAGACCTTCCATTGCACGAGAAGGGGCTGCAAGTAATTGTCGGCCCTGCAAGTGGCGTGCTGAAGAAAGTGCATAAATAATCTTATTTGTTATGCACTATTAAAAATTCAGAAAGATTTAAATTCAGGTGGTAATCTGGCCATCCGAAGGGATAGGTTTCTATTTAATACCAAGGTGGTTTTACCTACATAATTATGATGGGAATTTTTATAATGAGGTAATAAACCTCAGCATAGAAATGGTAATTGTATGTATGTGCTCTACTAGCAGTCGTGAACCCCAACCCCTCACATTTATGCCAAGTTGTTCCTACCGGTACTCAGATGATTTTGGATAGTTTAGGATTTTGGACCCCACTTTTGTCCTGCAGCACCAGGGCGCAGTTGCTAACAAAGGGAAGCTGATTTGGCTGCTTTATTGTCTCCTCCTGCACTTCCCACCCGCTCAGGAGTTCAGTTTGTATCATCTGTTCTTTCATTGTTCTCCTTTAAGAAGCTGCAGAGTACAAATTCCAAGGGCCATTGGGGCCATTGTGTACTGAATAGAGAACTGGGGAAAGCCCCAAATAAATGAAAAGTTTCAGATGGGTATTTAAGTAACTTGAAAAAAATCATGCGTATTTTATTTTAAAGCAATGCTGTCCTGGCTGTTCTGTGATGCTGAAAAATGAGATGTCACCCAGTGCTCAGACACCTCTGCTCTGTGGAGAGCCATCTCATTTGGTCTATAACCCCACCCAGTCAAGGGGTTACAGTGGGCAAGTGCCCTACCTATTCCAGTGTGCTGCATAAAAAGGAACATCCTTAATAAAAGTCCTCCCCCTCCATCTCCACCCTCAGCTTACACAACAGTCACACATTGAGCTGTCATCCACCTATTGCAGCGCAATGCTCTAAAACCCAGAGCAGAGAAATCCACATGCAGTGTGCCCCACAGCACAGCATCTTAGATTACAGTAAATACTAGCCCTCACCGAATGCCATTATTTGAAAGTGATCAGTGAAGCTGTATTCTGCATTCACTGCAGGGCTTTATCTCACTCGAGAGCTGTGATGTCACTACGTTAAGCTAAAATAACCACTGAACATGAGAACAAGAGAGATGCGGGGGGAGAGAAATATGAGCAGCATATTACAACTCACGTATGTGAATCACACAGCCAGACTGTGAGCAGTCCCTGCGCTCAAAGTATCTTCTTAAACAGAAGGGAGAAAGAGGGAGCCAGAAACCAGTCTTCAGTCCCTACCACTGAGAGCTCTCGTGCATATACTTGGCCAGGGTGTCAGTGGGTCGTGTGAGTGCATTTTCATTTCTTAGCCTTTATATGGTCTGCCAAATAAATAGGGGTCTGTCTGTATTTACATGCGCTTGAGTAATTGATCTGTGTGGTTTTATAGTGTATCTGAGTGGGCATCACCACATCTCCTCTCCTCTCTCTCCACACATGCTCATACAGCCATAATGCAAATACTCCTAGATGTGTACATGCAGAGCACATTACAGCGAGGCTTGGATTCAGAGCCCCACATGCGCTGACTGCCTGACAATGCCCTGTGGTCCCTCCATGTGACATCTGTGGAAAGAAGGTTCTTCCTTCCTGGGGGAGCAGCTTTGCTAATCCAGTCTGTTCTTCGCTGCCCCATCAGCTCAGGGGGTGTTGTTTCTAATTATGGTGGTACTGACTGGAAAGGTGTCATTCAAACGGTGACTACCACCGGTTCTTACAGAACTCATCCATGGGGCCTTCAAACACCCTAGCCAGTTGGAAAAATGTCTCCAAACCCATGGCTCTGTGTGTGTGTAATGCTGCTGCAGTGTGTGTGGTGTGTGAGGCATGCCTGTTTGCTGCATGTATGCAGTATGTGCTACAGTATGCATAGCTGTGTATGGCTGCGGTATGTGGCACCAAGCGTATGCAGAATGGGGTGGTCACTAAGGAATATAGTTCCCTCATCCTTTCTAGTAACTATCATGTCTGGATCCAGGTTGATCAGAACAGTGGTTGAAAGAGCTTTTAAAAGAGTTACAGTGTGACAGAGTTAAAAAAAGAACTAGATAAATTTGTGGAGGACAGGTCCATCAATGGCTATTAGCTGGCTGGGCAGGGGTGGTGTCCCTAGCCTGTTATTGCCAGAAGCTGGGAATGGGTGGCAAGGTGGATCACTTGATGATTCCCTGTTCTGTTCATTCCCTCTGGAGCACCTGGCACTGGCCACCATTGGCAGACAGCACCTGGGATCGATGGACCTTTGGTCTGACCCGATCTGGCTGTTCTTATGTTCTAATGAGAAAAACCACGGGTTCCATGGCAGTAGATCAGCAAAAGTGGGGAGGAGGAGCCAGACGTGCTCGTACCTCAGCCCTGCTTCAGTAAGTATGGCAGAGGAGAAAACATCCTCACCTGACATGGAAATGTGACCTGCAAGGGAGGAGAGGGGATGGCCCAGGAAATATAGCAGACACCTAGGTCTCAGGGTAGGAGAAGGTGAGTGCCTTAGCCGAATGACTGGGAGAGCCCCCCCCGCCCCACTACATTCTGCTAGACCAGGGGTTCTCAACTATGAGTTGCAACCGCATTGTAATGCGGTCACCAAGGCTGGTGTTGGCCCTGGGCCCCCAGCAAGCCTGAAGCCCAAGCCCACCACATAGGGCTAAGGTTACTTGCCCCCCTGCCCAGGCAGAAGCCATTGGACTTCAGCTTTGGTCCCCTGCCCGGAGCAGCAGGGCGTGGGCAGGCTCAGTCTCCAGTTTCCCCTCCTCGGGTTGTGTAGTAATTTTGTTGTCAGAAGGGGTCACGGTACAATGAAGTTTGAGAACCACTGTGCTAGAGCCAGTGGGATTTACCCAAATGCCCCAGGAGACAAAGACACGTAACCCCCCATTCCCTCCAGCAGCCCCCAGGAGTCTGCTGGAGCTGTGGGATCCCCCACATTAGTCCCCAGGTGGCTTCTAGAGTCAGTGGGTTTAGCCCCGTTCTGCCAAGCAGTTTTCCCAAAGCAGTGAGGTTTATCCCTGACCATGAGGAGGGCTTTCCTAGGAGGGGGCAGAAATGGGACAGAGTTCAGAGACCAGATTGCTGTAGAGTCAGTGTTACAAGCTTCAAGTAATAATGTGTAACTAACAAAGGGATCCGGGATAGTGTATCAGTCAGATACAGGTGGGGGTGGGGAATTTGTTGTCGAACAAAATGTTTTTATCAATCCAAAACTAAAAAGTTTGGTTTGATTTTGAGCACTTTAAAATGTTTATAATTTTTTTGTAAATAAAAGGAAAGAACAGTTCAAAATGAAATGCTGTTTTGAACTGAAAAATCGAAATGTTTGGTTTTGAAAATGTCAGAACAAAATGTTTCATTTTTTTTAAACTTTTGGGAGTTTTTTTCCCTAAATGAACTGTTTAGTGAAACCAACATGAATTTTGTGAAATGTTTCAGTGTTGCCAAATCTGCATTTTTTACAGAAAAAGTTTTGTTTGGTAAATTTCATCTAGTTCTAATGACTTGGATATCCCCCATCTGTTTGTATCCAGACCCCCCTTCTGTCTCTTGTCTAATATGTTGATTGTGAGCTCCTCGTGGCGGGAACCATCTGTTTGTTCTGTGTTTGTGCAGTACCTAGCACAGTGGGCCCCGACTGGGCTTCGAGGCTCAATGGTAGTACAAATAATCAATAATAATAACGTGTCTCCTACCTGCCGTTAATGTGTGCAGTGGGGCCTGGCTGCTGTATGTGTGTGTGGCCTGGGTGCTGGCTGGAGTGTGTGTGCCTGCACCCCTAATGCTTTATGGGATATGTACACATCTACTACCGCTCCTATATGGAACGTGTAGGGTGGGTGCGCACGTTTTCCAGCAGCTGATGGAAGATGCCTGGTTTGTGTGTGTGTGTGTCCTGGGATCCATAGGGGAATGTGTCTTTGTCGTTGCATGCCGCAGTGTGACAGACTATGTGCTTTCATGTGTGTGTCTGATGCCTGTAGTTTCTCTCTTTGTGCCCCCAGGAAGTTCTTGCTGTACTACCTTCCTTGCATTTAGTCATCACAGTTATTTGTGTGTTAATTGCTGAAATAGCTTTGAAAGCCCCAGCCTAAGAGTTGGACTGTTTAGACAGTGCCTCTCTCTGCACATGCCAGCGAGCCTGGTCACACGCGCAGGCAGGCAAGGAACAGTCTCCCTTTATTGCACAGCATCAAATAAGGTCAGTGATGCTGTGTGTGCTGCCGCCACCTTTTATTGTCCGTGTTCTCGAGGAAACCTATAAAAGTTCCTGTTTTGATATCTTGACCCACGGCGTTGGTCACATGCTGCCTTGTGGTTTAGAGCTTTAAAGAAACAGCGAGGGAAAGGAATAGAGGGAGAGAGAGTTTGCCTTAGGTGATAAACAGCAGTGTAAGGCCCGAGGCTTTATAAAAAAAGAGGGAGGGGGTAATGCTCTGGGGCTTTATTTTCTTGCACTAAAAATCAGTTTTATCAAGAGTAACTGCAGAAACTGGGAGCGAGAACACATTCTTCTTTAAGCGACTCCCACACACATTCAAGCATGCACAGACGCACTCTGTAACACACCCAGCGTCACTTAAAACACAGGGACATACTTCTCTACAGTTATGCAGCTTTGCCCACAAGAGCTCATGTTTACCCCTACAAACAGCCTTCTCCCTCCCGTGCACATGGTGTGTGGACAAGTATTTGTTTATCCAGGCATGACACAATTTTAATGCGACTATCTCACAGTAATTTGTCTTTCACCTTCATCCCCTGGGTAGGTTAGCGTCACCCTTTCTTCAGGCTGATCCCCTGCGACCGCACTGCCCCATTATGTATTTCCCTGAGTTTATGTGCTTGTTTATCAGTCTGGCTTGGAATTCTGTAGTTTGTTTGCACATGCTAATAGTGTGCTGTGTGATCATACTGGGGCTGGTGCAGACAGTTGGCATAGGGAAGGAGTACAGTTGAGTGATTTGTGCTGGTGAGTTGAGAAGCTATAGATGGTATATCTATACTATCAAAAAGAAAAGAAACCCATGGCAGCAAGTCTCAGAGGCCAGGTCACCTGACACAGGCTCACGGGGCTCATGAAACGGCTAAATATAGCAGTGTAGACATTCCCACTCGAGCTGGAGCCCGGGCTCTGAGACCCAGTCCCTTCAACAGGTTTCAGAGCTGGGGCTCCAGCCCAAATAGGAGTGTCTATATTGCTGTTTGTAGCTGCATGGTGCAAACCCCAGGATCCCAAGCTTGTTGACCTGGGCTCTGAGATGCTCTGCTGCAGGTTGGTGTGTTTGGGGGGTGAGGCAGCAGTGTAGACGTACTCAGACTCTGTCATCTAGTATTTTGTCCTAGTGTTGCTGTTTCGCTCTGGCAGGCCAGGATGTATCGAAACCCAGACTGTTGATGAAGGGGTTAAGGAGCTGCTGTGGGTGAGTGGGCCCTGTCTCTCCAGCCCTGCAATCACCTCAAGGTGGAATATAACCTTAGAAGCTGGCTTTTCCCAGCATTACTTTTCTGGCTGGCTCTGGGAGAGAGCAGATGGTGGCTTTATGGCTCCCAAAGGAGGCTCCTGGAAACCTACAAGGAAACTGCCCTCAGGAAAGCCATGTACCAGCCCCACCCTGTGCCTACCAGGAGACAGCAACCCTGGTGTACGGGCCAAGTAAGGTAGGTTTAGCAAGCTCCAAGATGAGCTGCTCAGTGGGGTTGGGGAGTCTGAGCCCATTCAAAAGGGAGTGGGGGCAGGGGTGGGAGACAAGACCCCATCACCTTCAACACAAACAGACTATTAGCTCAGTTTGTATCCTAGAGATCCCTGCTTCAGCGTCCACACAATAGCAGGTGCCCATCGCAGCCGGAGAGCTGGGATGCCTGGGTGTGGTGAAGACAGACACTGTCCTGGAAGCAGCTCAGGTTAGTCTCAGCAGGGGGCACGGGAAGGGATGCATTGGCCAGGGTACATGGTTAGGGACACTCGTACATCAGGTCTTGCTTTGGCATTACACTGAGCTGCTTGTTCCATCAGGAAGGGGAAGAAAGCTGATCTGAATGTGCAGCTAGAAAACAATTTATGAATAAACATAAACTTTGGTGCAGAAATAAGAAGTTTGTGTCTAATGAGCACTGTCCACTTTGAGTTTACATTTGGGTAATTGGCTGAATTTCAGCTTTCAGCACTAGAGCTTGGGTCTCTGTTGGACATGAACTTTTCAACAGTCATTTGAAAAATTACTGTGAAGCCCTCAGCAGTAGATCATTAGAATTGGACACCGGATAAAGGGTTGAGGCTGAGGCAAGAAAGGATTAGTGCTTTTCTGCTCTCCATTCTAGCTTGTGCAAATTAACCCATAATATGCCTGTGAGCCCCAGCAAAAGAAAGTGAGATGCTGGCCAGGCATAATCCTCTCAATGTCCTCGTTTCGGGTTGTTTTTTCTCGTGGGTTATTGAGATTCGAAACAGAAATGCTGGAATGGCCAGCCAATCCTATTTCAGATTATTGGTATGGCTTGTTCTGTCCCACCCGTATATGAGGGAGGATTGTTCAGAGGACAAGCCTCTGTCTCTGTCACCCCGGTGACATGCTTGGAAATGAGGCCCAAGCAGGTAAAATTGATGGACCCCAACTATGTGCCCATTCAAGGGGCATGTGAGTAACTTGTGAGGATCCTAAGGGATATACCTAATTTTTATAAAAGACATCCAGTCCTGTCTTGAATATGAAGGTGCAGGCCACAGAGATCACAGCTCCTAACTGCTGGTGAGCCATTCAGACTGATCGAAAATTGCATGCTGGGACCTGGACTATCTGTAGGCTCAACCTCTGTAGAAAAATGAGAAAGGCCTGCATAGTAGAATGCCGTTGGTCAAATTTAGCTTTCAGGGTACACTTGGGCACACCTTAGATAAAGGAGCTGGTTTATCATGGACAATGTAGGATAAGATACAGGAGGATGTCTCTCAGCTTCCAATACTGCTGCTGGCCATCAGGCAGACATCAGCACTATGTGGGAGGAAGGCATGATTAAACCCCTTTCCAAAATACCAGACCTGAATTTTCAGATCTGCTGAGTGCTTCCATTGACTTCGTTTGGAGCTGTGGGGCTTCACTATCTTAGGGTATGTCTTCACAGAAAAAACCCCCCCCCAGGGCTTGCCCATGCCAGCCGACTTGGGCTCATGGGGCTCAGGCAGCAGACCTGTTTCATTGCTGTGTAGACATCCCGGGCTTGGGCTGGAGTCTGGGCTCTGGGACCCTCCCTCCCTGCAGGATGCTAGAGCCCGAGGTCCAGCCTGGGCCCAGAACTCTACACAGCAACGAAACAGCACCACAGTCTAAGCCGGCTGGCACAGGCCAGCCACGGGTGTCTACTGAAAATCAGGCCCATTACGTTCACTCAGACCCTGAATATTTGTGTAAACTCTTTTCATACAAAAATGCAAACTTCAGGCACATCTCTTAGGAGCACCTGGTGGCAATAGGATCATTCATCAGTCCCTCTCAGTCTCTTAGGACACCTAAATCAAGCACAGTTTAACCTGTGGGAACCTGTACTTACTGACTTCTAGATTTTTGTAGGGAAATCTGGTTTTGAGCTAACATGCAAACACATTTTCTCCACGCAACAACTATAGATAGTCTTAGCTCCGTCTGTGCTAAGTGTCTGTCTCTTGCTAGGTTTAATACCATCAAATTAGTTTAACATGGCACGGCGGGCGGGAGATGTCTCCAGACAAATCGAGACCTATGTGTGCAGTGCTGTGTGCAACAGGCACGTTAATCAGAGGGTGGATTACTGCTTTAGAAAGTCTGACCTCCTAGTAAGCCCAGTTATTGTTCCTCGGGAGCCCAGTTATTGTTCACAAACAAGAGAGGCAGAGGCAGAAGCACTGTAAACATGCAGAAGTACAAGTGAATGGTTGGGGAGCAATGAAACCATGTGAAATGGCAGATGGGAAAAGAGCAGGCAGGACATACCACAAGGGAAGCAAAATGGCAGAAATTAATCTAATTTCTCTCAGAATAAAGGGGATTATAAATGTGCAGGGTAACCAGAGAAATAGGATTGGAGGGATTCCAAGCTGTGGGTGTCTGTTCTCCCCAGCCACACTCCTCAGAGGGGTAGAATAGTATAGTGGTTAGATCACAGAGGTAAATGTCAGAGAAGTCTGTTTTCTTAATCCTGTAATTTATATCACTGACTTGCTGAGTGGCCTTTATTATTAATAATAATTATAATAAAAAATTCTTAACCTGCCTTCTGTTTCCCATCTGTAAAGTTGGATACAGAATATCTACTTTTTTGAAGTGTCTGAAAACTTTGAATGCAGAGTATAGCATATGTTCAAAATAGTATTATTACTTCTTGTAGTATATCCATAATGACCAGCTTCAAGAAGTGAAGGCACACCGGAATAATGGCTTTTCCTTTCTGCATGGCTGAAGGCCTTCACTGCTGTCTCTCGCAAGTAACCAAGGTGTTGGTGTTCTGGCATAATTACAGTACCTGTTACACTTCGGAACTTGCAGCTTAGCAGTAAGGTTAATGGAGACCTGCCCCCTCGACCATCCCCCCCAATTTTTTTTTATTACGGTGGCTGGAAGAGAGTTATACCTGTTCTCAACACCAACTGCAACTTATTCAACAAAAGAATCTTAGCTGGATGGTCCCAATCCCATGCAGATTGTTATCTGATGGCCAGATTAGGCTAGATAATGAATTCTTCCCATCCCTGGCTGATTCTGTGGTATGATGCATGGCTGGGGCAATGCATTCCTACAGCTGGTGTACCTGGCAATGGGGAGGAACCCCAGGGCAAGGGGGGCGCTTTCGGGAGTAGAGCTGGCATAGAAGCTCCTACAGCGCCCACCTCACAGGTGGCTGCTATCATTAGGATACGGTTGAGGCTTTCCTGCAACCCTAGTGATCAGCAGCTGCATATCAACCCCTTGGGGCTTTGGAGGCTGGCATAATTAACAGCAGCCCCAGGGTAGAGAGTGCAAATGGGACTTGGAACCACTTTTCAACCCCCTTCTGAGTTGCCCTCTCAGTTCTAGCCAAAGATCTGGGCCACTTTGTGTGCAGCCTGCATACCACCTCAGCTCAGACTAAGACAGAAGAACCCTTGTGGGCTGCCCAAGCAGGTAGGAGCTCTGCTAAGCGTTACTCAGCTGGAAGTTGCTCTTACACGCTGTACATCAGACAAAAGAAATCTGCTGAACTGGGTTCTTGGTGGGATCTGGATATTTTTAATCTGCTCAGTTGAGTGGCTTCAAAATTCACAAAGCTTCTCCTCTCCCCCTCCCCCTCCCCACAGTTGTGAACTCCCCAATATCAAAATGCAAAGAGGAAGCTTGACATGCATCCCTTTGGCGTTGGTAGAATCCCAGCTCACAGGCATGCCTTACGCTCACCTTAAAAGAGATGCGACTGACATGGAGAGACACAATTCTTTCACGTTCACAACCACTATCATTTACTCATGTCTCACACCGAGATGTTAGTATTTTTATGAAAGCAATGTTAGTAATTATTTAACCTGTCCACGGTACATACTTTATTTGCCTGGGGTCATCAACAGGCTAGGATCATTTAGAGCAGTGGCTTTCAACTTTTTTTCATTTGCAGACCCCTACAGTTTTTCAAATGGAGGTGCAGGCCCCTTTGGAAATCTTACACATAGTCTGCGGACCGCAGGTTGAAAACCGCTGTTCTATGTTAATGACAGCAAAGAATCCTGTGGCACCTTATAGACTAACAGACATTTTGGAGCATGAGCTTTCGTGGGTGAATACCCACTTCTTCAGTCATGCATCTGAAAACTGGGTATTCACCCACGAAAGCTCATGCTCCAAAACGTCTGTTAGTCTATAAGGTGCCACAGGATTCTTTGCTGCTTTTACAGATCCAGACTAACACGGCTACCCCTCTGATATGTTAATGACAACCACTCATGGACTCCTTAGACATAATCTGGGGACCTCCAAGTTGAAAAGCACTGTTTTGTGGTGGTGTTGGAAGCAGCAGCCCTGATTTCAGAGTCTGTAGAGAGGACAGGCCCGTTCTGAAGGCTGATTATACTGAAACCTCTCCTCTCACACTGCAGAAAGAGGCTGAGAATTAACCAGAAGCCTTGGGGATTTTCTCTTGCTGTTGGGTTATATGGGAAGCGGTCAGGAATGCCCATCTAACACCTTACTCAGGAGTTTGGGAAAAGGGTGGTTTTGATTTTTTCAGAACCATTCAATTCACCAAATAGTGTGTTGGCTCATCACTGAAACCCTTCAGCAAACCCACAGTGTTTTGAAGAATATCAACAAGGGCCCCGTATTTGCCATGGGGCTTTGAATGCTCTAGCCTCAGCTAGTTTAATAGGGCTTAGGTAATATGTTTTGCTGCTCTTGAGGTATGTAATTAATTGGGAATAATTCTCTCTCATGTTATCACTCAGTATTCAACAGTACATTCAGGTAAGGAGGAAAGAAAGCTTAAGACAAAGACCCAACAGAAACTTGCGGTCAGAGAGCTGGTTATTTCAAACAAGACATGAAGCATGCTTTATGTACCATGTTTTGTAATTTCTAAAATCAAAAGTTTAAGGCTAATGGGGGAGGGCAGGGTGTTGGTTTTGGTGAGGGACGGGGAGACAGAGATCAGGTTTCACATGTGGCCCCTCCCTTCTTGGCAACATTTATTTTCCAGTGGTTCAGTCTAATTAATAAAAGACCTGCTCAAGCACACCAGCCCTCATTGGACATGTCACTCGTTAATCATGCGACCCTCCTAGCCTTGGGTAATGACCTTGAAAGAATATATCAGCCCATGATGGCGGGAGTGAAGAATTAAATTGTTTCTCTGAGTGCTTATGGTCATTGCTGACAATTTATATGAGACAGCTGCCCTAAGCCATGCACGCTGGCCTTTGTGTAGTAATCATTTTCCCAGGCAAGAATGGATTGCTGGCCAGACAGTGAGTGGTCCAAGCCATCTTGCATCTTGGTTTTATTTTGGGTCTTATTTCTTTGTTTGACGGGGAGGGCTATACACACGGGAAATCCTCGTGAATGTTCTGAGATTGAAAACTCTGGGTGATATTTTTGTTGGCCTTCCATCTCATGCTGTACTCAGCTTTCCCCTCTGGTTTACAGGGTTTACATGGAGGGAGCTTGACAATGACCGAAATAGTAGAAAAAAATTCAAAATCATTATAAGGCAGCAGAGACTGTGTGAATGACTAAGGTCTCTGCCTGGATAGGGCTCATGAGTCCCGGGGAATGTCAGGAAGACCTTATAAAGTTTCCTGTCCTGTGGGGAATCAGGTGGGGACATGTGGTGCTGTGTATTCGGGTAGTAGTGACATTTGGGTAAAATTCTGCCACAAATGTACCATCATGTATAGATAAATGTATATGTCATTGAAAGTAGATGTTACCATTGATTATAATGTGAGCCCGCTTGGCCGACACTTGGCATCCCTCTTGGGTGTCAGTAAGTACATTTTAGGAAGCACCCACATGTGGGCTGAAAGATGAACATCATTTTTTGTTTGCTTGCTTCATTTATGTTAAGGAGTAATGGGGAGATATTTTCCATCTCGAGAGCTGTAATGAGTAAATGGCATGCCTCGTTGTTATGTATTGATAGCTATCTAGTTTCAAACGGATTGAATAATTTGTTACAATTACTGGATTTCATAAATTATAGAAAATATGTAGCTGAGGGGCTAAATATCAGATTGCCCTGTTATTGCCATATCTGCTGTTTTTCTCTAAATATAGACAGTCAATAATTGTCACTAGAACCATTGCTGAAATCAGAGTGGATCAAGAACAAATAGGAATCTCAGTCTTTATTAACATTTTTTAAATGAAATAAGCCTACTTGTTTATGCCTTCCATAAATTTGGCATTGTGTTTTAGGTCACCTTAATTCAGCCATAAGATTTTGTTCCTGTTTAAAAATATTTATACAAAAAGTTAAACGCATTATCTTAATCTGCAGCATTTTGCAAATCCTAATAGGATACATTTTATTATCCCTAATTTTTGCCAAAATTCCTTCCTAAAGGTAAAGGACAAGAGATTGTGTGTGTTTTCATGGGCACGTGCGTGTGTGTGTGTGAGCACATCAGCCTGTTTGTGGTTCAGTGTGGGTACAAGTGTCAGTTTGTGCTTGTCAGAGTGTTTACAGGTGTAGTTGTGTGTATCACTGTATTAAATACATGTTCACAGGATTTCCGGGTCAACTATAAAACATTCTGCATCTCTTTCCAGTTTCAAACCTCCTCCAGTCTAGGCATTGCTCTCTTCTCCATAAACAGTATGTGATGGGTTACGGAGGCATATTAGCATCACAAGAGTTGTGAGTTGATCAGGTTCCAAACGGGATGTGTTAAGTAAAGAAGTATTTTCTTTTATCTGTTTGAACTGTGTTGCCTTTTATTGTAAGGGAGTATATGTCAGTGCCCAGTTTACCTTTTCAGTACTGCTCATTATTTTGTACTCTTCTCTCATGCCATCTCTTATTCACCTTTGTGTTGACACACTCAAAGAGTTCTGATAGATTAGAGAGGTACAATTTTCCTTGACAGAAATCTTGCTGGTTTGTCCTATCATACCATATTTATCCAAGTAGTTTATCATTCTATTTTGATAATTTCAGCCAATTTACTTGAAACTTAGTACAAAGCCTACTGGTCTGTCATTTCTGGAATCACTTCTAGTGGCTTTTTTTTTTAAGATAGGTGCATGTGCTACTCTCCAATGCTCTCATATGGTAGCTAATTTTAAGGAAGGATTGCATATTTTTGTTAGCAGATCAGTCACTTCATTCTTAAATTATTTCAAAACTCTTACCTTGCAATTTATTGCTCCTTAGCTTACACTGCTCTACAGCCAAAATGCTTCTGAAATAAGTGTTGTCCAACTTTACTAATTCTGGGTCACTGAGAATGAAAATAATGCTTAAAATTGTTGATTGGCTCTAGTTTTCAAGATATGCTATTGGGTCAGTATATACAACCCTTGACTTGGGAATGGCGGAGGATAAGTGAGTTACAAAGGGAAGGGATCTCAATTTAAACCAGAAATGACTAAAATACATCTTTGACTGGATCTATGAATAAATCTATGACTGGGTTTGGACAGTACTTGCTTTTTAGGCAAAACAATGAATGCTGCAATCTGAAGCTGGTATTGCGTCATACATGATATGAATTGCGTCATGTTATTCCTAGAAGTCATGGATGATGCAATCATAATGAAGCTTACATCACTCTGCTGAACAAATTGCCCTATATCAGCTCTAGAAATCATACAGTGTCCTGCTCTCTTATTTGTCAGTGTTTGATTTTGCAAAGGGACACATTTCTGTTTAGCCAAAGTGAGCAGAGATGCCTCGTACTTGTGTGAACAGTGCAGATAAATTCTGCTATGTTTGTAGAGAACTGACTTTTGCATCACAAAAGCGCAGTATAACCACTCTGGTTAAGAAAGCCTATCACCTTTATTTTGGCTGCAAAATTGGAGATCAGGACAAGAGGTGGGCCCCACACATATGCTGCAACACTTGTGCAACAAATCTTCGCCAGTAGTTGAACTGGAAAAGGAAATCTATGCCTTTTGCAGTGCCAATGATTTGGAGAGAGCCAACAGATCATACCAGCAATTGTTACTTCTGCATGGTGCCTCCAGTTGGGAAAGGTGTGTCAAAGAAGAAAAAGTGGACTGTGCATTATCCAAACATTCCATCAGCTATATGCCCCGTACCCCACGGAGAAGGACTGCCGGTTCCTGATGCACCAGAATCATTCTCACTTGAGTCAGACGAGGAAGAGGAAGAGGATGAAACTTCTGGTCCTGAACCATCAATGTCACAGAACTCACATTTTCTCCCATCCTCCTCCTCTGAACCACACCTCATAACCCAAGGTGACCTGAATGACCTTGTCAGGGATTTGGAACTACCCAAGAGTAAGGCAGAGCTGTTGGGCTCCAGACTACAGCAGTGGAATCTCCTGGCAGGCTATCAGGGCAAATGGAGCCCATCAATGCTTGCAGACTATTGCTGGACAGTGACAAGAGATGCTCCATTTAATGAATACAAGAGACAAGCCCAAGAAGCGCCAAGTAGACACTGAATAGGACTAAACTATGTACATAACAGGTTTTTTGCCTTTTGTTTCATAATAAATTTTATTTATATAACCCTTTTGCTGATTTTTAAAATGTTACATAAACAGGACAGGTGAAATATTATCATGTAAAGCAACCATAAACGCATGAAAAGACCTAGGTTTACAATTTATGATTAAAACTCTACTATCTACACAATATACATAGACATAAAATGTAAAAACTTAAATATCTTAGAAACAGTAGCCAATCAGTTGTTTTAATTGTCATATTTGAATTCAGCACATCAAAATACATAATAAATAGCACATTTTATCTCTGAAGCAGACAACTTCTCAAAAATTGTAGACCAGTGTTATTGATGTGTTCTAGTACCTCTTTTCTTGTCACTTCCATCTTTATATCTTGAACCTGAAAGAGAACGTCTTGGGTCGCTATTGCCTAAAATATCCTCTGTATGTTTGTTACTTGTAGAGGCAGTTATGAAGGTGAGCAGCACCTGCACATAAAACCCATAGTAAAACAATGAGGGATTGCAAGTGGTGAGACTAAGGCAAGGTGACCATGAGGAAAATAGCAGAGCTTGTCAAAACACAGAATTTCTATTTTGTGAAAGATTTTGAGATTTGTTTCCATTTTGATGTGGAACAAACCTGAAACCTTTCCAATATTTTCATGACGAGAAAGGCCCACCGTGGAATACCCAGTAGCCTAGTGGTTAGAGCACTCAACTGGGATTTGGGAGACCCAGTTTTGAGTTCTTGTTGACAGGAAATTGATCTTGGATCTCTCACGTCCCAGATGAATGCCCTATCCATCAGGTTACAGAGGCAGTCTTTCACTTGCTTAATCTCTCTTGTTGGAGCTGTTCCACTTTGTATAAATCGTTAACTATTCAATGGTCCAGAGAGCTGCAGACTGATGCTATAGTGCTGTGGTGAGGGCACATTGGGTTGGAGAGAGAGTGTCACCACAGAGTAGCCAATACCCTGGCACTGCCTGGGAGGTAACAGACCCAGGAGCTGCTCTGAATTAGGGATAGCAAAGACGTGAACCTCTGATTCCAAGATGAGTGCACTAACCACTGGACTCCTGGCTATTCTGGGGTCTCTGGGTCTCTCATTTTGGCCAGAAAGTCTTTCTTGGACCTGGAACACTTTCCCAACAAACATTTTTTCGAAATCAATATATTTCCAGGAAAAATTCCAGTTTTGATAAATCAGCATTTTTTGGCAGAAAAACATTTTGCTGAAAAATTCCCCAGCAGTTCCAGAAAATAATCGTCTTTTACTATGAGAGATGTATGACATGAAGCAAAGTCAAGTGGTTAGAGCAGCAGACTGGAATTCTTTTGGATTCCTTTTCTAGCTCTATTACTGACTTCCTATCTCACTCATTGTGAGCAAACAAACATCTCTCTTCCTCAGTTTCCCAATCCCCCTTTGGTTTTGCTATGTGGGCAGAAGGTGTGATAGAAGATTACTAATGGTGGTGTTTTTTCATTCTCCAATATTTTTTCTTTTTAGAAAATCCTAGAAAATACCGTATAGGGAGCTGTTTTAAGAGATGGTTAGGGGTGCAGGTGCATGGGTAAGGACTAAGAGTCAGGAAATGCCAACATTAGGGTTGCACAGGAAGCCTTACTCTGGCCAGTGTTTTTGTGCAGTACAATACAATCTTTTTAATTACAGGATCACACACTGTTTCTCAGATAATCCAATATATTGTACCAGTTTTTCTACCACCTTGGATACCATCTTTTAACACTATGTTATACACTGCATTTGTCAGACAAACAGAGTCCATGGCAGAGTCACAGGAAACAAAACATACCCAACCGACTACAGATTAGGCATGCAACACAGAGGAATAGTGAAGATTTGCTGGCATATATAGGATCATTAAGATTGCAGCCATATTAGCTTTGAATACTAGCTCTAGCTTTTACTCCTGGGAATAGTGAGGAGATGTAAAGTCTGTGGAAAGCATCTTTTATCTCCTCTGGGTGGCAGTGGTCTGTGAAGAGGCAAAATTTGGTGTTGAAGAGCAGTCAAATGTTGGTGGTGCCAAAATGCATAGCTTGTACAGTAGGCTCAATTCTAACCCTGAGTGGCAGTGTTGGGATCTGAGTTCTGTGGTCTTGCAGGAAGGGGCAGAATGGAATCCCTGTACAATCTTATCACGTTTACAGAGACTTTTTTATTTTTACAATAATCCTGAGTGTCATAATCAATGTGGATGATGCCTTACTAGTTGGTTAGTTTGTGGCTAGACTTCCCATGAGAAGAGAGCCTTAAATAACCCTCGATATTGCAACCAAACCAGACTTTATAGTTCTTTTTTTTTTAAATCAGTTAAAGGGAAAGCAAGCACACTGCAGGCTCCGTTCCCGATGCTACGCTCTCCACAGTGACGTAAGCCTTCTCAGAGAGAGGAGAATATTTTTTAATTTATTATCTTGACAATATCAGGTGGTTCAGTCGCTGGTGTTCTACATTAGCACAGCAAAGCAGCAAGTATATACATATATATTTAGCATTTTTTTCTAGTATGTTCAGCTGAAAAGGCTTGGCTTGATTAATTTTCCGCTGTCCGGTAACCATGGCGATGGGGTCAGCAGATATAATACTTAATTTAATCTCCGACTGCTTCAGTGTGCATCACCGGGTCACCGAATAATAGAAAGCCTTTTGCTTCTCTCTCTCTCTCTCTCTCTCTCTTTCTGTTGCCTCGTATATTATTATCTTTGCCAGTGGCTCTCTCACATGACCCAAAAGGAATAAACTGTTTTCTTCATTCAATATATGCAGCTAAAAAAAAATAATTTCTGAACAACCCTCCCCTCCCAGCGAATCCCCCCGCCCCCACCAAACCACCAGCCAGTCCACCCCCCCACCACCACCACTCCAGCAGCCAATCTCCACAGTCTGACAGGGAACGTGGGATGATTCTGAGAGCTTTCATAGCAGCACTGTAAAGGTTTGTGAAACACTCTTCAGCCAAATGAACCCATGTGGATTTTCCTCCCTGTCGCAAACCCCAGGTGATTGGCTAACACAGACTTGATGCCCTGTTTTTCTCTCCAGGTGGGTTAAGTGCATTGCTTTGTCTTCATATGGCCCAGCTCCCCTGTTTCTTCTTTATTTTCACTTGCTCTTTCCCTCTAATAATGCCTTCTCTTTTTTTTTTATGCTGCCATGTTTTGCACAGTGAACACATCACTTGCTCTTGGTTAGTTCTGGGGATTGGGGCAACCTGCCTTTTGGATGCTAGGCAGACTTTGTGATAGTAAAAAGCAGACAAAATGCAGTTCCTTTTACGTGTTCAAAGAGTTGCTGTAAATTCTGTAATACAGGCTACCCTGCTTCCTCCCCTGTGCTCAGCAACAGAGAGAGAAATATTATCTTGGATTAAAGAGACACTTTCTCCAAGATGGAGAGGCTTTCAAAGGAGGGAGGAACTCCTGAACTCTGGTCATGAGGAATCTGCAGCCCAAATCCTTCAGTTTCTGCTTGTTTACTAATTAACTTTTTGTTAGTATTTCTTATTTAGGTTTTTTTTTTGTTTTGTTTTTTTTTTTTTTTTTTTGATGGCTGAAGTTCAGGGATAGAATAATTTTGAGGGCAGGACAGGCAGACAAGTGATTTTAGTTTTCCTTTTCCCGAGTCAGGGACAGCGAGTTTGTATGTGTCGCTTGTTAATTGTCTTCAGTGTGGTTCCTTCAGACGTAAAGCACAGAAGGCCAAGGAGAGGCTGTTAAGGTCTCAGCAGAGTTTTCACTCTGATCTTACTCACTGCAGTTTGTCAAAGAATATCAGTCAAGTTGTTTTGACTCATTCTGACCTGGGTGTTGAGTGGCAGCTGGAAGGACTGAGACTTTGAAAGAGCCAAAGTTCATTGCATCAGCGCAGGTCTGAACACTGATCTGTTAGCATGCTTGGTCCCAGCAGCTCTTCCTGTGAGGGAACAAAACTCCCTTTTGGTCTCTGAGGAATACTCTTGGCTTTTCCCTTTATCCTAATCACATTGCCATGACTGTGATAATGTGAGCAGGTTTGAAAACATCATTAACCAAAACCAGAACCCAGGCCAGTTCAGCTGCCCAAGTCCCTCCATACAGTAGGAGTGGCCAGTCCTTTGTAATAGCTGCATTCTTTATTCCTTTGAAATTCATAAAGAAGCTGCTATTTTCACAGTACTGTGAAATTTCGAAGCACTCTCTAAAGTGCTAAGCATTCTTTTTATAGTTGAACTCATTTGCTCTTCATTTGTAACTACAGTACTTTCTGTTTGACACATCTGATGTTCCGTCCCAGGATATTTGAACATCTCTCTCTTCTGGGGGGATGATCCTGCCCTTACTTCCACGGGTGAAGAGGGTGCCTTGCAGTAAAACTGCCATGGGTTTGCCTCAGGGAATGGGGAGGCTGGATTTTGTGAGGCATACAGAGTAGAAGCACTGTCACATGGTGGCAGAACCGTGTCCTTTGGGGACTCTCTCTTAAGCATCACAGACAAATAAAGGACATTGTGCATACATGTGACTGCACTGGCACAGACTTGCTGCCGCCTATTCACGACCGTGTGTATTTGTGATTGCTGTCTTGAGATTAACAGACAGCACTGCACATGTTTGTGACTGAAGCCACATGCATGTTCAAGAAGTCAGGGGAAAACGTGGGCAGTGGTCAGAACCGTGTGCTCACAGTGTGATGTTTGAAGATATTTCTTTTGGTTCAACAACTAAATGAATCAATGCTTCAATGCTATGATGATGGGTGCTATCGAAAACCTTACCATAGATAGAAAACATGAAACAGTGCATTTATGGATAGTTATTATATATCTTAGATATTGTTATGAGGCAAGATACCAAAGGATGAGTAACTTTAACACCTTGACACTTTAGTAATTCCTTAGAAATGTATGGCCTATCGGTGGTGGTATGGTTTGGTAACCAAAGGAAGTGAATATTTTAAATACATTTAGTGGCATTTTTCATCTTGGAGGACTTGAAAACCAATCAGAATGACAAGGTGAGGGAGGTATTTTCTTTTAGAGGACCAACTTCTGTCTCTCCTTGTTTCTCTAATATCCTGGGACCAACACAGCTAGGACTGTACTGCGCAGAGCCAGTCAGAAAGGCCATGCTCAGAATTCTAAAGCAGTGTGTCAGGGTTTTAAATGCTATTTCCTCAACCTTTCTTTACTAACTTTAACACCTGGTGGAAAATCAGCACACAGCGACAACCTGGTACGTCCGGGAGGGACAATTATTAAAGTAAACAAATAGTTTATTGTGCAGAAAAAAGTACTGTTATTTTCTGTAACCCAAAGAAAGAATTTTGTTCAGCTGTAATGAGTCACTTTTACCTCAGTTGAGAATGAGTTGCTTTTTTATGAAGTGTTGCCTCATGCCAAACACAGGAGGACATAAGGCTAGATGGTTCTCCCTAAAGTAGCAGCTCATCAGCTGGATGAACTTCCATTCCAAAGAGGCTTTTCTTTCAAATTTGTTTTAATTTTTCTATTTAATTTTGAGAGCTCTTTGAGATTTTCCATTTTGTTCACAGTTTGATTCTTGCTCTGAGGTGTTCTCAATAAATGCCATGGAATCTTCAGCAGAATTCTTTCATTTAAAGGATCCTTCGAAAGAGACTCCAATTCTGTTTAATTTAGATGCTTTCTCTGATTTTCAGTTTCTTTCACAGTATTGGCTTGATTAATGACTGATAGCTATAAATTGAAGAAATTGTATAAATTAGTAAATCTGTATATATGTAGGAACCACATACTGTTATGGTGGAATTATTCTGGGGAATTTCTCTGGCCTGTATTCTACAGGAGGTCAGACTACATGGTCACAATGGTCTCTTCTGGTCTTGGAATCTAGGAATCTATGGTATAAGTTTTAAGGATGTGATCTCACCACAGACACTCACATATCTTGTATCTGCCATATACTTTACTAGAAAGCTGTTCTGGAAACATTTGCGAGGGTTTTTTAAATGTATTGTTACTTTTTCTTGTATCCTCCTACCTATAAACCTAACTGCCTGAACACCCATGAGCCCAACTGAGGGAGAGAAAAATTAAAACTATTATATTTAAAATGGCTCTAAACATTACCTAAATGTTTGTTAAAAAGTCTCAGTTTTAAAGTCATATGTCTCAGCCTACCTGTGCTTTGGAGCAAATACTATAACCATTGGCAAGACAGAGTTTCCTCTTTCATGGGACAGATGCTCCAATTTCTAGTCATGATGGGTAATGAGATACTGTCCTTAAACCTCACTGGTACAGGACTGAATCTTCCCAACCTGCACATCAGGTGAGTGCAATTATGGGAGAAAAGTCCATACCTGGGGGAAGGAGGGAATGTTTCTCTGGCAGTTTTTACGTGTGTGTGCGCACATGCTCACGTGCACAGGTGTTTAATGTCAACTTCTGAAGCTTCTTGGAAGTTTGGAATGTTAGAATATGTTGCAGTGAGGATTGGGGGAGTGGGCAGAGTGCAGGTGAGGCAGTCAAAGGTGCATGATAAATGCCGTTTGCTACATAGCTCTGAAATTAATCACCTGGATATCATCACACACATGCTGAGTTTGTATAAATATAACATATATAAATAGATCTCCATAGACAGACACACACCTGTGTGTGTTTATCTATCTTTATATTTATGCCATAGCAATGGGATCTGACATGCTAATCCCAAAATATATAGGAGAAAAATGTCTGTTCCATAGTGTGAAATAAACAAATACCCTCCTACACTTCAGTGATCTCTTGTCATTCATCTGCTACTTGGTCTAAAAATAAACAGCCAAACATACAGACATTATTTATGTATATATGTTAGATTGTTTTATAAACAATACTTTGATTGTATGGCTATTATACATTATTATTATTCTATATATATAAAACCTAAGCAAAAACAAACAGACAGCCTAATACATTTTAAGATAGCCATACAATCAAAGTATTGTTTATAAAACAGAGGCTGTGTGATGTGTCTGTAACACAAACATGTACTCTCACTACCTTCTGTTGGGTTACCTCCACCACGTCCTCTTGCCCAGTGCCTTTTCTCCGTCTGGTGATGTCCTCTTAAGGCTGGATCCTGCTCCCACTGAATCCAGTGGAACTTTTAATAGCTATTTTAAAGGGAGCACAATCTATATGGTTTTTCTGGCACAGACTCTTTCACTTATTTGTCTGTAACGTGCTATACATATCTATCATGCTGTATAAATAGTATGAGAATGTGAGGATGCTTCCGTCAATCTGATCTGTGGTATGACAGGGGGACCTTTGCACTAACATGGAAACCCACCGATGTCAGCCAGGCTCCATAAGGGGCAAGAGTCTCACCAACATAGATCTGATTCCAGGGCTGGGGCCCAGGACCTTGAGCTAGATGCATTGGAATGCAAAGGTCAAAGCGTTCACCAAAACCAGGTTCCTACAGTGTGAGCAGGAAGCTTCCTCAAGTTTTCATTATTATATTGACATTTGATATTAAAAATTCAAATTTGAACCAAAACAGAAGAAAGCCCTTTTCCTTCTCCTAGGAAAGTGACATTGTTTAAAACAAACGTCAATAAAATCTTTGTGGTTCTTCCTCCCTCCTATCAACCACCTTCTCTCCGCCTGCATTTTCCATCTGCTCTCCATCCCCCCTTCCTTCCCATGGCGCAGCCAGCTTCTGTTCCCCAGAAATGCTGTCAGCTATGGTTCTTTCATATTGATTGTTAAAATGGACACGAGAGGGAGGAGCTGGGATTCTCCCAAGGTAACCATGTAAACACATCACTGCAGTTGTGGGGCTGGAGCCCTGCTGGCCTGTGGGGATGGAAGGTGGGTGAGGGCAGAGCCATTTGAGGAAGGACCTGGTCCTGATCTCATGCTGGCAAAACTCTCTTGATTTCAGTGGGAGAACGGGGTCTGAGGAGGGAAATGAGTGAAAGGGGCTTGAAACACCTTCCTGACTGTGATTTGACAACCCCATTCTCTTGACTCTTGTATTGGGCATTTTTATGCTTAAGCTGGTGTGAGTGAGAGGTTGAGATGGCATCTTAATTGCTGGCAAACAGCTTGAAAATTCTAACTACAGGAGCCAATTAGAGAAAAAGATCTGTAATAATCAGAGTAGATAGATTTGCATATTCAAAGTGATTGTGCGTATCAGACTTCCAGGTGGAATCAGCATGCCGGGAATTGCATAACTAGGAAGAACTGTTCACCTAGGGTTCAGTGGCTGTACGGCAGTCCTGTGTTCTGATTGGCTGAGACAATTTTATTTCATTGTAGTAATAACACACGTGGAAACGGGTCGACACCTTGGCAGGTGCAAACACTATCTCCTATGCAGGCTTCCCAGGCAGAGCACACTGCAAGCAGCCACGTGCAAAACCACCAACCAGCCGGGTAGCTGGGAAGTGGTGCTATCGCCATTTACACACGGAAATGGAGACCCAGAGAGCGACTTGTCCAAAGGCCCAAACGGCATCCAAGGCCAGTGCCTCACCACTAGACCAGTCCTTTCCCTTGCATCTTGTGGGCAGCTGCACCCCTTGGCGGCAGGGGATTGAGCTCTCCTTGTTCCTGAGGTTTCTCCCCATTGTAAGATGTGATTGGGGTCTCTTTATCTCTGTGATCAGCAGAGTGCCCTTGGTACATTCTCAGTCGCACATCCTCCAGACACAGAGTCCCAGGCGTTCCCTGACCAGCCAGCTCTGGAATTCTGGCCATAGTGAAGGGAAAATCCCCACTCTGGGCAGACCTTTACTGGGCATGGCAGCCTGCCCTCCACAGCTACTTGCAGAAAGTGACATACCCTGATCCTGAATCAAGACAAAAGACTGCATTTCAATACCCTTTGTGCATGCAACCACATTTGTGCCCCCATTCTTCTCCCCCACACACTGGCCACGTACAGCCAAGCTTTCTCACGTCCCCTCCTTTCCCACATATACCACAGCCGCATGCTTGAACCTCTGTGCACACACCTCATCCCCTCGTACCCACATTTGCACACACAATTCCCCAACACCACACACATGCCATCTAAATGTGCATTTTACTATGGCTAAGTGTGTACATGTACATCTAGGATCAAAGAACATAGGCCATACTAACAGGAGGGCAGTGACTCTGAAAAAGATCTGGGGTCATGGGGAATAACCGCCTGAATTTGAGCTCCCAGTGTGATGCTGTGGCCAAGAGAGCCTGGTATGTGTAAACATTGAAATCTTCAGCAGAAGGAGAGAGGTTATTTTACCTCTATATTTGGCACTGGTGTGACTGCTGCTAGGATAATGTGTCCAGTTCTAGTGTCCACAATTCAAGATGGAGGTTGATAAGTTGGAGAAGATTCAGAGAAGAGCCAGGAGAATGATTAAACGATTAGAAACCTGCCTTAGATTGAGCTCCTTGAACATATGTAGGTATATATTTAGAGCATCTGCATTTAGATAGCAAAAGAGGAAGGTTAAGGGGGTGACTTACAGTCTGTAAGTATCTATAATACTTAATATTTTGGGGAACAGAGATTGAGTAATGAGCTCTTCAGTTCATCAGAGAAAGATATAATGTGATCCAAGGGCTGGAAGCTGAAGGTAGACATATTCAGACTGGAAATAAGATGTAAAGGTTTAATAGTGAGAATAATTAACCATTGGACCAATTTACCAAGGGTCTCCATCACGGACACTCTTTTTCTAGAATATATGCTGTACATTATTTTTGAGGTCGTTCTCTGACCTGTGCCAGAGACAACCTGAGCTAGCTGATGAAGGAAGGGGCACAACCCTGGAACAGCTTGAGTCACACCTCCCTCCCTCAGCCCTCCCCCACCCCCCGGAAAGCCTGGCACAGCTCGCTGATACAGCTGCCCCGCAGGGAGGAGGCCTGGCCGCACCGTGTGACTGAGCAAATTGGGGGGGGCACGTGACCCCAGATGCCCCCCCATGCATTGCCTCTGGCCTGTGCTAATCAGGAGGTCAGACTTAGATGATCACAATGCTTCCTTCTGGCCTTGGAAGCTATGACTCTGTGAAGTATATCCACCCTTACATACACCCCCATTGCTTCTGACCACCTGCACCTATGCCTACGTAAATCTCTCATACACACAAGTTTGCATATGGTGCCCCATCCACATACACCTACATGTGCATCCACCTCACCACACCACACCACACATCTGTATACATATGTGCACATCAGTGATTCCCACACACATACATGCAGTACAACACTGACCGACATACCATATACAGACACACCTGCATGTCACTGAACATACACACTGTGTAAATGTGCATATCACACTTCATGTGCACACACACCTGCAGCTGATTCATTGTAGGACCTCTTTGCATAGTTTTCTTGGGAAATCTTGGTGCAGTGAGTTTGTTCATCCTCAACTCAGACTGTTTTGAAGCTCAGTGGGTCTGTGTAAAATGCTGAATGTTCAGTGATCTGCTCCACTCGCCCTAGGGCTTTCTATTCCAGGGAAACTCTGGTGTGAAGGGAGTGTGAATCAGCTGAACATCATGGCTATTGCATTTGTAGTTTCATGCTACCCTCTTCCAAGCAAGTAGATACAAGTTGCCGGTTGTACCCGTTAATATCCCAGCAATACATGGCTAAAAAATCTGAAGGAATGGAGCTGTTGTTCTCAGGTAGGTGGGTGACAGGAGGCTGCAAGTCCAAGCTTCTTTCTCCAGCTATTCAGCAGTTTATGAATGCAGCACCATACTTTGGAATTTATAGACTAGCAGAGTTTCATAAATCAGCTGTGTGTGCTCAGCGTGTGATAGTCTGCAAATTCTAAACAGTTTATGGAAAGTTTCCATCAATTGTATGCTAAATGCTTGCAGCACAGATAAAGACAGACGATGATGAACAATTATAAAGCAAATAATAAAAAATAGTAAAAAACTATGAGGAAACAAATCACTGTCACTACTTGTCTAAAGAGACTGCATTTAGAAACATTTATTAAATCTCCTGTAACCATCTGCGGACAGTTCCAGCACCTCGCACTTGCCTTGGTGGGACACCTGAGGAAGAAGAGCCATTTGTAGAAGCCAGAATGTTCATGAGTAACACTGCAGTGGTGCAGTCATGTAGGACCTGACCCTTTCTTGCCTCTGTGTCCTTGTGGATTGAGATCAGTGGTAGTTTTTGTGTCCAAGGAATGTGGGATCGCATCCAGAGTTCTCAACAGTGTCTGCATTTTTCAGAAACAAGGCCCCTGGGTCATGCCACCAGAGCAGGATGAGTTGATCAGAGGTCACGGTCAGGGCAGGAAGCACAGCCGTGGCCGTGGCTTGGGGGGCAAGAGGTGGGTCTCAGAGGACATCCCCCGGCCATTGGAGCCAGGAACTGTTTAGTGGCCATGCTAGTCAGTGACTCCACTGATATTCTGGGATTTGTCAGTGAATTGAAGCAGCAGATCTCAGCCATGAAAAACTGCTGTTGTGTTCAATAGACATCCTAGATTTTTAGGTTACTTCATGTTTGCTTGTGGTATATGAAAAATCTGCTAAGTATTTTACTTTTTGGGTGTGAAGGCTGAGTATGCCTCGTGCACTTTGTTACAGTGTTTTGGTATTTTGTTTTAAAATCAATTTTATGTTCAGAAACTACTGTGTTGTGTAACATCAGGATCTCCCAGAGAGAGAGAGAGATGGGGGCAGAAGTCAAGTAGCTAACTGGGAATCTGGAGATAATACAAGAATTAATGGATCACAGTTCTCAGAGTTTTGCCATTGACTTAAATGGGACTGGGTTTCACCCACAGACACTGCCGCCAGTAATGGTGACAAAAGATGTACAGGCCATGCTCATATATGCATACAACACCCCGTGTAACCCCGATTGAATGACCCCTTCTCTCCTCAGTCTATGGGAACCACTTGGCCCATTAATCCAAAGATCTATCCTGACTAACCAAATTTCCATAAATTCCTCTGATTTGTTGTTTTTGTTGGCACTAATTCTCGTAAGCAGTATGATTCTAGAAATACAGAGCTCTCATGAACACATGTATCCTCTCTGCTCAGGGCTGTTTGATCTAAGATGAAAGAAAAACATGGTCAGTGAAGAAGTGATGTGGCTTTTGGTGCATGGGACAGGAGACCTGGGTAGAATTCTCTCTCCAGCCCCACAGGTGTGAACCCTACAGAGAAATTAAACACATAATAGAAGTCCTTACCCTCTGGGGCCCGTTTGTGTGAATAATACAATAGCACTCCAAAGCCCCCAATAAAATCCAGGCCCCATTTGTGCTGGGCACTGTACAAACACCTAGAATGTGGCTGCCTGTGCCCTGAAGCTCTGACAGTCTAAGACAAGAAGAAAAATCTGAAGGAACAAGGAATAGGTACAAGGGCCTCACAGAGGAGTGAGGGTGAGAATATGTCCACAGCTGGCTTGTCCAGTGTTGTTTTTAAGTGTTATTGTTTAGGTCTAACTCTTGTCCATTTTTTTTTTATTGTGAAACTGTGCCTGTATTAACAAAATGTGTGATAACTTTAGCCATTTTCTGCCTTTGTTTATGGTTATCACTCGTGGTTTTTTTTTGTTTTTTAGCCATTTTCCCTTTTGAGGTGTTTTAGTTATATTTAGTTATATTTAACCATAGCGTTTTCTGTATTTTTAAAAATTATTTGTAACTTTTTCTTTACTTTTACTTTTTTCTGGGAGGCGGAGATGGTAAACGGAAGACTCCGGTTGTTTTCCCTTTGATTGTTAGGGCTAAGGCTGAAGAAGCAGTCAGGGAGCAGGGCAGGAGTGGAAGGCTCACCGGAAGGTTTGTGTCTGGGGGGGGGTTAGAAGGAAGAGAGTGGGTCTGAGAAGTGCCTGTCTGTCATCTCCAGTTAGTCGGATGTTTCTTTAAATACAGTCGCTGTAAAAGCAGCACTTCTGCTGTGTCTGTTCTTTTTTCAGCCACATCTCCATTAGCTGAGAGAACCCTTGGAGGCAGCCCCCTCCATCCTTCTAGGCATTTGCTTTAGTAAAGCAGCCAGCAGACCGCTCTGTTAGTATTGATGTAGACATTACCACAAATCGCCACTTAGGGACCTGAAAGAATTGACTAACTGGTTTCAGATCCAATACACATAACTTGATCAGACGCAAAGTTTAAGTACACTTGCAGGCATGCCAACTGCACCTACACGGGAAGTGACTCTTCTGTGCACTGGTTAAAGAGGCCCTGAGGGGAAACCATGAAAAAATAAAGATCTGGGGTTAAGACATTTACTGTAGTGGTTTTAAAATGGAGTTAGTCTGAGTATGAAAAAGTTAAACATCAGTTGTGCTCTAGGAGATACATTCTGTCCTATACAGATTGGTTTTAATTCTTGTGAACACTTAATAAAACTTTCTCTTGGTTCAGGTTGTTGTCATTGTTACAGCAGCTCTGGGATCCTGGAGTCATGTGGACTGATTCTTATGTACATTAAGGCCCCTTTAGGCCTTTCTGGCACTGACCCCCACTTTCAGGCCCCTTTCCACCGCTAGCCTGGTGTGAAGGGGGGTTAGTGTACAGGAGGGTAAGATCACCTGGGAACAAGTGACCTCCCTGGCAGAAAAGTCTCAACTGTTCAACGTGTCACGTCTTCCTCCATCTGTCTATCAGGCTGTCAGAAGAAGCAAGATCGCACTGGATGTCTGTGTTGACTACACCTCTACCCTGTTATAACGCTGTCCTTGAAGCCAAAAAATTTTACTGTGTTATAGGTGAAACCGCGTTATATTGAACTTGCTTTGATCCACCGGAGTGCGCAGCCCTGCCCCCCCCCCCCCCCGCCCCCGCTCCGGAGCACTGCTTTACCGCATTATATCAGAATTTGTTTTATATAGGGTTATATCGGGGTAGAGGTGTATTTTCTGGAAACTGACTATGGGAAGGCCAGTGAGCAAGCTCAGAGCTGAATGGAGATGGGCATTGAAAAGAATGGAGTTAGAGAAGTTAGAAAAGTTAAGTTAGTTAAAGTTAGAAAAGTTAAAGTTAGAAAATAAGTTAGAAAGTTAGAAAAGAATGGAGTTCTTGCAGGTCAGGGTGTACGTCCGCTGATGGTGCTATATGCAGGGAGCTCTGTAGGGAATAAACATGGAAGTTGATTTCCAGTCAGCCCCTGAACCTGGCACAGTAATGCTGACAGGAGGCTCATGTCTCTGATGGTTCCATGGAATGATATAAATCACATGCAAAGGGTGGCACAGATTACTGGAATATATTCCAATGAGCCAATGATTTTTTTTGCCCAAAGTTGAGGTACGCCATGAAAGAGAGTTGATAAAATTATATTCAGGAACTTTGGGGAAGACTTTTAGCACCAGCTTTCTGCCTGAGCAGAGGTGATAGGTCAGCACTCTAAACCCCTGGTAGCTCTATGAAAGAACAAGAAAGGATGCACTGGTGGGAAGTGACCGGAACCCACAGTCCCTGGGAGGGATGAGTATGGGAAGCTCCTGAGTTCAGAAGGAGGCCTTCATCCTTCATTCTGTAGCTCCTCTCTAGACAATCTCATCTTCTAGTGCGTGATAGGCCTCTTTGGAAACAATGAATGAGAATACACTGGTGCTTCTGTGTGTTAAGTCTAAAGCATGAATAACCTCTCCATTTGTATGCTCTAGGACTAGCTGTTCCAAGAAGCAATCATTTAAGTTATTAAGAGATTGCTTTTATATACTTTGTCCCAATAGGACATTTGACCAGTTTATATGCAAATAGCTGAATTGACCTTGTATTCTTTATTAGACTTAATTCATTCTTTATTCTGCCTCAACACTGCCTACTCAATATCCTTTTCTGGCTTTGGTTTGGTGGTATAACAAGACTAGTTATTTACAGCCATACAAATTCTACGGTGTAGTACTTTGCATTGAGAAATGTGATTTCATTAAAGTCTATGGACTTTTTAAAGTGTAGCACTGTCCACCTCTATGTCTGACTTTGCCCTTCCTGTAAAGTCTATAGCCAGGTATTAGAGTAACCCATTCTTTTTGTCTTTCTGTTGTGTTTTATAAATGCCTATTAAGCCAGGGGCCTCTTCCATTGCCAGGCATTCTAGCTCACCTATTGTTGCTTTTAAGTAGGGCTGTAGATTAATTGCAGTTAACTCATGTGATTAACTCAAAAAAATTAATTGTGATTTAAAAAATTAATTGTGATTAATTGCAGCTTTAATCACACTGTTAAACAATAGAATACCAATTAAAATTTATTAAATATTTTGGATGTTTTTCTACATTTTCAAATATATTGATTTCAATTACAACACAGAATACAAAGTGTACAGTGGTCACTTTATATTACTTTTGATTACAAATATTAGCTCTATAAAAATGACCAAAAAAAGAGTATTTTTCATTTCACCTCAGACAAGAACTGTAGTGCAATCTCTTTATCATGAAAGTGCAACATACAAATATAGATTTTTTTTTGTTACATAACTGCACTCCATAACAAAACAATGTAAAACTTCAGAGTCTACAAGTCCACTCAGTCCTACTTCTTGTTCAGCCAATCGTTCAGACAAACAAGTTTGTTTACATTTATGGGAGATAATGCTGCCCACTTCTTATTTACAATGTTACCTCAAAATGAGAACAGGCATTCACATGACACTTTTCTAGCTGCATTGTAAGGTATTTATGTCCAGATATGGTAAACATTCATATGCCTCTTCATACTTCGACCACCATTCCAGAGGACTTGCTCCATGTTGATGATGCTTATTTAAAAAAAATGTATTAATTAAATTTGTGACTGAACTCCTTGGAGGAGAATTGTATGTCTCCTTTTCCAAGGTTTTACCCGCTTTCTGCCATATATTTTGTGTTATGGTAGTTTGATTTAAGAACACTTTCACTGCAGATTTGACAAAACACAAAGATAGTTACAGCACTCAAGCCAAGGTTTAAGAATCTGAAGTGTCCTCCAAAATCTGAGAAGGACAAGGTGTGGAGCATGCTTTCAGAAGTCTTAAAAGAGCAGAAACTACAGAACCCAAACCACCAAAAAAGATTTTTCCCTCTCTTGTTATTGACACCTCCTCATCAATTATTGGGAGTGGACCACATCCATCCTGACTGAACTGGCCTTCAACATTGATTCTCTACTTGTAAGGTAACTCTCTTCTCTTCGTGTGCCAATATATATTTATGCCTGTATCTGTAATTTTCACTCCATGCAGCTGAAGAAGTAAGTTTTTTACCCACGAAAGTTTGTCCCCAAATAAATCTGTTGTCTTTAAGGTGCCACCGGACTCCTCATTGTTTTTTTGGATACAGACTAACACAGCTACCCCTCTGAACCTTCTGTTGGTGGCATCAGACTCAGATGATGAAAATGAACGTGCATCGATCTGCACTGCTTTGGATGGTTATTGAGCAGAACCCATCATCAGCAGGGACGCATGTCCTGTTGAATGGTGGATGAAGCATGAAAGGACATATGAATCTTTAGTGCGTCTGGCACATAAATATCTTGCAACACTGGCTACAACAGTGCCATGAGAATACCTGTTCTCACTTTCAGGTAACATTGTAAACAAGAAGCAGGCAGCATTATCTCCTGCAAATGTAAACAAACTTGTTTGTCTGAGCGATTGGCTGAACAAGTAGGACTGAGTGGGCTTGTAGATCTTAAAGTTTTACATTGTTTTATTTTTGAATGCAGTTATTTTTTACATAATTCTACATTTGTAAATTCAACTTTCATGTTAAAGAGATTGTACTACAGTACTTGTATTAGGTGAATTGAAAAATACTATTTCTTTTGTTTTTTACTGTGCAAATATTTGTAATAAAAATAAATAGAAAGTGAGCACTGTACACTTTGTATTCTGTGTTGCAACTGAAATCAATATATTTGAAAATGTAGAAAACATCCCAAAATATTTAAATAAATGGTATTCTATTATTGTTTAACAGTGCGATTAATTGTAATTAATTTTTTAAATCGCTTGACTGCCCTACTTTTAAGCTTTTGCGTTGGTATAATTTTTGGCTATTGTGCCTATTTTTTACCATGTTTCTTTCCGGAGCATGCATCTGGAATCTCAGCCTATCCGTTCTCCAGTTCAGCTGCAGCTTCTGTCCTATCCTTTAGTGCTGACACTTAAGAGAAAAAGAAAAGAAAATTTAAAATATTAAAGACTTCATCCCTGCTTTTGTTAGAAGTAACATGATTAAATAAAGCAGGTACACAGGGGAGAGGAAATGGAAATGAATAAGACTTTGCAGTTTAGAAGGTTTTTTCCTATGATGCTTCCTTCTGTTGTTGTTGTTGTTGTTGTTAATTTCTTTGTTGAAGCAATGAGAGACCAGAAGAGTGAGACTTGGATCTTATCATTCATATCTTGACATGTATAGAAGGGAAGATGAGGAACAAATCACAATTCCTTTACCAGATCCCTTATCGCTGTGCCTTCCAACAACTTTTTGGGGTAGGAAGGGATTGCATTTCTGGCATCTGGCAAGACTGTGCCAGTGAGTCATGTAAACTTACACGTGACACGACACAGCAGTGATTCCTAACCTTGCAGCCCAATCAGCACACAGCTGCGGCCCATGTGACATCATCAGGGCTATACAGGTAGTAAATATCTTGTGTGGCTGCAGCCCACATAACACAGAGAGAGCTGCATATGTGGCCCACAATGGTAAACAGGTTGAGAACCACAGAGACCTGATCTCAGCTCAGGGTCACCTACTATCTCAATGAATCCATCTGGGAACCCAACAATGAAAGCTCCTGGTAAACCTGGACTTCACAGTCTTAGAGGGGAGCTATGGAATAAGGTTCTGGATGTTTTTGGTATGGATTTGTGGCTTCACAGCCTATGGGTCCAGGTCAAAAAGTTGGAAGCTGAGATTGTGTAGGGGGTCTCAAACTGGGCGGGGGGGTCGGAGCCCGTCAGGGGGTTAGGAGGTTGTTACATGGGGGGTTGCGAGTTGTCAGCCTCCACCCCAAATCCTACTTTGCCGCCAGCATTTATAATGGTGTTAAATATATAAACAAGTGTTTTTAATTTACAGAGGGGGTCGCACTCAGAGGCTTGCTGTGTGGAAGGGGTCACCAGAACAATAGTTTTGAGACCCACGTTCTAGAGGATCACAGCAGTTATGTGTCAGTCTGCACACTGGAACTTAAGAACTGACAGGAAAAGGTGGAAGAAGGGAGGACAAAATAAACCACTGGCTGGGAAATGCAGCTGCATGTGCATAAATCTAGGTGCTGCACGAGTGACAGGAAATGTCTTTTTCTCTGACTTTGGCTCAAGCAGCTAATGTCATGAGTGGCAGAGGCAGAATTGTCTGACTAATGCAGTGTCTGACCATGCGACTTGTGTTCTGGGAAGCTGGGATTGCTGCTGCAGGCCCATATTTGTATTCCCCAAAATGTACTATTGCTATGAAAGCCCAAGCATGGTTCAGCAGGGAACTGAAGACTGTTTTCTTATTACTAAACAGAGAGGTATTAACAGCACAATCTAGAAATAACAAAAATAAAAAAGGTGGGGGTGGGAGGAAGAGAAAGCAACTGCACAGAAAAGAAAAGACGGCTGCCTGCTCTTTTCTTCTTGCTACTATTATTTGTGACAAAGCTCTTGGTCCATTTTTCTTCATAATTTGCAGGACTCCTAATGGGAACAGTACCTCCCAATTACCATGGCTGCCAAAGGCTAATTTGGTTACCCTCAGAATCCACAATAGAGTAACTGTGTCGGCCCTTTGTAGATATTTGCATACTATACATACCAGGAATGTAAAACAGCTGCCTGGCCCCTATTCCACTATCATGGCAATTATGGGTCATTAGCTTGCTTGCTTGCTTTCTGTCTTTCTTTCTTTTTCTCGTCCTCCAGACTCTGCCAGGCAGTAGAAGAAGTTAATGTTTTTGCAGGGACAGAAGCAGTGAGAAAAGAGGAACTGCCTTTTCTTATTTGAAGAGTTGGAGGCTGAGTGGTGTTAGCACAACTCTATTCTTTTATTTCTTGATTACCGTCTCCTTCATTCTTTTCTTTTTAGTGCCTTCCCCAAAAGAGTGTGTGTGTGTGTGTGTGTGTGTGTGTGTGTGTGTGTTCTCAAGAGGTGTGGATGCGTTCAAGGGGTACGTGTGCACTTTGTGCTGGTTGTTAAGGGGTTTCAGTTGGTGACTGTGAGGAGCAGCTTTCCCAGAGGTAAAGCAAAAGCACAGGGCTTTGAGCGGAGGTGTGTGCTTGCACTTGTCTTCTATGTTCCAGTCAGACACTTTCTGTCAACACTTTCCTTCCGCTGGGATACACTCAAGGGCTTCTGCTGAAACTGTTGCAGATTTTCTGTGGGCCCAGGAATTACAGAAGTGGACAGAGAGAAGTTTATCTTAATTGGTTTTGCATTCAATTTGTCAAATGATCAGAGGCTTTTAATAGTTTCACTCCTTTTTCTTCTGAACAATATTTAGAGTCTTGTGATAGTTTATATGGAAGCGAAGGGATAGCACATACGTACTTTTTTTGGGGGGGAGCTGGTAATTATATTGACAATATGAATAGTTTGAAAGGCCCAAAGCTTTTTTGTGTTGTTTTGTTAAAGCAAATAAGGTAAAGCACAAATGTAAATTGCATTTCCAGGTTCACATTAGAGGTTTGCAAATAATCCTGAGCTAATGGTTATTGCAAAGGCAAATAGCACTGGGATCAATAGTCTATACAGTAGAATGCAATACCTCTCTCTCTTTTAATCACCTCATTGCAGAAATGGCATTGAAATTTGAAATCTCATTTTCTTCATTTGTACAAATTGAACATAAATCATTGTGAGTGAGGGGAGGTGGCAGGCAACTTCACTCTTTGTGGGATTGCATCACTAATTAGGGCTGGGGGAAGCATGGGGGAGAGAGAGCCATAAGCAGGTGTTGCTGTAAATACAGAGCTGCGGAGGAAGGAGGGCTGCTCTTCCTTCATCTTTCTTTGTGTCCTGTTCTCTGTCCAGGGAAGGAAAGAAATAAGCAGAGATGGACAAACGATCACAGCAAAAGGCTCAAATTATTGTTTGTTCAGTATGTGAGTGCGGAGTATGTTTGCCTGACACTGAACAAAGCACAAAGGCAGATGCTGTCCCTGTCCCAAGGAGCTGGTGTTCTGGGTGGGGAATCTGCTGTATTGACGGGGAACAGCCTCAGCCCCCCACAGAAACCTCCCCATGAGCTGGGATATGTCTGACTGCACACAGAGATGAGAGGGGAGCCCGAAGACAGCAACATTCCTGCCTCGTAGAATAAAAGTCAGCCTGGACTCCTCACCGGCTTTCTCTTCTGCTTGAGAAATTTATTTCAGAAATATGGAAAACTCTTTGCTCTCAATCACTGTAACCCCTTACTTTCTGGATGGGAGCAGAGCAGCCCTGGCAGCCTGTGACTGGCAGCATGTGGTGTGTATGCGTTTCCTCAACACCCAGCTTGTCCGACATGAGTCAGGACATCAAAACACTCAGATAAGTGGGGTAGCTACTGGGTAAGTGATACAGGCTGAAAGAAAGCACTGAGATTTGGATTAAAGGGGTTTTATTTGTCTATGCAAAAAGGATATTGCAGTGGGCATTATTAAAGGAGGAGTCGGTGACTAGCAAAGGTTCGTGCAGTGTGACCAGTATCAACTATAACCCCATGCATAATGACTGTAACCAATTCACTCACATCCCGGGGATTTGTCACGATCCCTGTATTGTTCCATCACTTTTCTGCATTCTCAACCATTACAATAGGGGATAAAATAGATAACTTCATGGGAGAAACTGTCGTTAGGACTTACAATCTAAATTAAGTCTCGCCAGTTGCAATAGCTGAAGGAGAACAAAATAAAATAATAAAAAAAACAAACTGGAAAATAAGGCGCGAACAGTGAGCCACTCGGCGCTTCTAGCAGAGAAGAACTCAAACCATTTGAGGGGCCAAAGTCAAACTACATGGGCCACCCAGGTTTGGAATGATTGGTTCAAAAAGAGAGAGGCTGAAATAATTTCAAATGCTGGGTTTCAGAAAAGTTATTCTAAGGGTATGTCTGCACTACGGGATTATTCTGATTTTACATAAACCAGTTTTGTAAAACAGATTGTATAAAGTCGTGTGCACGTGGCCACACTAAGCACATTAATTTGGCAGTGTGCGTCCATGTACCGAGGCTAGCGTCGATTTCCGGAGTGTTGCACTGTGGGTAGCAATCCCGTAGCTATCCCATAGTCCTTGCAGTCTCCCCCCGCCCATTGGAATTCTGAGTTGAGATCCCAATGCAAAAACAGTGTCTTGGGTGATTCTGGGTAAATGTCATCACTCAATCCTTCCTCCGTCAAAGTAACGGCAGACAATCATTTTGCACCCTTTTGCCCTGGATTGCCCTCGCAGACGCCATAGCATGGCAACCATGGAGCCCGTTTTGCCTTTTGTCACTGTCACCGTATGTGTACTGGATGCTGCTGACAGACGCAGTACTGCAGTGCTACACAGCAGCATTCATTTGCCTCTGCAAGGTAGCAGAGATGGTTACCATCCCTATTGCACCTACTGCCATTGTAAATTGGCAATGAGATGACGGTTATCAGTTGTTCTGTACCGTCTGCTGCTGTCATGGGTGCTCCTGGCTGGCCTCGCTGAGGTCGGCCGGGGGCGCATGGACAAAAATGAGAATGACTCCCCGGGTCATTCCCTTCTTTATGTTTTGTCTAAAAATAGAGTCAGTCCTGCCTAGAATATGGGGCTCTCTGGTACTAAAGAACCAGAGAGCACAGCCATTCTGTGTCAGAGCCCCAGAAATCCCGCAGAAATGATCCCTGCAACAACCCCATCCGTTGCTTCCCTCCTCCCCCAACCCTCCTGGGCTGGCCAGTGTATCCTGGGCTGCCGTGGAAGTGTCCCCCCATTTGTCGATGAAGTAATAAAGAATGCAGGAATAAGAAACACGACTTTTTAGTGAGATAAAATGAGGGGAGGAAGCCTCCAGCTGCTATGATAATCCAGGCAGGACGTTGAAAGGGTGGCGGGGGAGAGGGGAACACAGCTTCCCGCTACTTGATAGTCCAGGCAGTACAGAATCTTTTCTTTAGACATGAAAGGGGGGGCTGATGGAACTCAGCCTCCAATTGCTATGATGAAGACGGTACCAGTCGTTCTGTACCATTTGTCGGGAATGACCGGGAGTCATTCCCATTTTTTCCCAGGTGCCCCCGGCCGACTTCACCGAGGCCAGCCAGGAGCACTCACGGGCTGATGATAACGATAGATAGCAGTCATATTTGTACCGTCCTGCCACTGGGAAGGGGATGCTGGTGTTCAGCACTGCAGCACCCGTCTACCAGCAGCAGCAGTAGACATAGGGTGACATTGAAAAAGGCAAGAAACGTTTTTTTTTCCCTTTTCTTTCGGGGAGGGGAAGGGTGTAAATTGACGACATATACCCTGAAACACCCGGGAAAATGTTTTTGATCCTTCAGGCATTGGGAGCTCAGCCAAGAATGCAAATGCTTTTCAGAGACTGCAGGGACTGTGGGATAGCTGCAGTCCTCAGTCCCCCCTCCCTCCCTCTGTGAGCCTCCATTTGATTCTTTGGCTTTCATTATGCTTGTCCATTGTGCTGTGGCCTCTGTCTATCATAGCCTGGAGATTTTTTCAAATGCTTTGTCATTTCGTCTTCTGTAACGGAGCTCTGATAGAACAGATTTGTCTCCCCATACAGCGATCAGATCCAGTATCTCCCGTACAGTCCATGCTGGACGCTCTTTTTGGATTTGGGACTGCATCGCCACCCGTGCTGATCAGAGCTCCATGCTGGGCAACAGGAAACGAAATTCAAAAGTTTGCTAGGTGCTTTTCCTGTCTACCTGGCCAGCGTATCCGAGTTCAGATTGCTGTCCAGAGCAGTCACAATGGTGCACTGTGGGATACTGCCCAGAGGCCAATATCGTCGAATTGCGAGCCACACTAACCCTAATCCGACACGGCAATACCGATTTCAGCGCTACTCCTCTCGTCGGGGAGGCAGTACAGAAATCGGTTAAAGAGCCCTTTTATATCGCTATTAAGGTGCCTCGTTGTGCGGGCTGGGTGCAGGGTTAAATCGGTTTAACGCTGCTAAATTCGGTTTAAACGCGTAGTGTAGACCAGGCCTAAGATGCTTCTCTTGAGAAAAGATAAATCAAGTGATTGTCTGAGAGGAGTGAGCTTGCAGGATGTGCTGTGACAGCATTCCAAAAAGGTTTGCTTCCACACCGTGGACCAGGACTGTCCCTTGGCCCTGCAGAAAGAGCTTACCCAGCCTGTGCAAGGTCCATGCACAATGCTGTTCTAAATTTAGAACTGGCTCCATGCTAGTGCTTCCTAAAAACGCACACCGCACCCCAGAGGGTGAGGCTGGACAGTGTATTGCACCCTTCTGAAGGGTGATGCAGCTGGCAGGCTCTCACAGCTCTGCCTCATGCTCAGCACAGGCCTGTACATGAATCACTGCAGTTCTGGAGTGGCTTGAGCACTCCATTTAATGTCTGACTTCCCCAGAGGGCTCTGGAGACTGGGTACAAGAGAACTGCCTTGCTCCGTGCTGCTGCTGTGTAAAACATGCCAAGTGGTTCTGAGTACCTCATGGGAGCGACAAGAGTGGAACTCCAATGAGTGTGCTGTCAGCAGTTCGAACAGTGTGTTTAGCCTGTTCCACTTGTCTGCCTGATGTTGGATACATTTGAAGAATATCCAAAAAATGTTGTGAAGAAAAACATAATTTGTAATTAAAACTCTTTGCACAGAGCCTGTCAGAGGAAAGGGAGGGGAGACTGCTAGAGAGTTTCAACTGAAACCTGTTAGACCTGGTGTGGATCTGAGTGTTGGGGCTGGTAGTGTGGCACCACCGATTGTGTAGCCAGTCGCTGTGCAGGTGAATATTTATTTCAATCTTTATAGTTGACTTATTGGAAGAGTTTTAAATGTGCTCATCTCATTGTTTCTGTTGCTTGTACACAAAATTAAAAAAGTTAAGTAACTTGATGTCAGATATTAACTGAAACAGCCTCCTGCATAAAGCTCATTAATTACCCTGGGCTTCCCAGACACTCAGATCTAGAGACTGCCAGCATAAATGCCCAGCCCATTTCAACGCGGGGGTTGGACTAGATGATCTCCTGAGGTCTCTTCCAACTCTAATTGTCTATGATTCTAACTCCTGCAGTAGCATGGGGTGGGGGCAGAGCGGGGGAGATTCTCAAAGAACCAGGACAAAAGGTCAGTTTGGGCCAGCTGGCAGCCCAGCAACTCAGGACTTTCTTCTGGAGGCTGCCATGGTGTACGAGACCCTCTCAGCTTTCATAAAATAATGTCTTTAGGCTGTATGTTTGTGATCCAAGTGTACGTGATTCAGCAGTGTCTGCATGAGGCTGCAGACAGACTGAAATAATAGCTCTGAGAGGTGCGAACTGGCCACTATTCATTTCAGTGCGGTGTTTCTGCAGCATAGCAAGGATAATTAAAATGTCCCATTGTTAATTATGTTCCTGCTTATCAAAGCACACAGGAAAGAATTGGGCCTTTGAATGTCTGCACCATATGCTGTGAATCATACCTAACTGCAGTGGCTCAAGTGGACAGAACTTGGTTTGTGGGAAGTGTTTGGAAGAGTTCTGTTGCATTGTTTCAAATCAGATGCCTAGCCAGGCCCCCAAGCACATACGACTTGGGGAATCACAAATAAGTAGCACCTTGAATTCCACCTAGGAGTGAATAAGGCCTTGTCAACCGTTGTTTGCTTGCTTTTTGGTGCCCCTGTTGCTACATTGATGTAATGTCGACAATACCTAAGAAACCAGGTCAGCCTCGTGTTTACAAAAAAAGACACAGAGCATGTCTGATGGCCCTGCAGCCCAGATGATTTCATTTTCTCCTACAGGAACTTTACCTACGTGATGAAACAGAGGAGATTACAAACCTCCAGAGCCCTGCAGGAGAGAATCATTGTGTCAATAACAATAAGCATTTAAATAGCACTTTACATGTTCGGTGTGCTGTACCAGCATCCACTGATTAATACTGACAGCAAACCGTGATGAAGAAACTGAGGCAGAAGGGTAAAGTGACTCACCTGCCAAGGCCATAAAGCATGCTGCTGGGAGATACCACATTGGAACCTGGAAATTCCTCACTACCAATCATCTAAACTACATTGCAGATAGGCAACACCCAACACCAACTTCTAGGATCAGTCTGAGAAGACATAATGAAACCACTGAAACATGGTCCTATCCACCCTGAGTGGACTACACGGACAAGTCAATTCAGTCTCTCAGTCAATGGTATCAAAGGTCTCTAATGGGTCCAAAAGAATCAGAATGCACATCTGACCTCTATTCACAGGGAGCAGGCGATAATTGACCAAAAAAAACAAATGCAGTTTCTGTGCCATTTTGAGGCTTAGGGCCAAATTGAAGGGGGTTATAAAAATCTGAAGGCTCCAGATGGATTCAGAGTTCTTTGGCTGAACCTTCTCAGGAACCTTACCCAAACAGGGAAGGATGAATAGAAGGAGCTAGTGTGCAAGACTGAAAGTGTCAAGAGAGATTTTGGAGGTATCATGTGAAGAGGTTAATCTCCAGAAGTATTAGGCCCAGTACTTTCTTTTCTGCCAAATTGTACCACTTTTGGAGGGGTACCAGTCTATCTTATCTGTTGTTGGCTAAAGTTCCCCGCTTCTCCAGCTCATCCTGACCACACTGAGCAAACCTTGTAAAAACTAAGCTAGAGAAGGTGCATTTGTCCTCTCCTGACCAAATGTGCTACTGTAGAGTTGGCCAGTCCAGTCTGAATCTGATCAATTTTGTCTACAAAGTAGACAGGGATCAAAGACCCCAAGCCTCCATAAATTGCTCATCCTGGTCCTCTAGATCTCCAGCACATGGCAGCATTGCTCAGATATTTTTCACTGACCCGCAAAATGGCGCCGTTCCCCTTAGTGTATATCTCTCCGTAACAAAAAATAACTGTCCAAGCATCTGGGTTGGAGTCCTGCTATATGATGCTTGCTGACTCATCTGCAAATGCGCACACAAGCAGGGAGCCACATCGAGAGGAGGAAGTAGAGAGGAGGAGAGGACAGTAGCAGGGTCAGTACGTTTTCCACACTGCAGTGCCATTGGCTCAAATGCTGGCAACATTTTGGTTATTTTACATTTAAAATCATACTTCTCAGTTCAGGCCTCACAACCATAAATCTAGCCCTCTACACTCTAGCTTGGAAATATTTGCTAGTAGCACTGAACTTTTTGCTATATACATTAAATATGCGTCTGTTTTCCTATCTGAAGAAAGCAAAACTAGTAGTATTCATCTATTTACCAGTTATGCTTCTGAATTAAAAATACATGTATTTTAGCGATAGCATAATTCATGCTAGAGACAGGTATTTTAAAGAGTTTGTTGAGGTGATTTTGGGGTGGCCATTATACTCATGAGTGGCGAAGTCATGAGTAGATTAGGCAGCTCCAACAAATAAGTGCTAATAAGACCTTTACATGATACCACACCAGCATGTCTTCTGTGTATGCTACATATTTTACAGAAAATCTATTTCAGAAAGGTTTTTAGAGTGTTTTAAAAATTTGTATTGGTACTGTTTTTTGTGCATCTCTTCTTGTAAAGCCAGATGGCTGTCATCATTGGGAGTCTGACTCGACAGGGCTATGAAGAAAAGAAAAAATGATAACTAATACAATTTTAGAAATTCAGTGTTATCCCACCATGGACCACCCCTCCCTCTCCTTGTGGTTTAAACCCTTCAGATGTATTTTGTGGATGGTTACGATGTCCTCTATTCATAATTTCACTTGCAACCAAAATCAGATTTGAAACTGGATCTAGAAAGGTAAAAGGGTAGGGCATCAGTCCTGGACCTCAACTTTTATCCTCAGAGCAGATAACAAATCTCGACCTCAGTTATAACGAACAAGCCCTCCACCCAGCCCTGTTGTCTGTGTGTAATGGTAGAGGAGTAATGTAGGGCACAGACTCTAGAGAGGAAGGTGGACACAGTCCCTGCCCTTTGCCCATGGGCCCAACCCACAGAATTGGGAGGAAAATGTGGGCTGAATGTTCCGTTGAGCTCATTGGGAAGCTCTGTGCCCTTTCAGATCAGTTTATTTTATGTACATATGGGGGCGGGGGTGTATATAGTTCTGAGTTGCCCTTTGCTTTAGCACAGTGAAAGTTGGAGACATGGAAAATAACTATTTATTAACACAGAGGATTGAAATCAGAGGAATGGGATCAATAATTCCCTGTGCTTTTGCTAGCATTAAAGCCTCCTTCCCATTGCCTCAGCCTATGATCAGATGAGGCTAACAAACAAGAATAACTCATTGGCTTAAACTGTTTCTTTTAATGGCTGTATAGGACTACTCTCAACACTTAACATCTCGGACGCTCTGGCACTCTCTCTCTCTCTCTCTCTCTCTCTCTCCAGTAAAGCTGGGATTTAGTCACACAATGATCAGCAAGGGCACACAGCTCCAGCCCCTCGACGGCAGCTGGACAGCACCTTTAGGTGATTTTGTTAAGTGCTAGGAAATAAAGTTTTCCTGTGAGATATGAAAAGAAAGAGGGCGAAAGGGATCCTCAGCTGGGGCAAGTCCTAAGTTAGCCTGTGATCCCCCTTGGTGTGCTCATGCCAAGACACAGCTGTGACATTAACAGGCAGACATTCAATTCTGCAGATCAAAGCAGCCCTTCTTCAGACAATTACAGTAAAATTGAAGCTCTCCTTCAAGAGAAATGCACGTTCATTCGTTCGTTCGTTTTCTTTCTTCTTTCCTTTCTTTCTTCTTCTTCTTTCTTCTTTCTTCTTTCTTCTTCTTCTTTCTTTCTGAGAAAATTGGTTTTCAGGGCTATAGAAAGAGCCGATTGGAAGCTGAAATCTTCTGTCTCTGCCCAGGGGTGGGATTCACAGGGTTAGACATGTAACATCTGAAGGCTGATTTTTTTAAATTGATATCCAAGAATAAAAGAGAGAATAGTCAGAGAAGCTGATCAGGAATGAATAAAGTCTCCTTTTAAGCTGAAATACCCCCCTCCCCCCATTTTCCCTCCAGAAAAGCCGGACTGTAATTGCTTGCAATCACTCGGCACAAATTGTCTGCTCGTATTTGCTTTTTAATTTGTATAATCTGGTCCATTTCGCTCTCCCTGCCTTTGAGCTTAACCTTTCTCTCATTCTCTCTTGCACGCGCCTTCCCTTTCTCTCTTGCTTTAATTCTTTAGTGTTGTTAAAAAATTAGTAATAATTCCCAATGATATTTGATGGCTTTTACTAAGCAAAGGCACTTAGAAAAAATAAAAGACTGGATGGACGCAGGCCACATCTGGTTAGATTTTTGTCGCTGTCTGCAAAGTGTTTATTTATTTGTGTATTTATTTTATTTATTTTCCCCTCAGAATACAATGGCTCTTTTAATAAATCTGTAGAATGAGCCCAAAGTGAGCCGAGAGTTAGAAATCCTTTGGGCTCCCTGCAAGAGAGAGAGAATCTCAGGGAAAGAGAGAGGTTGCTTTAACTTGCTGTGTGTGATTGGATTTCCCAGCATACCTTTCAATGTTCCTTTGTATCAGATTATTTATATTAAAGACTATGATCGTGAAATTGAGGTTACAGTAAATGCTGCTTATGTTAAAGAGTCTGGATTTGGAGGGAGGGATGGCGAGAGAGAGAGGGTCGTAGTGGAAGCAGCAAAAGAGTGAGAAAAAATCAGGTTGTACCAGAAAAAGGGAGAAACGGGGCATATGTGAGACGAGGGAAAGAGGAGGCTGGCCGAGTGTGATAGAAGTGGGCGGAGCCATTAGGTGGGGTAGTTTGTCGCCAGCCCCATTTTATATACATTTGCTAGTTAGAATTTTTGGTTTGAGATGGGGATGTTGCATATGCTGGAGTTCTCCATGCCAGTGGTGGGAAGAGAGACGTGTAGATGTAAAATTTATTGCCAGGAGCGCCTAACTTCTGGGTGAGAAGTGACAGAGAACCACGATGGGGTTGAGAATTTGCCTGGCAAGTGCTAGTGATTCCCATCTCTAGTCCTCCACCACTGCATGTTCTGTCCATTCCACGCGAATATTGCTGTTTACATTGGGCAGATCCTGAGGGCCTTACTCCAGCAGACTCCCATTGAAACCAGGGCCTCAGGATTTGGCTCCGTTTCCCTGGTTTTGAATAGAAACATATTTTATTCTTGTGTAGTTTTGATTGTACTAGAAAATGGTGGCTGAATATGGGGGGGAACCTAGAGAAAGGCAAACTCCATCAGGAAGCGTAGAGAGAACATTTTCCCTAAACTGTCTGTTAGAGAAAAAATAGCTTCTTGTTGTTCATACTACTTTTAAAGATGAACACATGTAGCTTCAGTGGCATATCAGGGGCAGCTCAGCGATCAAATCGTTGAAGACTTCTACCACTCTGCAACCTTCTACATTTTTTTAACAGCTGATTGCCCTTAGCCAACTCTACAGCCCATCCCTCAACTTCAGGGCAGCCTCTTCACCTGCTGTTCAGTCTGCCACTCTCCCTTATGTATGGCTGGCAAGCAGCGATACCTCTTGTTCAGCCATCCCAGCTGCAGCTGTTACATGTAAACTGGCTGGCCATTTGCTCACCTGGGTCCAATATTCATCTGTTCTTCTGCTGCTAGTGGTTACTTTTCCAAAATGGAAGAAGTGTAGTACTGTGGCTTAGTGTGTCTGGTCATGCTGACTTCTAATGGCTGGAGGCCCACAGAGGTCAAATCCTTATCACTCTTCTCAGTGGACAGAGATTCTCGTTTAGCCCAAGTGCTATAGATCTGTTTTAGGGGACCCTTGGGTCTGGGCTGAATACCCAGTTGTTGTCTATAGTTCATGGATTTATCATAATCCTCCTTATTCCACTAATACCCCCTTTCCCCAATATTAACAGTAAGAACAGCAACAATGCTACCTAAGTCTTATTGGTGAAGACGGCCTGGGGCATGTTAGCTCACCTTAAACTTCTCACCGTTGTTGTCAGAGGTTGTATATGCAACCGGAGCAGGGCTTTGAAGCCTTGTGGTAATGGTTTGTATGTAGTTTGTGGCTAGAAAAAGAATAAATTCTTTTATTCATTTCAGAAGAAAACATACGGATTATTTTGTTTTAATTTCTAGGGATTCTGAAGGGACGATTGTAGCCAGCAGCAGAGATGCCTTTTCCTTAGCCCTGTAGAACTTCTCTGGAAACAAACCTGGAGATCGGTGCTGTACAGGGACTCCCTGGAGAAGCAAGGACCTTGAAATGCGACAGAAGTGCCCCACTGCTCCACCAAGAGTTCTCTTCTCACACATGTCCTTCTGACCAGGAGCCAGCCTGTGATGTGTCTAATGATTTCTCCCTAGGTAAAGAACCTTTTCTTTGTTTCTTTTACACCCAAATATCTGCTAAAAATATAGGGCAGAGATTGCACAGAGAAAACTGAACATTTTTCCTAGGGATCTCCACTCTACTTACAGCATACTGAGGCTGGAAGTGGAGCAGGCAGAGAGGCATTCAGAGGGAGCCCCTTCACCCTTGAAAAGATACACAGATTCACTCTTTAAAAACAAAGAGTTACTGATTCCAAGCAAACAAACCTTTAGAAAAAAGTGCAATTTAAAAAAGAAAATTACATGTGTATCTTTTCTTGACACATTTTTAAGTGCTGTTTGTAACTGACTTACAATGCTCATATTATTCAGCTTTTCATTTGAAATTCTAATCAGTCCTTTGAATAGGTTAGTGTGGCCTGGGAAATGAAGAGAATAAAATATTTCCATTGAATTATGATTTTTTGCCGACTTCTTTGCTCACATCTCAGATCCACATTCTCTGGCATTAGACCATTCTTGATATAGTCTTAGTTGTTAGCCTGACAAAACATAAGAATACAGGAAACTATTGAATGGAAGATAACCTGATAACATACCCAGGTCTGTGCCATCATATTGAGGTATTTACGAGCACACCCCTAAAGTTTGGAGGGTTTGGGATTTTATCCAATCTCCTTCTGATTTACTTTCCCTGCTAGATCACAAAGGAAACTGTTTTCTCTTAAGTTTTATGGTATCTTTCCTAGTGGCAGAGCCTTGTTCTCTAGTTTTTCAGATTTAGCCATACCCGGCTTAAAAAGCGGAGGCTGGTTTCTCAGACCAACACCTGGTATTTATTACATATCTTTAGTAAATACAACAACATTTGCCAACACACGTGGTTTAAGAAGATTGCTGTGCTTGAATTAAATAGAGGTTTAAACATCTGTTGGTGCTTTTTAAGGATGTTCATAGTTTAATGAGAAAATACCAAAACCAGTAGTGTTGTCCCTCTTAGAAAGAGAAGATCTTTGTTGGAGGATGATGGACAAAATTCATGTTTCTGGTGTGGCGCACTGTATCTTCTAGAACTGACTAGTGGTCTCATTCTCCAAGGTGTCCCCTGACTGCTGCCTGTGAGGTGCTGATCATCCTCAGTGTCCACTGAGTCGACGGAAAATTCGAAATGCTCAGAGTTTGACGGGGTTGGGCCTCAGAGTTGTCTCCACTGGAATCCTGTATCCCGTGTATTCTGGTGAAACACTCATTCCTCTGGTAGTTACTAACTTGCCTAAAGTCACCCAGGATGAGTGTCGCTGATCAGGGGAGTGTCTCGAGTTTTAGGCCAGTGCCCGAACCCCTGTGCTATCCTTCCTCTGGTCCTGTGAAACCTCAACTGGGGATCAGGGCCAAGGTGCTGTGTACATAACAAAAAACTCTCCCTCCCCTAAAGAGCTTGTCATCTGTGTGCATGACCACAACCAACAGGTGGAGCCAACAGACAGGAGAGCATGAGGTAACGGGGTCAATTAGGATGAGAATAATAAAGAGTGGTCATAGCATATCAGCTGCCTTAAGCATTGGTGGGTTTTGTGGAGATGTCATGGCAGAGGTGAGCTTTAAGGAGAGATTTGCAGGAGGATAATGCTGTGGCTTTGCACATTGTGTATGGGGAGCTTAGCCCCAGAATTGGTGGTGTGAGAGAAAGCACAGAGATGAGGGAGGTAAAACGGGACTCAAGGCTGGTGTCACTGGCAGTGCTGTGGGGGGCTCAGGGGTTCAGTACAAGATCAATGGAGTGGGAGAGTCTTTAAATGTTGACAAGGAGTTTAAAGTTTGCTATGGAGTGGAAGGGGGAGCAGGGGAAGGACACAAAGAGGAAGATTTGCTGTGGTGGTCTTTGCAGCAGCATTTTCAATGGATTTAAGGGAAGTATGATGAGATTTGTCAAGGCCAGAAGGGAGACCACGGCCTGGTTGAGTTCTAGCTTTGTAAATGGAGAAGAAAGGACTGAGCTGAAGAGAGATTGGGCAGGAAGAAGCAGCGACACAGCCTCGATGTGTGGGTCTAGAGAAAGTGCAAAATGGTGCCTAGTGTATGGGCTGAGAGCCAGGGAGAGTGGTGATGTTGGCCACATTGACTCAGAAGGGGAAGGGAGTGAGAAGCCATTGAGGGAAAGGTTAAGATCTAATTTTTAACCAACCTCCTATTCCTTTAAATAGGATTCCACATAATACCAGAGCGAATGGCAACTCTGCAGCCAAACAGCGCATTTATGAGACTACGAAGGCCTCAGCTGTTAGTTGGTTAAGTGTTAGGGGGCATTGCGGTGAGTTGAAACTTACTCCCATCCAGTCAAGGATGTGAGATCCTCGATACCTGAATGTGTGTTTGGACCCTTTCGTTCTCCAGGGCGCTCTCGGCATAGCAGATGTTTCGGTGTCTTTCAACCAGTGAGAAAAATTCATTATATTTTTAATGTGATTTTAAAAAATTAAAATAATGATTTGATATACAGACATTGATGAAAGATGTATTTTTAAAGCAATAAATTAAAATCTCATTAATATTTCAGTGAGAGTATTTTGTGCTTATCTGTTTCATCTCCATTTTTGACCTATGGCATGGAGTTCACAGCATGAAGGAGATGGTGAAATCTGTTCACCATAAAATGTTAATTATAAGTAAATTACAGCACAAACGTTCAATCAGCCACATTAATTCTACATAAAGTGAATTATTGTAGCAGAAAATTTTAAAATGTGACTGAATTTTATAATCTTGATCCTCCATTTTCTACCTTTTCTTTTAGTGCTGAGCCCACTGTTTTCTTCCCCAGCATGGCTAAGCTCTGTGCATATGGATCGCAAGTACTTTCCACTTAGGAGATGTTAAAAATTCAGAAGTACAATTTGAACCATTTGCATGCAACCTCCTGAATGACTCTTAATTACATAAAAATCTCTTTGTCCAATGGCAAAATATAACAGATGTTTGAACTGTTTACCCAGTCATACTTGCCACCTTTCTAAAGTATAAAACTGAGGAAGCCCTAACTCAATACCCTGAGAAACGTGAGGCTGTTTTTCTAGCGTTACCGAGGTAGATGGCAGTACCAGGGCATTTTATCCAAAGAGAAGTGGGTGGGACCAACTGAGTAGACCAGTGTAATGTTTTGCACATTTTCAAAGCATTCAATCCAGTATTAGTCCTGCAAGTCCTGTTGACAAGGGCTACAGCTGAATCCCTGTGCACTTCCTTGAAAATGTAGGGGAGCGTTGCTGGTCTCTAGACTCTTGAGGTACCAGAGTTCTCAGTTAATATTGCAACAACATACATAAAGTTTAGCTTCTGAAGTTAAAACACTACAAAAAATTCTGCTGAGACAAACTGTTTGGTGATAAATGCTGAATATGCCGTCTGTGCTCGGACTCACCCTGCTGCTAGCACCTCCAGGAGATCACACAGCTCCTCAGTGTTCTACGTCTCAGTAGTAGTCCCGGAAAAAATAGTTTCCCTTTTGGTGAATAAATGCCCCCATATTTTCCTACTCCTGAAAAAATAATTGGTCAAGGCCTCTAATAAATTCACAACTTTCTAGCAAAAACAGCAGATCTGACAAAATTATTGTTCTAGGTCTCTTCTCTAATGTCATGCCTCTAATGTCTCTGATCAATTTCAAAGGCTTATTGCAATGCAAGTATGAAAAGCTGAGAGATTCAAACATGGTTTTAATCCGATCCTGTACTTGGAAATGTTTTGTGAATGAGATGAATGAGGGTTTTGTACCTGTACCGTCTTCGGCTCCACCATGCAGTAAAATGTAGTGTGATTTTTAAAAAATCAGTGAATGTGGCTGTTTCTTAAATCTTTTAAATCTCAAGCAATGACTAATGGGCATATTCTTTGGAGACTGTAATGGTGACATTTCACTGCCTAGAGACTTCTTTCAGCGCCTAAAGCAACTCTAAAACATTTTTCTGGAAAGCTTCCCTCCTCAAGCATTCTAGACTGCACCATGACCCCAAGGAAATACTCAAAAGTATCGAAAATGTCTGCTCATTAGAAACTGGTTTCCCATTTGGCAATACTGAAAGAGCCTCTAGGCCAAGCACCTGCTTGTTGTTTGGTAATGGTTAGAGCTACTCCATATGAATGGAAAGCTGATTCATTTTGGGTGCCAAACTGTCTTGTTACTCGGGGTTCTTTCAACCCAAAGCTCTTGGTAACTTTACTCTGTGTGAGGAGATGTCAGGAAATAAATCAGGGGAGACACGGCCATCCGACCAATAGATGGCTGCACAAACAGGACAACACAAGAGTGCTTTCACTTAAGGCTAAACTTTACTTAGTCTCAAGCACTTACACACATCCGCAACAACTTAGTAAAACACCCCCAACCCTTGATAATTACCAAAGCTGAGTGTGGCTTTCGAGTGATACAGCGACAGCCCGTCTGCCGCTGGGGAACACAAGATACATCCAGAGGGAGAGGCCAGTCCCAAAACGAGTCCCACCTGTCTCAAGCTTTTTCCCCTTAGTTATACATTAGTAATTAAAGAAACCTTGTTAAGTAAGCAGTTTCAAGCAAGAGGTTCTTTCTGATAATTGATTAACCAGGTGTGGGTTTTTCCAGAACTTGCAGCCTTGAGACCTCAATAGACATTCCTGGGGCATATCCTACTCTTTGAAAACGCATGTATCAGCAATTTCAACTCAATTCTTATCAGGAAGAACGCGGGGTCAAGCCGCCCTTTCAGTGGCACCCTAAACCCCCCTCCCCTCCTGCCTTGGTCAAGCTGAGACTTGCTTTTAACAGCTTGCTGACTAGGCTGTCTTTAACAATAAGCCATAGTGGTTTACTGGTTTGCCAAAGTCTCCCCGTACAGTCTGTCTGGTCTGAAAACCACTACAGATTGGTACCAAGATCCCCTACTTTGATAATTCAGGACAGTTTACATCTGACTCATCCAGCTGTCACAACTGAAATAACACCACTCCCATGTAATCCCTAATCACTGCAAAGGTAACCTTGCTGAGCAGGTCAATGCTTGCTGTTCTTGGCTATGGCATCCTCATCTGAACTCTGCATTTGCTGTTGCATAGTAAACCTGTATGCGAATATTGTTTGTGAACAAATATCTGATGTCTGTGACATGGCTCAGCTCTTCCCATTAGGAGAATGTAAGGACTTTGCACTGGCTCCTCGGCTCAACCAGTCCATTAAAATCCCCAGAACCCCACCTGAAAGCTGCCGCAGTTTGTGAAAGATTGAAATGCTTTTTATGATAGTAGAGAACACACAGAAATGGAACTCCTAACACATTTATGAAGGGAAGAAAAATCCATCTGTAAAAGTGGGGTGGGGATTGAGAAATTTCCAATTTGCTAATGGCAGGCACTGCTAATCTACAAATGTATGCAGGAGCTGGTGATACTCTACCGCAGTGAGATAACCTTGAGGATTAAAATGTCTGAGCAGAAAGAATTACAAAGCTGGCCCTATTAAGAGGAAAGGAACATCAAGGCAGACCAAGTGGATAAAGTTAGACAATGGAGTGTTTTGTTTTCTCAGAAAGGTATGTGTGCCCACAGCTGGTTCTGCCATAGCAATCCCTTATAGGGTCCTGAGGATCATGGAATCATAGAATATCAGGGCTGGAAGGGACCTCAGGAGGTCATCTAGTCCAAGCACCTGCTCAAAGCAGGACCAATCCCCAACTAAATCATCCCAGCCAGGGCTTTGTCAAGCCTGACCTTAAAAACCTCTAAGGAAGGAGATTCCAACACCTCCCTAGGTAACCCATTCCAGTGCTTCACCACCCTCCTAGTGAAAAAGTTTTTCCTAATATCCAACCTAAACCTCCCCCGCTGCAACTTGAGACCATTGCTCCTTGTTCTGTCATCTGCTACCACTGAGAACAGTCTAGATCCATCCTCTTTGGAACCCCCTTTCAGGTAGTTGAAAGCAGCTATCAAATCCCCCCTCATTCTTCTCTTCTGCAGCCTAAACAATCCCAGTTCCCTCAGCCTCTCCTCATAAGTCATGTGCTCCAGCCCCCTAATCATTTTTCTTGCCTTCCGCTGGACTCTTTCCAATTTTTCCACATCCTTTGGACACAATACTCCAGATGAGGTCTACAACATATGCCAGTTTAAGCTATCCAGTTTCACTGAGTCCTAAACAGTTGGCTGCCTGTGAAAGGCAGGGCTCCTGGAAACGTGTGCACACAAGTCATGGGCAAAGACCAAAGCACAGCTGATGAGAAGTAAAGGATCCCAGTTTTCCCACTTGATTTTGCAAAATGCTGAGCTCTTCAACAACTCCTGACTTCAATGAGAACTGAAGGTGCTCATCTCCTTGCAGTGAATTCTCCATTCTCCCTGAGTGAGTGTAGAACTACTCTGAAGGAGATAAGCTTGTCCCCTTGATGCTTTGGTCTGAATAGCTGCAGTGGGCGGCAGGAACATTGAGTCAGGATTAGTTGGTACTCAGATGGTGGTCTTAGAAATACCTTAGATAGAAATAAATAGAGCATTCATTGAGATTCAACCCAGATTTCCCATAAAATCATAGCATACATTAATAAATTGTGAAAGGGGAATTATAGATACTTTTAGTTATCTATACAGACAAAATATCTTGCTACTGCTATGGTACATGCATTTTCAACTCCAGATGCAAATAACAAACATGATATCTTGATATTTGCATCCATAGCTGCTGTGATGCAGCATAAATTATGCATGTGCATTTTTGCATGTGAGGTTCTAAAAAAGTCTGTTCTCTAATGATTTAGACTTGCATTCTTACTGGATTTGGCACACAGACTAGTTTGACACTGAGACATATGCCTCACTGCATTTGGATTATAACAAGTATAAGTAATAGTTCAGTGCTGCTAGTGAGGCACAGATAATACTATTTCAGCAAGTGTGTTTATGGAAAGGGTAGGAAACAGAATTAATCTCAAGAATCTGACAGATCCCAAACGCTTTGATACAAGGATGATAGACTATTGGAAATATCTGAGATAGAAAGATGTTGTTATGATTTGTTCTGCCATCTTTTTTTTACAACGTGCCTAACATTTCTTAATTTAAAAGCATGGTATTAAGAATAAACAAGTCGGATCACAGAGCTTCTCCTGGTCCAATCCTCCTTTGGCCCCCAATGTAGAACAAAGATGACTTAACAAAATTAAAAATAATAGTATTGCCCTGTTCCTAAAAAAATTTGCTGGGTTTCTAGCTGCTACCTCTGTCAGTTACATTATTCATTGGAAATACAGATCTGATTCTTCTATCCTGGTCTCTGGATCCCCCAACAGCTGTCTATATGAGACATATCATTCATCACATGCAGACCCAGGTCTCCTTCCAACAATAAATATACCTGCATGCCAGAAGCACCAAGGAGTGGCCTTAAAGTGGGGATTCACCAGAATGTAAAAAAAAAAAATCAGAATAGATCAGCAAAACCTCTTGCAGTGAAAAAGAATGAGAGAGAGCATGAAGGATCACAGAGGATGTTAAGAGCTCTTGTTTTCCAGTAAGCAGCATGATTGGCAGCAAAAATAAACACTAACGGGAAGCTTGTGTATCAGTCTAATTGTATAATTGCAGGTTGCTTTCTGCATAGTTTGATGTGCAGATTGTATTAATGTGTAAGTGTCTCTTCAGCAATTTGCTAGTAAGTCTAACACTCGGAAGTAGTTCATTGGCTTCCTGCACAGACACTTGCTGTTTGTATTCAGCTGACCTCCAACATAACCACAGCTTATGATGAACACATTTCCAGTTGTTTTGCCTACCTGATGTCCAGAGTTTTGCCTGCAAATCCAAGCCTGTAAGACAGAAAGAAAAAGAAAAATGGGACAGCTGTCCACATGATGTCAGAAGAGTCACTACCAGCCATGGAGGAAGATGTTCAATGTCACCCTCTTAATTTGGAAGAAATTTATTATATTTGTCAGCACATTGACATACTGAAAATACCCTCAACCTATGCTCCCTCACTAACCCTCCTAATAGCTCCATGTGGACATTGAACAGGAGGGGGGGAGCAGACTCTTGTGGATCCTCGGCTAAGAGAGCCCTCAGGGCAGATAAGCAAATGCCAAATACTGCCCTCAGGGATTAAGCTAGAATGACACTCCCTGAGGGCAGCCCCGTCTTCTGTTCAGGTCTGCAGGCAAAGCCATGACACCTCGGGATCAGCCGTATCAAAGGCAGCTGACAAATCTAATATCAGCTTGGACACTGGTTCGTTAGCTTGGGGGATGTGTGCAACCAGTAGAGCCTCAGTGCCAGAGCCAGGTCTAAAGCCTGACTGATAGGCTTCTGCACCCTTGGAGTTGGCATCCCACTACCTTCTCCGGAACTTTAACCGTAAGAAGAAGATTTGATACTGATAAATAACTAGCTAGATTGTCATTCCCAGGGACTGTATACCCCATTCTTCAGATCATAAGCCAACCTCTGATTGATGAGGTTAGAAATCCAAAATGGAACCGCCCCCCCACTTCAGCCTTCTCTAGCACAGTGTGCTTCTCGTGTTGAGGGTGTGTCTACACTACAATTAAAAATCCACGGCTGGCCCTTTCCAGCTGACTCAGGTTTGCACGGCTCATGCTAAGGGACTGTTTAACTGTGGTGTAGATATTCAGGTTCAGTCTGGTGCCTGATCTCTAGGACCCTGCAATGTCTACACTGCAGTTAAACAGCCCTTTCGCCTGGTCCCTGGAGCCCAACCAGCTGACATGGGCCAGCTCCACATGTCTAACTAAGAGCAGTGTAGGCATACCCAAAAGGGTCCCACTCCTTTACTTTTCCCGAATTAGGATCCAGTATCCTACTCCTCTATTAACACCAGGCCAAAAGGCATTGTTTACAATGCATATTGTTGAGAAATGTCCCACTAACCCTAGTTCGGCTCTGTCAGTGGTTGCGGTGGTGCTGAGAGGGCTCAGCCAGGCATTGGCATTTTAGCTACCATGTCCTCTTCCTTGACCTGCAACAGATGGGTGAACAGGGCAATGCTCTCTCTGGTGTGCGCCAGAGCCTGTAATGGGGGGACATTTCCCAAAAATATCTTATGTGGATACAGTCCAAGAGACCTGTTGAAACCAGACAGTTCAATTCCTTTAAGTTTCATAAACCTGAGAGGGGTGAGTTCTGCCATGGGGTGGAGAAGCATTTACTGCCCTTTCAAGCGAACCCAGCAAGTTAGTCTCTCTCTGACTGTCTGTCTCCTCCCACCCATATCCCTCTCGCACTTTGTGTTTGTTTATCTCCCTCTCTGCTGCCCTTATAGTCTGAAAGGAAAAGCCACGTCAGTCTAGAAATGTAGAATTTGTAGGAATATAATGAATACCTGTTTATTATTTTGCTATATTCAAATTGTAATGAATAGTTATAGTGATAATTAATGAATTTCCATATTCATACAGCTTCAGTACCTGTATAGATAATAGCACCTCACTTCAGTATTTATGAAGTTTTCTATAAATGTAGAAAATTGGTAATTATCACTGCACCTACTCCTTATTACTTTCGTGAAGCCTGCCATCTGCATTTATCTTTCTCTTTCTCATCTCTTTTTCCTTCTTTTCTACTTTTCTATCTGACACTGTCAATAAAACAAATTCTAATGTCCAAGGCTATGTTTAAGCCATTACTGAAGATAACAGCTACCTCCTTTGACTGCATAGTCTTTTGCTACCAGCATCTAACTCATTGCCATGTAAAACACTTTGATATACCCAGAGTATGAAAGACACTAGAGAAAACCTGGTTCTGGTCTATTTGTTGCTAGCATGATGCAAAATCTTATTGAATTAGTGTCTGTTTTACCAAACTACAGTTTTACAAAATGTTCTAAAAGCCAAAGCCATCACTTACTGGTTACTGTGCCCACAAAGAGTGACTGGTTTTTGACAGAGGCGCTGCCAAAAGTGTTCCATGCTGGATACCAATAAATGAAACAGCAGTTGTCAGATGAGAAGGTTTTGCCATCCAGATTACTCCATCCCTCTTCTTCATAGTTACCCATTCCTAGTTCCAGTAGCCGAGGTGTTTCTGGGTAGCTTGCAGTAGTTTTTAGTACATGTTGGGGTGCACTGTTAATGTGACCAGTTACTCTTTCCCATGCAGCTACCTAAGACCTCACCACTTTCTGTTCCAAGTGCCTGGAAAAGCAACTTCTTCATTCTAGCTTTCACTTTACTAATATAAACATGTAGCACATCATACATTACCTCCCCCCCATGAAAATAATAATAATCATAATCAAAAAAATCAATCCCAACACAATTTCCTATCCAGCAAGAGGAAGATGGTAAGAACCACATGTGACAGTTGCTTAATGCACTTCTAAAAGGTGCTCAGATACTACTTTGATAGACACAGTATATGAACCTCAATAGAATGGAAACAAAGAGGATACATTTGGCACATAGTTGATCAGATATTGAACACAGATGTAAGATGCTGGGCTGTGGATAGCATAAAAGTGTATGATGTGATAATATGGATAGTAAGAATATGTCAGATAAAGGTGAACTCCTGTCAGGAGAAGTCCTTTAGAATTTGATAGAATATAATAAACTTGGACAGGTTTTATTATAAACATCTTATAGAATTTAATAGCGAATTACATTTTTGCGCTAGAGCTGAATAGAATGGCTCAAAAATTGGCTTTTAAAATCCATATCTTCTTAGAGTAATTCTGCACAATTGTTGCAGGAGCCTATTAGGGTAAATTCTATAGGGCTGTTCCATAAGGGAGTAGTTTATCTGTCTAATCTATCTAAAAATGTCCTATAGTGCCTTTTATCATAGTAACTAAGCACTGTTTTAATATTTTTGTATATATATTTAAATCTTATTTGTCTTATTTACCTTAGGGGATATAGAAGGACAAAACTTCTCTTTCCCCTTTATTTCACTGTCTATGAAACATAATAGGTAAGTCATGATTTTTGCCTTGATGTCTGGTATATTTTTGATGTTGTGCTGGGAAAGTGAGGAATATAAAATTTTTGTCAGACTGAAAATTTACCATCTATCAACAGATAGAGCCACAGTAAATGGAACCTTTAGCTGCATATTGAAAGTTGATAGCTGTTGGCCATTAGAACTGATACAATTACAAAGGTTAGGTCAGGTCAAAGGCACTAGGGTTGTGTCCTGCTCTGGGTACGGTGTCTGTGCTTGCTGTCCATGTGAAGTGCTGTTTCAATAACAGACACCTGTGTGATTTAGGCTTTTTTCTCCCCCTGGCAGTGCCTTGACATAACCTCAATGCAGTCTTGTCCTATCTTGCTTGGACACTGATTGCATCCCCAAAATTTAACCTTTGAACTCCCGGAGGTCATGTTCAAGCCAGAGATCACTGAGCTTTTAAAGATCAAGAGGAAACCAGCAAGGAAGGATGGTTTGCATTCAGATCTTAGATAAGCTTTAGACACACATTACTCCACACATTACTCCAGTGTGAACACTTGAAAACTCAGGCAGAATTTTAGCTTAGGAAAGTGCAGTGAAACACGTTTACTGCATCTGATTACCTCAAAAATGACTCCTCCTAGTTTGGGCGTAGCAAATGGTATTATCAGGAGAGAGGAACTGTATCTATCTAATGTTCTCAGGAGGAGAGCTGGGGACTCACTTTTGCATATATACAAACCACTCTTGGCAGGAAGAAATTTAATTGAAAGCCTCTCTGAAACTAGCTATGCTGGGCATTATAAGCCATGAGGGGCCCTAGTGAGCAGATTGGGAAACATACCATGCAAAAGGTTTGGTTTCTAGTAAATGTCAGCAGGCTTCTGTCTCACTTTGTAGAGCTCTTGTGCATGTCTGTTTTTAATACAGTTGCACTTTGTCTATCTGGAATATGCAAATATTATTCAAATTAGGCCTCTGTGTATGGCCTGTCAGCACATACCCCCCAGCTTCCCTCTAGCAAGTGACTAATGGGAACATGTGTTCTTTCTACTTTTATAAGGCTGGGAAAATAGGGGGAAAGAAAGTCTGAGCTGTGAGGATTAAAATGCAGCATCTCTTTTCCTGAGGTCTTTTCCTGTCTGCAAAGTGTCTGCTGGCAAAAAACATGGCAGCAAAACTGACATCCCTGTCTGCTTTTCCCCACCTGGCCCAGGATTGTGTCACTGGCCATGTGCTCTACAAACAGATACTTCTGGAGAGAATTGCATCCCAGAAGATCTTAGTGGACTCCAGACCCCCTTGTTTTACTCATGGTTGAAGGGTGACATGGCTATTTCCAGGATTTGTGCTCATACAAGTGGTATAGTGTAGGGATTCTCATCCTTTTTTTCATAGTGTGGATTATATTTTGTTCACCCGCCTCCCATTCATGATGGCTCAGACCACTTCTCCTCCCTTTAGTAATGGGCTAACATCCCTGTGTCAACATTAACTTCTTACTTGGAAAAGTAACGTTAGGAAAGTATTTAATGTATCCTTGGCTGGCTGAGTGAAATTTAGCAACCATAGGCAAGGAGAAGTTATGTGACCAGCCACTTCTTTATGGGCCACCAAGTGCTCTGCAAACTACTGGCGGTCCATGGGCCACGTGTGCTTTTATTTCCTATGGCCCTCATCTGTCTTCGTCTTTTATAGGGCAGGGGCCATGTCTTCCTGAGATTGAAAAGTGTTTAGTACACTTTGAGTGCCACCAAAGTCTAAATAATAATAAATAATACATGAGTAACACATGAGGATTTAAGATCCACCAGAGGAGTGAAGACGTGTAAATTGGGTAATCGGATAAGACATTGCATGTGCACACACTCTCGCAAATGTGAGCATTTATATATTCTGTGTTGAGTTGCTAGTGCTACCTGTATAAGATTGTGGGACACTTCCCATTATAAGACCCTCTTTTCAGTTGCATATAACTTAGCTGGATTTTAATTGTTCAGGCTGTTATTTTTCAACCCAGGTGTCTGCCTCAGGATAAAAAAATTTTTAATGCTTTAGCAAAATGGTTCAGTTCTTCTTCGAGTGCTTGCTCATATCCATTCCAATTAGGTGTGTGCGTGCTGCGTGCACGTCCGTCGAAAGATTTTTACCCTAGCAACACCCAGTGGGTCGGCTGGGCGCCCCCTGGCTTGGCGCCGCTATGACACCGAATATATACCCCTGCCGACCCGTCCACTCCTCAGTTCCTTCTTACGGCCCGTGTCGGTCGTTGGAACAGTGGAGCGCGGCTTAGCTGATCTCCACCTCCCTAGCTTTTCACTCATTCTAACACTTATTGTGAATATAGTTTATTCTCTATAGTTCTAGTTAATAGATTTTCGTAAACGTAGTTAGTGTGTATAGTTCAGAGAGTGGGGGATTAGCCCTTTCCCTCACCTGGTGCCCAGGCCCATGCCTGGCTCACCGGGTTTCAAACCGTGCTCGGCCTGCCGCCGCCCGATGCCCCCGGGAGACCCTCACAACTCCTGCCTCAAGTGCTTGGGGGAATCCCACCTTGCAGACGAGTGCCGGACCTGCAAATCGTTCAAGCCGCGGACGAAAAAGGAGCGGGACTTTCGCCTTAAGCAGCTCCTAATGGAGGCAGCCCTCACTCCTCCACCTTCGGCACTGGCTGCCGGACAGTCCGCGCCTGGGAGGAGTGCCGGCACTGCAAAGACATCTCAGCATCAACCGTCACTGGCCCAGAAACCGACCCGGCACCGCTCCTCTCCCCGCATGCCAAAAAGCTCAAAGCTCCTGCGGCCCCGCTATCTGCACCGCAGTCTGAGCAGCAATCTAAGTCGAACCGCCCGGCACCAGTAACTGCCACGGCACCGACAATCTCTGCACTGTTGATTCCGGCCATGCAAGAGCCGTCGAGTCCGGTGCATGACAGCTCCCTGGCACATGCCTCGGTGGAGCTTATCGTTCCCACTACGCCAGAGACATTTGCTACAGTGAGGGAACTGATTGTGTTAACGGAGCCCGCCCTGCCTCAACCCCCGGCACCGCCGGTGCGGGTTATTCAATCGACAGGCAAGCCTGCCATGGTAAGACCACTTTCCATCGGCACCACAGGCAGACAACATTCAAGATCGAGGTCCCGCCAACGTTCTCGATCTCGTCACCGCTCCAGATCCAGGCGCCGCTCGCAGTCCCGGTACCGATCTCCTCCTTGGTACCGATCGTACTCGTGGCACCACTCGAGATCCTGCTCACCGGACCAATACTCCAGGCACTGGTCCAGCTCCCGGCACCGTTCACACCGCAGCCGCTCTCATCATACGGCGTCAAGATCCCAGTCGACCACCCGGCACCGCGCCGGTCGCAGGTCCTGATCACACACTCGGTACTGGTACGGATCCCGGTATCGCTCTCCGGTGAAGCACAAAATACGGCACCCCAGAGACAGGGCTCATCCTCAAACGGTCTCTGCCCCGCCATGGCCATCGCGGCACGCGTCTGAGTCATCGCATGCTGATAGTGCCGCCTATGCCAATTCAGAGACACACAGCCGTGTTCTCCATGAGGCTCAAGGTCCAGACCAAGGTCCTCATCAGTGGTCCTTTTGGACACCTTGGGCATATCACCAGGCCCAAGGCGAACCCACAGTACCATCATGTTCCACCCCGTCAGAACATCGCACACCGGAGGCCACTGTTAGCCACCCCCCTCCAGTGGGCACAGATCAATCTCCTCAGGCACCAGACCCTCAGGTCCTCCCGGACCCTGACATACCTCCTGACCAAGAGTCCCTACAGGAACCACTCGTACCGGGTCTGTCATCCTCCTCTTCACCTGACGAGGCAGTGGCCGGTACATCCTCATCGGGCCCACCCCCTATCGACCTCTGAGCTCACCAAGACCTTCTGAGGCGAGTCGCCTTAAATATCAATCTCCAGGTGGAGGAGGTCCTGGAGGTTGAAGACCCGGTAATAGACATATTGTCGGCGGATGCCCCAACCTGTGTAGCTTTGCATTTATCCGCTCCATCCAAGCCAAAGCGGACACAATCGGGCAATCTCCGGCGTCTATCCCTCCTACGGCAAGAAGGGTGGAAAGAAAGTACATGGTGCCCTCCAAAGGGTATGAATACCTATATACCCACCCTCCTCCTTGCTCCCTGATGGTTCCATCCGTCAATGAGCAAGAGCGCCATGGCCAGCAAGCCCCCACCCCAAAATCGAGGGAGGCTAGACGGATGGACCTGTTGGGACGTAAAGTCTACTCTGCAGGGGGCCTCCAACTTAGGGTGGCGAACCAGCAGGCCCTGCTCAGTAGATATAATTATAACACCTGGCAGTCGGTGGGTAAATTAAGTGAACTGGTCCCACAAGACTCCCGCCAGGAATTCCAAACCCTTCTGGAGGAAGGAAAGAAAGTGGCACGGACTTCCCTGCAGGCCTCTCTCGACGCTACCGATTCGGCGCCCAGAACCGTGGCCTCGGGAATTACTATGAGGAGGATCTCGTGGTTGCAAGTGTCAGGTCTACCTCCGGAACTGCAACACGCCATCCAGGACCTGCCGTTTGAAGGCCAAGGCCTTTTCTCCCAGAAAATGGACCCTAGACTACAGAGTCTTAAGGACAATTGGGTGATCATGCGTTCCCTTGGGATGCACACCCCACAAACCCAATGAAGGTCTTTCCGTAGCCAGCCTCAGCGCCCTTACCCCCGCCCAGACCGCGACAAGACTTTGGCAGAAGGCGCGGCCGCGGAAACCGCAGACAGCAATCTGGGTCCCAAGGCGGCCACAATACCGGTCCCGCCAAACCAGCGCCAGGCCCGAAAGCGAACTTTTGAAGGTGCACCCGAGAGCAGAGCACTAGTTCTTCCCCAGGATCCCCTTCAGTTTTCCAACCGCCTTTCCTCCTTCCTCCCTGCGTGGTCCCAATTAACCTCAAATCATTGGGTCCTACACATTGTGGAATTTGGATACCACCTCCAATTTATTTTGCCCCCTCCCTCTCACCCCCCTCCTTCAGGGATCCCTCTCACGAGCAATTCCTCTGGCAAGAGGTTCGTACACTCCTCTCGATTGGAGCTATAGAGGAGGTACCAGAGGAATTAAGGGGCAGGGGATTTTACTTCTGGTATTTCCTACTCCCCAAAGCAAAAGGAGGTCTTCGACCCATCGTGGACCTGCGAGGACTCAACATGTTTTTAAAGAAATTGAAGTTCCGCATGGTATCCCTGGGGACCATTATCCCATCCTTGGATCCCGGAGACTGGTATGCTGCTCTCGACCTGAAGGACGCATATTTCCACATTGCTTTTTATCCCCCGCACAGACGGTACCTGCGGTTTATGGTGCACCGCCAACATTTCCAGTTTGCGGTCCTTCCGTTTGGCCTCTCTACGACCCCTCACATCTTTACAAAGTGCATGGCGGTAGTGTCCGCCTTCCTCTGTCGTCGGCAAATACATGTTTTTCCTTACCTAGACGACTGGCTTATTCGAGTGACCTCCGAGGCCCAGGTCACCAGGCACATAGCCATCATCATGGACCTATTCGAGAAACTGGGCCTGATGATCAATCTAGAGAAGTCTACTCTAGTGCCCACTCAAAGAATAGAATTCATTGGGGCCATTCTAGACTTCAACTCGCAAAAGCCTGCCTGCCACTGCCCTGGTTTCAGGCACTAATCTCAGTTATAAAAAGCCTCCAGACCTTTCCAACAACCTTGGCTCGCGCCTGTCTGAGCCTCCTTGGTCACATGGCCGCCTGCACTTTTGTAACCAAGCACGCCAAACTACGCATGGCTTGGCTCAGTGTACTGTCCAGGCAGAGATACCATAGACATGGTGGTCACCATTCCTCAGAGCATCTTAGACTCCCTCAACTGGTGGCTAACACCCTCCCTGGTTTGTGCAGGACTGCCGTTCCATCTGAGGCAGCCCTCAGTGTCCCTAACGGACGCGTCGTCTCTCGGCTGGGGGGCTCATCTAGACCATCGTCGCACGCAAGGCCTCTGGTCATCTCAAGAGCTAGCATTGCACATAAACGTCCAGGAGCTGATAGCAGTCCGCCTGGCGTGCCAGACGTTCCTACAACATCTTCAAGGTCGTTGTGTTTCAGTGCTTACCGACAACACAACGGCCATGCACTACATAAACAAGCAGAGAGGGACTCGATCCTCCCCCCTTTGTCAGGAGGCGATCCAATTGTGGGAATTTTGCATAGCCCACTCGATAGACCTTGTAGCATCGTTCCTCCCGGGTCCGGAACACTCTAGCAGACCATCTCAGCAGATCTTTTCGGTCTCACGAGTGGTCACTTCGCCCAGACATCCTACATTCCATCTTCCAGAAGTGGGGCTTTCCCCACATAGACCTCTTCGCTTCCCGCGACAACTGGAAGTGCCAGAAGTTCTGCTCCTTCCAAGGTCTCGCCCCGGGCTCGATATCGGATGCCTTCATAATCTCATGGAAGAACCAGCTGCTGTACACCTTTCCACCCTTCCCACTGGTGCACAAGGTTCTCTTAAAGCTCCGCAGGGACAGGGCTCGCCTGATCCTGATCGCCCTTGCATGGCCCCGACAACACTGGTACACCACCTTGCTGGACCACTCGATAGCCAACCCGATCGCTCTGCCCCCGCATCAGGATCTGATAACGCAGGACCACGGCAGGCTTCACCATCCGGACCTGCAATCCCTCCATCTCACAGTGTGGCTCCTGCATGGTTAACCCAGTCGGAGTTACGTTGCTCTGCCCCAGTGCAAGAAGTACTCCTGGGTAGCAGGAAACGTTCCACCCGGTCTACATACTTGGCCAAGTGGAAGCGATTTTCTTGCTGGTGTCAAGCACTGAATGTAACACCCACGGAGGCTCCCATTCCCACTATCTTGGACTACCTCTGATACCTTAAACAGCAAGGCCTCGCTACCTCTTCATTGCGAGTGCACTTGGCAGCTATTTCTACTTTCCACCCAGGAGAAGGTACTCATTCCATCTTCTCCCACCCTATGGTCTCGAGGTTCCTCAAAGGTTTGGAGCGTCTATACCCCCAGTACAACGCCCCGCCCCTTCCTGGGACCTCAACTTGGTCCTGACAAGACTTACAACTCCTCCATTTGAGCGATTGGCGACCTGCTTGCTCCTATATTTGTCACGGAAAACAGCCTTTCTTGTGGCCATCACATCGGCTAGGAGAGTCTCTGAGCTTCGGGCTCTGATGGTGGACCCACCTTACATGGTGTTCCACAAAGACAAGGTGCAGTTACATCCACATCCGGCGTTCCTCCCTAAAGTAGTCTCGGCCTTCCGTCTCAACCAGGACATATTTCTCCCGGTCTTCTTTCCCAAACTGCATACATCTCGTAGAGAGCAGCAGTTGCATTCCCTCGACATCCGTAGGGCGCTCGCCTTCTACATTGACCGAACGAGACCCTTCCGCAAAATGCCCCAACTTTTTGTGGCAGTGACAGATTGGATGAAAGGCCTACTTGTCTCTTCTCAGAGAATTTCGTCATGGGTAACAGCGTGCATCCGTACTTGCTCTGATCTAGCTCATGTCTCTCCGGGTCATGTTACCGCTCATTCTACCAGGGCTCAGGCCTCGTTGGCCGCCTTCCTAGCTTGAGTACCTATCCAGGAGATATGTCGAGCAGCTACGTGGTCTTCAGTACACACTTTCACTTCCCATTATGCCCTGGTGCAACAATCCAGAGAGGACGCAGCCTTTGGCTTAGCAGTTGTACATTCTGCATTATCTCACTCCGACCTCACCACCTAGGTAAGGCGTGGGATTCACCTAATTGGAATGGATATGAGCAAGCACTCGAAAAAGAAAAAAGACGGTTACTCACCTTTGTAACTGTTGTTCTTCGAGATGTGTTGCTCATATCCATTCCAAAACCCGCCCTCCTTCCCCACTGTCGGAGTAGCCGGCAAGAAGGAACTGAGGAGTGGATGGGTCAGCAGGGGTATATATTCGGTGCCATAGCGGCGCCAAGCCAGGGGGCACCCAGCTGACCCACCAAGTATTGCTAGGGTAAAAATCTTCCGATGGACGTGCATGCAGCACGCACACACCTAAATGGAATGGATATGAGCAACACATCTCGAAGAACAACAGTTACAAAGGTGAGTAACCGTCTTCTCTTTTTAAGAACAGAATTAAAGGAAAATACATTATTTGGTCCATATTAAAAAGAATTCTCACAACTGTTTGTTGAAAAATTCTCAAAATTTGGCAGAGAGGTCACTCTGTTGTCAGGAATGTGCCTTTTGCTGTTCCCATGAAAATGTATCCAAATTTGGCCAAGTTATAAAATCTCAGTTTGCACATGCTCAGTAGGGACTAGTTAAAGTTTGGCAGATAAATTCTCTGAAGAGTCCATCTGCACTGAGCATGCTCCAGCTTGGGGGTGCAAAGGCTGAGTAGGCCTGTCCCTGCAATTGCAGCTCATGGCTGCCAGGTGTCTCAGTGGCACTGGGCACCAGAATTGAGAGCAGGAATCCCACTGCGGTCACCCAGGCAGTGTGGAGGAGAACCAGCCACCCTGGACTGTGAAGCGGTGACAAATGGTGGGGGGAGAGAAGAGGAGATTGCAGGAGCCGGACAATGGTGGGGGAAGCAGAGGAGCAGGGGGAAAAGAGCCTGGGGTGTGAAAAGTGGGAGGGGACAGGAGCTGATGTGTGTGTGCGTGTGGATAGGAACAGAGCGGGGTCTGGGATGCAAGAGTGCACAGGGGAAGGAATACAGGACCCAATATGGGGGGATTGGTTACGAGCAGGAGGGGCCAGGAGCTGGAGTTGGGAGGAGATTGGATGGGAACAAAGGGGGAGGGGGCAAGAGGAGTGGAGGGAAGAGAACCTCAATTCACCCCCTTGTGCATAAACATGATGATACCGTCTTTAATTACATGCTCACATGCTATTTCCTCCACAGGACCTCAGCCTCATTCAGTGTGCAGGGTGGACAGTGGTCTCTGAATGAGCAGTTGTTCAATACTTTGTTTTTGCCTCATTGTTCAATGTATGCCCCCAGTATTACACACTGTTTGTACTTTGCTTTGACCACAGAATTATTAATGTTTATGGGCATTTCTAGGGATATAGTACTTGAATGTTTCACACACATTCAGACATTTATTTACACAGCATCCCTGTAAAGCAGGGAGTTATTATCATCATATTAAAGATGAGGAAATGAGGCAGAGAGATTAAGGTAAAAGCATACACGCTGGTTCTTCAGTGTGGATCCCACTGCAGGAGGATATTAGTCATGTGAATAGCAGTGACTGTTGGGGGCCACACACATGCCTTCTGCTCCCATACAAGGTTATAAATGGTGGGCTGGCCATGACCCTTCCTCGGTTTCCTCTTGCAGCCTGTGGCAGTGAAACAGAACATATCACGTGTCCAACCTGCTAGTCTTCAGTTCCAGCTAAACTCTTTAGGACTCTTCTACTTCACTTATAGAAGACCACAGTGAATGAACTTGACCCATCTGGACTGAATTCTAATAATTGGAACCCCCTGTTTAGCCCCCCTTTCTAATATATTCCCTTATCCAGGGTTTTCAGTATGGTGGCCTCTAAGCTTGTGGGCTTCAAGCCCTGCCCTTCTTGTGATGGACAAATCTCATTAAAGGATGGGGATAGCAGGTGCCTCTTGCTTGGGCATGTGCCATATACCAGATAGATGCTCATACCAGAAGGTGATGCTGGTTGGGCTGTGCGAGGCCTCACCAGTCATAGGTTATTGGATTGAAGCTTCACTTGCTGGAGCAATCCATGAAAGACCCAGAGGAAATAGGTACCAGAGACCACCAGATATCTGGCAAAACATCTGTGAGCACCGTTTCTTAGACATGTAATGCCAAAACCAGCATGGAGAAGACTTCAGCACCGATTAAAGACATGGCACTGAAGCTCAGTGTCGACCCCTCCAATACCGAAGTCTGGCATTGAGAGAGACCACCCCAAACATAAGGGCAGACACTCCAGACTGAGTTGAGTGTCCTCACACAGGGAAAGCCCGCTAAGAACCTACAGGGTGAAAGCCACTAATCCCCAAATGGTCGCAGGGTCTAATGACAAGGAGCTGTATGCCACTGCTGCACTGGGGAAACTCCCGAGCACCAGCCCCACTGGTGCCAATGGTACGACCCTCAGCAGTGTTGCTGATAATACCTGACCATGTCATTGAAGGAATCTGGAATGACCTCAGTACTGAGTTACCTGCACAGGTGTGGACCCTGGTACTGAGAGCACCATATATCCCAGCACCATCCTTAGAGGAAATCCACTCCCGCTTTCCATCACTGAGGAACACGTTCTCACCTTCTTCAAGCAGGGAACTCTCTCTCCTGAGAACCATGGATGACACTGCAGAAAGACCAAGTGGCTCTCTAGATAGGGATTAGCCTCAACCACTTCTGAAATGTCACTGGAATGACCCATACTGGACAACCCATCCATGTCCTTATGGCATGCCGAACAGGGAAGAGCTCAATGAGATAATCAAAGAGGGACGGTTAGTAGCCAAAATGGCCCTAAAGCAGCAATGGACATTTCAGACACTGCAGCAAGATCCATGGCCACTGCAGTAACAATACAAAGGGCCTCCTGGCTTCAGATGTCGAGTCTTCCCAGAGAAGTTCAAGCGACATTAGAAGACCTGCCTTTTGAAAGGGTGGAATTATGCTGTGAGAATACGTGTAGAGCTCAGAAGACTCCAAAGTTTATGCTTTATGCTCCAGATCCATATTGCAAACAGACTATTATCAACCAGATGAGATAGATGTGGGGATAACTCAGTGGTTTGAGCATTGGCCTGCTAAACCCAGGATTGTGAGTTCAATCCTTGAGGGGGCCACTTAGGGATCTGGGGCAAAAATCTGTCTGGGGATTGGTCCTGCTCTGAGCAGGGGGTTGGACTAGATAACTCCTGAGATCCCTTCCAATCCTGATGTTCTATGATTCTACCAAGACTATTCACAAAGTGTTTGGCAGCAATGGCAGGGTATTTAAAAAGCAAAGGAATCCACATCTACCCATACCTAGATGACTGGCTGATCAGAGGCAGGCCCCAAGAGGAGATTGCAGCAGCCCTACAGGATAATTTCTCCCATTGAGACTCCTTGTGAACTATGACAAATTGTCTCTCGCCCCATCACAGACAGTAGAGTTCACGCTAGCTATGAATGACACTAGATCAGCAAGAGCCTACCAGAGGGACAGGTCCCAGTTTCTCAAGTGAATGGCAAATAACTAAAATAAAACCCAGGGACAACAGCTCATAGGCCACACATCAACATGTCTATATTTGACGCTACTTGCCAGACTTCACCTGTGGTCCTTACAGGTAGGCTGAGGTCTGTGTACTCTGTCCAAGCATCACATGAGCAAGAGTGTCACAGTCCCACCCCAGGTCCTGCGAGAACTCAGTTGGTGGCTGGACCCAGAGAATGGTGGAAAGGGGGTTCCCTTCGGCCTTCCTAACAATGACATCAGGGAAAAGTTGCAGGGGGGCATACCTGAACCATCTTCATATGCAGAGGACTGGCCCCAGGAAAACTTGAAACTCCATATGAATGTCTTGGGACTAATAGCCATCAGATTGGTTTGCAAAACATTCCTACCTGTTTTATGCAGATCTAAATGGACAACACATCCACAATGCAAGCAAGTTTTTTAAAAAAGGAAACAACTCCCTCCCAGAAATTCCATCATGTGGAATCATATTGACAAACACCTGAGACATCAGCACCGTTAGACATTTGCATCTACTGCGCAGACCTCTGGCTCCTGAGTTAACAGAGTAACTGATAGCAGTAACAGGATGTCATCCTCCATATGGACCAACCACTAGAGGGGGAATGAGACACATTTTGCAAGTAGGTTTCACAGATCTTTGCTGACAACAGAAGAATGTTGAGACTCGGGAATCTTGGGTTCCAGCCCAGCTTCCGGAGGGGAGCATGCTCAGGCGGTCATGGACCTGCTATTTCTGTTTCCTCCAAACCTGACCCCTTCTGCACCTATCACATTCCCATCTCATCCCTCCCTCCCCCACTAGCTCTTCACCCCAGTCACCCTCCCTTTGGCTCATCCCAGTCTCAGTCTCCTTGCCCAGACAGTCACAATCTCTCGATCTGGGCTCCTGGTCTGAGTCCCAGTCTTACACTGCTGCCAATCCCAGTCTCCCTTCCTGGGCTCTTCCCCTTCCCCCAATCCTGGGCTCTGAGTCCAGTCTCACTGCCCAACCGGCTGCAGTACCCCTCCACCCTGACAGTCCTCAGTTCACTACCCATCCCTGATTCCTTGTCCAGTCTAATCCCTCTGCTGCCTCCCACCTGTCTCCTCTGTACTTCAGTCAGGCTGCTTCCTCCTCCTCCACACTACAGTCTCCCTGCGCTCACTTCTGGTGCCCTGCACCGCAGCAGCTGGGAGCAGCAATTGCAGGGAAATTCTTGTGCTGGAGCATGTTCGCTTACAGACACCGGCCAAATCCTTAACCTTATTCTCAGAAATGGCTGAATCATTTTTGCTGAAACTTTGCCAAAAAGCCCAGCATGATGTCTGGTGCACTGTGAACCAATCAGATCCTGATTGCTGCTGACATTTACCTCCCAGGTGGCAAAATCTATTTTCTGGACCTGTAATTTCACCTCCTTCTTAGGGTCAAAGTAAGGTTTCCTGCAGCACCCATTCAGAAAACAGCCATGATTTCAATGACTGTGCTGAACTGTTATGAGGGAGTCTGGGTGTTTCTAGTGGCCCCAGAAGGGATGTAGTTCAAGCTCCCTGTGTACTGGACGTTCTGGCAAGACCTAGATGTGTAATGACACCCTCTCCTTGCAGCACCTCTGGAGACTTTTTTTCTCTAAAGGGATAATATTGTCAATAAATGTTGTTCAGACCATGCTCTGCTCCCTCCTTGTGCAGTTTTGCCCTTTAGAACATGATTTAGCCTTAACATTGTAATTACAAAAGAAATCGAGTTAAACGTGAAAATCAGGGCTTCAGTGGAGAGATTACTGGTGAAGACATTCAGAATGTATGTAACAATAAAAAAATAGACTTTGTATTTAGATGAGCACCAAGTTTTGTGGTCCTGCAGTTATTGACTGAAGTTAGTGAAGATCAGTATTCATTCTCCTCCTGAATTCATATATTTTGATATTCACTTCTTTAGAATCAGTGGATTTGATTCATCGGCACAGGAGCAGCTGTACCAGCAGAAGCCTTCGTCCCTGGTAGAAGGCAGGCAATCCATTGAGGGGAACAGCTTTCCACTCCCGAGAGGTCCCATGGAATCCCTTCTGGCAGGCTTCCCAGGAGCAGTTCTGAGTTCTCTACCTCCATCCTCTCCCTAGCTGTCTGCATCCAATTTGTGAGCTGCAACTGCTGGCTTTGTGGCCTCTAGTAGATCATGAGCATGGATGGCTTCCAGTGCTGTTTCCCTGCTCCAGGCTTATTTTCTTCCGTTGGGGGCCACAGCCTGAGTTCTGCCAGCGGAATGTATCATGCTCCATAGCCGTTTATTGTTCTTATGGGTACCTCACACCAGGACACCCACAAGCCAAAGAGGCAAGGATGTATGTCACTGTCATAAATCAATTAGACTTTCTTTTTTCTTGTTGTTAGCATTTTTTAAAAACAGACTCCAGGTTCCCCCCCCCATAAGTGGGTCCGGGTGCAGAGTTTAGCTGTCCAAGAAGGAAGTATACAGTTAAGAATTCTGTAGCATTTTCAGTGCTACCAGCCAAAGAAAGGTGAGATCAGGCCTGATAAATCATACTTGGGCCTTTTGCATGGCTGTGTAGAGTCCTGCTACTTACCAAGTCACTGAACTGGCCCAGTTGATAGAGCTTCTATAGTCCGTACATTCTTCATTGTGGTGATTCTTTCTATAAGGGGCACTGCAGCATTTGACTGCTATATGCACATTCCCTGTTCCGTTATGACCCTATAGAAGCCTGTTCTTTACACAACTAATTAAAATAGGCAAATACCTTGGCCAAGAAAGGCAGGCTTATGAAGTGAAAACAGGTTCCATATGTTAGACTGAGAAATACATGAATGAGTTTGTATGTGTTATATGACTTGAGACCTCTTGTGGTACAAATGTTAAAGGATTTGCATAAATGCCAGTAGAAAGGCCTTATTTCAATGGGTACTACTCACTGGAACATATCTGCACATAGTTATTGGCCTCGCTCCATCTTCAGACTATTCAGGTAAATCCAAATCCTGTTCTGATGGGAAGAGAGCCGGTGACAGTCTTTAGAGAGCTATTTTTCTGATGATGCTCTAGTCCCATGAGTTTTAATGAACACTGGTTATGTTTGTGGAAATAAGATGCATCCTAAATTAACTGATTTGGGATTTTAATCTAGAAATTGATGTTGGGAGGGAATATTTCCAAAGGAAGATGCTCCCTGCCTGAGACAGAGTCTTCAAAGGCCTTGGAAACTTTTCTGTTTTTCTAGCCCCTTCCCCATCCTTCCCAGACTGCTGACACTGGCAAGTTTGATGAATGGTATTCTGCATAAGGGGCTTGCGTTTGCAGGTCTTGTTTGTTAGATAGGAGCATTACTGAGGTGTTTCCTTCTGCTGTTAGTAAGATTGTCAGCACTCCTTCCTGTTCTGAATATGGGGAGGAGAGTAAGTAAGGCAGCCAGAATGGCAAGCTCACTCTTCTTAATTAGCACTAATGCAGTGAAGGTGGTTTTCTGGCCCTGGCATAGAGGAATAGTAATTAATATGGCAGGGAGACAGTGGAGAGACAGATGGAGAGTTCAAGGCCAGCACATGTGCCTCTGACCCTCAGGTCAGTGAGGAAGGGGGCAGATAGAGCATACATCTATAGGACACTGAAGACAATAGCCTGGTTCCCTGGACAAATTTCTACAATCTCAACTCACAACTGCTTTGTTATAAATACATTCTGCCCTCCTCCTTCCTTGACATGACCAGCTTTTCTGACCTCAAATGTAGGTGCTTTTTGTGTTCTAATGAACAACTTTCTTCACACTTCTAAACACAACCTTGGGGGTCTCTCCTCTGCGTGCACATGTGTCTCCCGTTAATACTAATGTGAGCTGTGTCTGCTGAGCAAACAGAGGAGGCTGGAGGTCTAGGCTTTCCACCTAAAAGCTCAAAATCTTCTTCTAAGCACCAGACAGAATTTCTCACAGAACCTGGGGCAGGCATGAAGAGTGAGGGGACGTACTTTCCTTGGGAAGGGCAGAATCTTCCTATCTGACACCTCGTCTAGTGCCACTGATTTTGTGAGAGGGTGAAACATGCCCGTAGATACACCATGTATAACATGGCCATATTGAGACTATGTAAAATACATAGCTAGAGCAAGCAGGTCTCTGATGGGGTGACTGTGAGATGGGGCATCCTTATAATTTCAGAATGCCAGAAGAAAGTAATGAGCGGAAATATTTCTGATAGCTGCACCCTCTCGCCTTTGGGAGTGGTCTTGCAGTCCCAGCACACTGATGTCAGCAAGAGTTTTGTCTGTCTGTGTCTAGAGCGCAGCAGCGAACTGTAAGGTATTGTGTGAAGTGTTAGTTTTAGAATTAGTTTACTTTTCAAAGATCCTCTCTGTGTATTGTGGCCAGGTACTTACTGCCAGCCACTTGCAGTTTTAACAGTGTATTTAAAAGAAAAGTGAGAGGGCCCTGGAGCAAACACAAAGACACAGGCCCTGCTATACAAAATTCTACTTTTTTTTTGGTCTGTTCTGCTAAGAATAAATATTTGTGTATCCCTGTTCTATTTCCTTGTGCTCACGGTGTTCTGAACGACAAACAGTTTATAATCATATGTTGTAATTTGGATATTGACACTTACACCAAAGAAAAGGGTGGATGACGGAGTACTCTCCTTGGCTTTGATTGAGATTCAGGGTACAAACAATACTGCTATTATTTCTGTTATGCAGTGACTTTTTTCAACTTGTCTGTGCGTGTATGTGTGTGCGCACGCACGTGTGTGTGTTATGATGTAATTCATGTATAAGTCTGCATGTATCTAAAATGAGCTGGGCTCAGACCAACTCTCCAGATCTGTGCACCCACATATACAGTGATCGATGATAGATTATATTTCAAAATCTATGTACGTGTATGTATTTTATACATAGAATTTCCTGTGGGCGGCTGTTCTATTTTTCTGTGTATATGTAACAATATATATTTTATACTGTAGTAAAAATACAGAAGAAATAACTGCTCACCTTGCATACACTTCATGTTTGTTAAACACCTAGGGCTAGAGGTAAATATTTATAACTTATACATATATACACACAGTGTAAAGTTTGAAGAATAAGAGACACTCCTTAGCCCTGCCTTAGATCACTTGTTTCCATGTGATCCCTATTTGCAATCAGACATTTGGGCTCTTAATTGTGTGGAGAGTTTTCTCCAGTCTGACCTACTTTCTTTTCATGTAATATCCTCAGTCTGAAGAGAACTGATTCTTCCTCTGCTCCCCCAGCGCTGTCTTTCTCTGTTTCTCCCTGTGTTTCTTTCCGTACCTTCCTCTGCCCCTCGCTCTCACTCTCTCTTGCTTTGGAGGACCATTGAAAGAGGAGTTCAGTTACATTAGTCATGTGAAAAGGTCAGTGGTGACCTCCCCTTACATACATATGCAGACTGGAGACTAAAATGTGATTAATTGAACTAGCCAGATTGCAAGCACAGTTTTATGATTTGTCACATGTTAGTTTTTATCCTCTAAACCAGTTTGCTCAGGGCTGATATGTGCTGAAGTGCTAGCCAGCTGGTACTTACCCGTACACTTCCAGTTTATAGCCAGTAAGTACAGATCTAACCCCATGGTACAGAAGAAACGTGAAGTATTTGTTTCTTTTAAAATTCCTGACTCTACCTGATAGCTAAAAATAGAATGATCCCTGTAAAAAGTCGCCTCCCAGGCAGCGAGACTTGTCATTTTAGCTGCTAGGGGGCCAACCAAACCCCTAAAATGAGATTTTTCCAGGCTGTTGGAAGCTAGACAAACCAGATAAACAAAGAGCTGCGAGATTTACTCCTTAAATGTTCTAATGAAAAATGGTTTAGCAGAGGAATTTGCTTTCTCAAATAGATAGCCTTGAAATCACCTTTTAAAAAGCCAGACAACGTTTAAAATATTGAAGAAAAAGCAGTAAGTGAAGTGACTGATGCCTTTGTGTACAATGCAGCATTCCTGAAAAGCAACTTAGTAAACTCTAGTAGGGCAGTGTTATCCCAGCCAATGCATTCTTCAATATTTAATAATTGACTACAGGTAGCTCCATATGTATTGCCAAACAGAGAGAGACACATGCACAACAAATCCCGGGGTTATTTTTAGACTTTTATCTTTAAAAACTGACTGAAAATATGAAGCTGATCTGGTTACTGGATGAAGCAGTACAAGCTTCTTCCTAGAAGTTTTTATTTTTATTATTATTATTACTACTCCATGTATTGTGATCTCTGAATGAAGAAATCAAATCCTTGAATTCCAAATGAGAATAAACTGTAAAGGGGAACACCTATGAGCAAACTACAAAGCATTATTCTCATGGACCCACAGCCAACAAATGTATTTTTCTGCTAGGGAAACCAAGCATTCCGTTTTATCTGATCCCTGTTATGTCTTCTGAAATTCGGAGTCCAGGCTGCTTTCCTCTTGGATTGCAGGGCATTTGGCTGGCTGGTGAGGGTTTGGTTTTGTTTTTTCCTTATTCTTCAAGGTAAAGTCTTTATTCACTAGTTTAAGAAAACAACAACCAACAATGTTGTTCCTTAATCAATGACTTAATGCTGACAAGAGGCCCCTCTCTCTGGAAGAAAAGATCATTCTCCCTCCCCGACTCCAAAGTGGTTAAGTGATGCAAGAAGCGCTTTTACCGTTTGGCCTACTATTGTCCATGAAGAATTGAACAGCAACCAGGACACTGCTGTCACCTCCGACTGAAGTTTAAAGTAGGATCGAAAAGGCGATGTTTTATCCATTAAGCAACCTAAGGCACTTGGATTTTTGCCAGATCAGCAAACTCTAAATCATTAAATCCCAACTGGGGGATTTATGGCAGAATTACAAAGATGATAATTTATTTAAACTCTCGAGCTTAGAATTTCTTGTCTTTTTTTTCCTGTTGATTTTTGTTGCCATAGAATGTTTTACACTTTTAAATGTGTATCACGAGTGGGCCATTTAGATGATCTATGTAAAAGAAACATGTAACCTAAGATCTATACATAGATGCAATAAACCATTCTCTGAGCTTTAACCAAAGAACTTAGGCATTTAACTGCATAGGCCGTGTCTCATAATGTTTTACTAATCATATGCAAATATGAAAGCTAACATAAACATACTAAATGTGTGAAAATATAAATAGTATTTTAAAATATTGCTTGTAAAATAAATGAACAATGTTAAAATGCCAATCTCTACACAACATTGGTTTAAGAAAAATAACTAATCATGACTTCCTGCACCCCCCCACCAACGTTTTCTAGAGACATTTAATTTTTCAGCACAAGAGATTCAGCTGTTTCACTTTGCATTCATTCCTCTACTAGTATGAGTTGATGTCTTACCAAAAAGATATAAATTGATTAAGTTTAATTAAGGAAATTAACAGTTAAGCATATTATACAAAAGCCTGTTCTATTTTTATAACGTTACTATGATAAATTAGTGCAAGAGTAACATGTATGCAAGAACTATTACAATTCAGCAAGACACATTAGTTGTGGGGGGGAGTTAAACGGTTGGCTAAATCTGGGTAAGTATTTGAACATGCATTTGTTAAATTTTCCTTGAAAATATAAAACAGTAGTGACCGCAGATCAATTACATGGTCAAGCAAGATATTAACATTGGAAGGCATGTTGCTTACTGTCCCCAAGGAGTGATCCGGTTCATTTGTGTCCCAGGTAAAATGTTCGTAGAGCAGCATTTGTTGGAGGACAATGGTAATTTCTGTCCATTTCTTATCCTAATAATGTTTGCCATCTACAGGAGTAAGAATTTTCCCACCTTCTCCAGGAACGGACTCTTAGAAAAGCTACTCCTATTCTTTGTTTTGTTTTTTAATGCTGAGTAAATGGGGCAGGATAGTCTAGTGAAATGACCATGGACTTGCAAGTCAGGAGATCTTGGTTCTATTCCTGTCATTAATTCACTGGGTGACCTTGAACAATTCGCATAGAGCCCTGTTCTGCCCGCACTCATGTGAGAGTAGCCTCATTGACTTGAGTGAAGCTGCTCATATGACTCAGGCACTTTGCGTACAGAAGTCTGGATAGGATCAGCCCTGTTTGTAAAGGCCCCAGTTCAGGAAAGGATCTCTACTCAGGACAGCACTTCAGAATGTGCTTAATGTTAGGCCAGATAATGAGACTTTAGCACATGCTTAAGTGCTGGCCCAACAGGGATGGATTTAAGCATGTGCTGAAGTGCTTTTCTGTCTGGACCCAAACCAAGGAGAATGTTTATGCACCTTCATAAAGCACTTTGAGATCTATGGATAAACTCTAAGTGCAAATAATTATTTGTTACATACATCTTCCTCAGATAATTTGTAACCAAATAAATCATAATCTATAAACAAATCTTTATGGGAAATTTTTATGTTGCCCTATTGCCAGATTTTATATTTACAAAGAGGAGAAACCAGAATTTCAAATAGCCTTTCCCCACCTTTTAGCAAATGGTTTCTCGTAGGGCAGATTCTTGCCGAGAGCCAGGTGGTCCTCTCTTTGTATCTTGTAGCCTCGGTGCTAGATGATAGCTAGCATAGTTGCTCAGGGATTGCAAGAGCATTGTACTGATAAAAGGAGGTTTTATAAGGAATGACAGTTCTCTACCATGACGATTAATGGCAGCTGAGAAGATTTCCAATTGAAGCGGAGAAGCTATAGACCTGGTTGAGACACTGAACATAAACTGCTACAAAGGAGTCTTTCAGTGTGTGGAAGTTTAATCCAATGTTTCAATAACTTCCCCTTGCAGAAAAATGTAAGTAATAGTTACCAAGACGTTGGCTATTACCATTAGTTAACAACTTGTTGCTTGGTTAATGGTCCAAGGTGCATTAATAGGCAGTTAGTGCTTTAGCCAACCTGCGTGATCATTTGATTTCAAGGGAATTATTACTGACTTTAGTCAGCTGTGTGCAGGGCAACACCGTGTGTAACATGGAAGTGGTTGTTTTCTAGTCCGTTCACATCTTTCTCTCCACCCACTGTAAAATCGAAAACGCGGGGTTACGGTGCTTCATCCCCTGTCATTTGAGCTTTTATTGTTGCGTGAACCTAAAATAGCCCCAAAATCCTCATTGAACTTTATTTTTCAAAAATTGAGGCTTGTTTGCATCGACAACCAGATCTTTTTGATGTGAAACAGAGATAATGTGAAACAGAGATACCCTTTTGTAAAGCACTGTGACTTGTTCAGAGGAAAGTGCTGGATCAGAGCTAAATTATTTACTATTAACTGACCATTGCAATTTAATGTGTCCATCCAGCCGACAGGACTCTGGCTATCTGAGAGCATGTCTGTTGATGAGAATCAGCCAATTTGGCCAATGTGATCTTTGTCATTTTTATTCACAATAAAAGGTATCATAGTCTGACTATGGAACAAATTGTTATAGGCTGATCCAAAACCACTGAAATCAGTGGGAGTCTTTCCATTTACTTCATTGTGCTTTGGATCAGGCCCTAGTTTTGCAGCCCAAACTAGTTCTTCCTTGTGAAATGGCAAGGTTTCTCTGTGAAAGCCACCAAACATGCCAGTGAAAAAATCTAGGTGAAATGGCAAAATATTTTTCCGCTCTGTGCAAAGGAAAATGCTGCCTCTGATGTGGAATGCAACACAGAGCCTGTTTCCTCAAGAGGAATGCATAATCTGAGTCTCAAACAGAAATACTGTGTAGTTAATAATATCACTGATATTTCTTCCCCCTGCTCCCGAATGACACTGTCATGGAATGTTAAGGTTGAGAAGGAAGGAACTGGCAGTTCTGAGTGGGGAGCCAGCCTTCTGTCTGGGGGTTGGGGGGTACATAGCACCTTTCCCCCATAACTTTGAATTTCTTGCTTGTTTGTTTGGCATCCCAGCTCTAATGTTATTTTAATGTCATTCTTGGTGGGCAAATTCCTTTGTTTTGTAATGAAATAATCTCTGGATTATTTTCAGTCTCCCAAGTATAATTTAGTGCACTGTCTAAAATATGGCTGAGTGAACAAAAATCCAGCTCCTAGGCTGAGGTGCACCACATCCATTTCCCATTCCCACTGTGTATTTTCAACACTCATTTTTGTTGTTGAAAAGCTAAATCAGTTTCATTTTAAAATAAGCAATGTAACTGTTAATGTCTAATGGTCACTAAACTGTATTGGAGAAAATGAATTGATTTTATTTTGAATTAAACCTTTTAAATTTACAAACTTCCCTTTTCCTCTCCTGGCCATTTTAACTCCAAAAGCAGCAACACAGATTTCACCAAATTTAAAAATTAAAAATTAAAATGCGCCCTTGTCAAGGTTTCTTCCCCACTCTGAACTTTAGGGTACAAATGTTGGGACCTGCATGGACACTTCTAAGCCTAATTACTAGCTTAGCTCTGGTATACTGCCACTACCCAGAATTCCAATGTCTGGGGCACTCTCTGTTCCCCCAAACTTCGTTCCCTCCCTGGGTTGCCTTGAGGGATTTCACCAATTCCCTGGTGAACACAGATCCAAACCCCTTGGATCTTAAAACAAGGAGAAATTAACCATCCCCCTCCTTTCCCCCCACCAGTCCCTGGTGAGTCCAGATCCAATCCCCTTGGATCTTAAAACAGGGAAAAATCAATCAGGTTCTTAAAAAGAAAGCTTTTAATTAAAGAAAGAAAAGGGGAAAATTATCTCTGTAAAATCAGGATGGAAAATGCTTTACAGAGTAATCAGATTCCTATAGAGCAGAGGGCCCCGCCCCTAGCCTTAGGTTCAAAGTTACAGCAAACAGAGGTAAAATCCTTCCGGCAAAAAGAAACATTTACAAGTTGAGAAAACAAACATAAGACTAACCCGCCTTGCCTGGCTAATTACTTACAAGTTTGAAACATGAGAGACTGATTCAAAAAGATTTGGAGAGCCTGGATTGATGTCCCGTCCCTCTCAGTCCTGAGAGCGAACAATGAACAAAACAAAAAGCACAAACAAAGACTTCCCTCCACCAAGATTTGAAAGTATCTTGTCCCCCTATTGGTCCTCTGGTCAGGTGTCAGCCAGGTTTACTGAGCTTCTTAACCCTTTACTGGTAAAAGAGTCATTAACTCTTAACTATCTGTTTATGACTGCCCTGGTGCTGACAGCCTTTCTGCTGACTTTCATCCTGACCTCAGTTGTTTTAAACCTTAAAATTAGAAATTTACACCCATTGACCTCATTTACTTCTAATTAAATCCGAGACAGTTTTAACTCCCCCTGGGCCCTGCCTGTTGATTGCCTCCTTAGAAGTTGGTGGGAGCTGAGGTCACTCAGCACTAGAGCTGGCTGAAGGACAGCAGTTCTATCTCATGAAGAATTTTAAAATTTGGTTTCATTTCAAATCTAACTATAAACTGCAATTTTTGAATTTTCCACTAAGGAAAATTCTGAACATTTTTTTGAATCAGTGGGAATGTTTCATTTAGATTTTATCTTTTTAATTAAACTGTAATACAAAATAAAAAAGTATAACAAAAAGTCATTTTGAAACATTTAATTCCAAAAACATGTTGCAACGCTGTTGGAACTTTTTCCCCAAAACAAAATTTCTGTGAAATTAACATGATTTCAAGAAGTGTGTTGATTTCAACAGAACTGTATTTTTAGAGGGAAGATGGTTCTGTCAAAGCTTTTCTGACCAGCTGTAGTTAGCACCATGCTTCCTATGGTTATGTAGACTTAAAAATAACAAAAAGTTTCCATAACACGGAGAGAAGGGAACAATGCTCTCTGCCTCCTTGACCCTGCCCCCGCCTTGGAGTTCGACCATTACTTAAGAGGAATCAAATTACGGCCCCAGACCTGCAATAGAATCTACGTTGGGGCATGCATCCTGCACTCATACAACGCCCGCTGAAGTCAGTCACCAGGGATCTGCATGGCACAGTATCTGCCCCTGTGGTATCAATTGTAGGATTGGGGTTACGTTCCTTTGTGCCTATGTATCTCTCAGATCATTTCCTCATAGTTAAAAACTTGCTTGAGGGATCATTGATCTCCATTCTGATTAAAATTTTGCTGTAGGTTCACCAATCCCCACAGTTGGAATCTGATTGTAGGTTCATTCCTTCTTCCCCAGTGAGAATCCTACTGCAGGATAATTTTCTCTGGCCATGTATTTTTGATGGTAGCTACAAATAATAGACTTGTATTCCTCTGTCTGGTCTGATTCTACACAGTTTTGTGCAGCAGTGCATGTCAGAGCTTGGAAAGAGCAGCCATATTTTTGGCCTAGGCCAAATTCCTCCACCCATGCAGAAAGATCAGCTACATTTACTGGCTTTTACTTTTAGAGCTTTTCCCCGTCCCTTAGTCGCTTTCCTGTGGAGTGAGTCTCCCATTCCATTCAGAGGAGAAGGATGCATTTTACTCATCTGCTCTTTGTTTTGCCTGAGCCTCTGGGACTCATAGGAGAGGGGAGGAATTGATAAAAGCAAAGCATTTTGCCATAAAAAGCAACTAAGAGGGCAATGGAAGGCCATTTGTGTAATTCCCCAGGCTGTGTCTCTTTGAAAGGGAAGGTCTGGCAGAGTCTACATGACCCGCTGACTTGGGAGTTTCCTTTTTATTTTACCATGTGCAGTGTGTCCTTGTGTATCAATTAAAGATTAAAGGCAATTTAACCTGTATTTTTCTTTTTCTGTAATATTCTTTGGTAGGGAAGTGGCATTGCTAATACAAAGCAATCAGTGTGAGCAGAAAGCACACACCCACTGCTTTTTGACCAGAAATGCCATTTCACCCCTCCCCCGTATATAGTTTGTGTAAAGGTCTGACCTGCCTGAAGTAGTAATTAACATTCATGCAGAGCTCTTTATCCATGGATCTCACAATGTTTCCCAAGCCCAGGGAGGTAAAGTAACTTGTACCAAGGTCACCTAGTGAGTCAGTGGCGGAAGGAGGACTGGAACTTGGGTGCTCTGACACCCAGCCCGGTGCTGTCCTCACAGGGACACATTGCTTTCCACCCTGGAACAGAATGTCTGAGGTGGAGGGGCTTTTTTCCTTTGCAGACAGACCAGCAAAACCTTAGAGGTCTCCTCCTCTCTTCAGGTCCAAACCCCTGTCAAGCCTGGGATCAACAGCTGGATACTGTATAACAAGACAGCCTGGGTAGGCCTTCCTTTTCTGTCCTTTTAGAAGATGAGCTATGAAACTAAGGGGAGTGTTAGCTGCATGTGGTGCGGAGGGTCCCTTCTGACTGCTTGCCGTTGGTGCATTTGGATTTAGCAGACCAATGAGAAACAGAGACTATCAACTCCACAGCTGAAGATGTTAATTTTTCACTCTCCAGGGGGAGCTCTCTCTGATTCCTCTTTCCCTTCGCTGACTTCAGTGGGATGACGCAGAGTAGAACCGATGCCCCTGTTAGTACGTGTATGCAGCGTCAAGCCTTGTGTTTAGACGAGAATAACAGGAGGATGAGACAGAGACTGGAGGGGGTCGGCTGAGAGTTAAGATGATCTGAGCGCTCATTAGCTGAGTAGTGTCTGAATCAGAAACAGGTTCCGTGAGAGTACATGAAGGGGGAAGTCAGGCAAACCATGTGGCTGGCGAAGCAGGGCTCCCTGGGAGTAAATGAGGGCCTCCAAAAAGTCAGTCAGACATTCAGCTGGAAGGTAGGTATGAAACCATTCAGAGAAGAAACTCCTCTCTCTTTTCTTGGCTCTAAATGTCGCTGACAGCAGAACTTGCTGTGGGATCTCCTGCCCTCCCACTGGGAATTCCACATCTTGAGGGGGAACCTGAAGGGGTCTGGAGTGTGAAACAGCAGTAAAAAAAGGCCAATGCAATTTGGGGCTGCATCCATCAAGACATCACTTGCCAGGACAGGAAGAGACTGTCCTCACCAATCTGGGATGTCACTGCATCTAGAACACTGAGCACAGTTCTGGGCATCTCAGTACCAGAAAGGTATTGACAAACCTGAGGAAGATTAGAGAAGAGCAACAAAAAGGATTAAGGGTCTGGAGGCTGAATTGATTTATGAGAAAAGATTAAAAGAGCTAAATGTGTATAGCTTGGCAAAGAGACGAGGGCAAAGAAGACATGATAACAGGCTACAAATATTTGAAGGATGTAAACACAAAAGGCTGATTCTGCAGATCTTGCTCTCCTACAGTTCCCACTGCATCAATAGGCATTTGCTGTTAGTAAGAACAAAGAGGAATTGGAACCAGTAATAATAAAATCAAATTAAGAAAGGGAAAAACGAGGGTGAATATCAGGGAAAACTACCTGGCAGTGAGAGACTGTAAGCTATAAAGTCATCCCTTGAGGGAAGGCATGGAAGCCTCATGGTCTGGGACTTTTAAAACAAATCTGAAAAAATGTTAGACAATGTACATTTAGCAATCCTACAGTGGCAGGGACATGATCTGGGGCTACCTCATCAGGGTTTTTCATCTTTTAATTGCTTTAATTTATTGTTTTGATTTTATTAATCAACTATCAGAGTCCAGAACCATTGCATGTATCTGAGCGGAGAAATTTGCCCTGAGTTTTCTCCCCCCGTACTGGTATGTGGATGGTTGCAACATGGGGTGGGTTCCACTCTGCATAGTTCAAAACCTGGATGAAGAATGCAAAGAATCTGTGCATCCGACGAAGCACGTATTCATCCACGAAAGCTCATGCTTCAATATGTCTGTTAGTCTATAAGGTGCCACAGGACTCTTTGCTGCTGCTTCTAGCTGATACTCACTGAGCACTGCTTCCAACTCTTCCACCCTAAATGAAATTGCTTGTGAAGCACTGTCCAGCCGTGTTCTGAGCTAAGGGAGAGATTTACATTTCTCTCTCTGCTCAATGGGTCCAGCAATTTCCTCTTATTTCAAAAATGTTCCAAATAAACGTAAATCTCACTCCAACTCTGACAGTCCACAGTGATCTGTTTACCCAAATAAACTTTAAGCATACATTGAAAAATAATTCCTAGTGAAATATGCATCCCCACGGCATTCAGGCCTGGTATTTAATGCCTTTTTTATGGTTAATAATGCATCAAAGGCATTTTCAGTCTTGAGCTGTCATTACATCACATACATGATGTGCTGGGCCCATTTCAGTGACTAAAAAACTTGGAGTCAGTTTTTATTTTTAAAAATACTAATATATGATTACCAAGTCCTGCTTCTCTTCATCTGTATCTTTTAATAAATTGGATCCTTGACTAGATCAGTCCACTGATAATATCTACAGAAGACTTTGGTTTTGAGCACATAGACGTCATATATTAAGAGCTCCAAAATCCCTTTCTTATCATTGTTTTTCTGCAGTACAGTTCTCTTTTCTTCCTTTAGATTTTTATAAAAATCAAGATCATATAGGCACACATAGCTGGGCCTGTCCCATTCGTAAGAGACTGGAAGAACACCAGACCGGGATAAGAGTATGTGACTCTCCCACCCTTATGATGTCTCATAGCTTTTGATGGATTTCTTGTTCCCAAAGACAAAAGTGTGGTCTTGAAGAAATATTCTTTCAGGGTCCCCATGTTAATGGCACGTCTGAAAATGGAGAGGATTAGTGGCCATTCTGGATCATTTCAGCACATACACGTCAATGCTTTTAAACAAGTTCTCACATGTATTGACACTAATTATTATTTACTCTTTATATTGTGATGGTGCTTAGAGGCCATGTGAGCAAGTGACTTTCCATCTGCTCTAACACACAATCCACACACCATGCACAGAGTTACAATTTACCTCCTCCCTGGATTTCAGTTTCACTAACAAATGTACAATAAAACAACAAAGTCCAATCAAAGCCTTCTTCTCAGGCTAGGCTGTTTTTCAGGTTCCTAGTTCAAGGCTGCTTAGCCTGTCCTGGTCCTGCATGGAATTTACCCAACCCCTCAAAGGCCTTGCCCAGAACTGGGGAGCCATTTTGCTTAGGTGCTGTATAAACTCAGAAGGAGTTCTGGGGTATGCCATGAAGAGTTCAGAGTCTGAGAAGACCAGAGATGTACAAAGGGAGCGGGAGAAGGATACACCAAGTAGATGTACATTATTATGTACAAATATATTTGTTTATGGTTTTTAAAAATTGTTGTATTATATGAATACATTTCAGTCTGGCCTGTCCCATCCCCCCATCCTTCCTCTCCTCCCCTCCCCAGTTTCCCCTTGGCTGGCACTAGTTGGCTGATTTTTAGTAGGCATCATGGTAGAAGTCTCCACATGTCTCCAAGTGGATATTGTTGGTCTCTTGTGGTGGGCAGTTTCCATTTGCCTGTGCTTTCGGTCTCAACTTTCCTTTTGTGTGTGTATGCCTTTGCTCTTCTCTTTTCTTCCTCATGTTCCATTTCCTTTGTCAGGTTTCCTATTGTTCGGCTACACAGTGCTTTTAAGTGTTAGAGCAATTTCTTTTCACTGTTGGGGAAGCACCTTTGCTAATAAGTGCTCATAGCGCAGCCACTTTGCAAGGGACACGGGGGTTCTTTAAAAACAAAAATACAAAAGAATTGTTCACATTAACGCATGCATGGGGGTTTGTATGCATATATGCAGAGTCACACATGGCACATGTTCATGCAGGAGCACACCCACTCGCTCTTGCTCGCTCACTGTCCCACATGTGCACAAACACACAAATGCACATGGCAAAGCTAGCTTAATGTTAATGTTTCCAGGTCAGAAGTGACGGGATATTGTGGAGGGCCAGTCACTTAATGAACCCCTGTGGGACCAGCCTCAGTTACTAACCATTTCTCTCCAACACATCAGGCAGGGGAATTGTAGCCCTCACTGTTTCACTCCATCACTTCTCTCCACTGCCTTTTCTGCCTGAGCCGCCTGCTCACTCCACACAAACAAACCAATTATCGCCAAAGATACAAATTGGGCCCTTTTCTAGAAATGCTCCTTCAGCCTTCTACTTACCCTGAAATCAATCACAGACACTTACAAACACATATTCTCTCACTCTCTCTCTCACACACATCTTTACATGCAAACTTATACATACACATAGAATTATATACCTTCATATGCAGACTCCTGCTGCAGACACACACAGGTAAATACATGCATGTATCTACCTGCATGTGCTTGTACATGTACACACATTTAGGAGATTTAGTGTCATTCAGCAGTGCTGATTTTTCCTTTGTTTCATTCTGAAGCAGCCTCCTGCCTGCATGTCTCTGAGACATATAGGTATCTGTCCAACTGGTTTGTACAATCAAAATTTGCACATGCCACACAGAATACAGTGCCATATGGGTACCACTTAGCACCCTTTGAAGGAAAGGGCCACCTGTTTTGCATATGCATATGTTGGTGCATGCAGGTGAGTGCGTTTTTGGAGGGTGCACATGGGCCTCAACGTATTTAGAATGTGTGTCTCATAGTGACATAAGTATTTCAGTTACTTTGAGATGATATAGTTTGCAGCTGTGCTCACCTCAAGTCCTTCGTTGACTTATTCCTGGTTTATGGCCAAGGAAAATATTTTCTATATGAAAATTTGGCAACTTCAGGGTTGAAGGGAGGAAGTCAAACTGACAGGTAGGACCAGATCTTGCAATGGGCATTCATTTGTAGGTGCAGTTAATAGAATCTCAATGTTAGGTGCTCCCACAATTCAAGTAGTCAAGTACCTAAACTCTGCTACTTGCACCCACATGTAATTGTGCAGATGTAATTTTTGAGGCTGCTTTTGAAAATGTGACCCTTAGTATCCAAGTCTTAAAGCTAAGTCTCTCTACAAGGCCTGCTGAACATTAAGGGACCTGGGCAGCTACCTACTCACTATTCAGCCATTACTGCTGCCAAACAAGGGAACACAAACATTGGAGCTGGATATCGGGAAATATCCCTGGAAGCGCTGATCCCATATTCACAGCTGCTGTTCACCCAAGTCCTTATTCACTAATTTAGAATTCCACTTGGTTGGATCACATTCCTGGAGAGATGTCAGGCCTCACTGAAGAAACCTGCTGTGTATGTGTGAACTGCTCCAGTGAATCTCTCCCCAGCCAGACCCCAGGGGTCTCCAGTCCACTGTTTCTCACTGCTTCTCCCTCCACACTAGCGATAGCTCTGTTATCTGCCATTGTATCCACACAGATGCAGCTTCTGAAAATCCTAATGAGGCTGATGCTGTAGTGACACATTTCTCAGACCCAGAAGCCTCCAGTGCAAACCAGCACTCAATTCCTGTTGGAGTCGGTGCTAGATAGCCACTGCTCATTCAAGCGTGGCAGGAGGCTGACTGAATGCTCTAGTGCATTACGGCTTGTCAATACCCCTGAATAAACTAATCAACCCATTTGCACCTTTATGAAAATGCATTTCAGAGTCAATGAAATCAATGCACTCAGCGTAATTTAGAAGTGCTTATATGGTGGGGAGGGCACGCACAGCAAACCAATAGCCTCTTAAAAAAAAAAAAAGAACAGGCTTTAAAAAGTACAGTGTTTTAGTGAACTGTTGAACATAGTGAGAAATGTCCCTACTAACTTTGACCTGGTAAAGAGTACCTAGTTTGTTCCTCTGATTCTGATCTATTCCTTTCATCTGTTCTCTGGGCTGAGTCCTCAAGACTGCCACCTGCTCCCCAGTTTAAAGGGGAATTACCCTTTAGCTGAAGTAGTTGGTGTTTTCTAAGACCAGTATTGAGAGGTGATCCTCTTGGACTCCTGTGCTCCTCTGTAGAAGGAAACTGTCAATAGTGAGAGGTGTTTCATTCCTTCCTCCATGGTATTTATATTTAAAAATGACCGGGGGAAGAGGAGGAGGGAGATTCTGCAAAACTCTTCCCCTCCAGCTCAATGGAAAGTTGGGGAGTTTGTAAAGTGCCAGAAGTATTGGTTTATTCTAATGCACAACTGTTTACTTCCAAATATAGTAAAATATATGTTCCATTATGGGACTTATAGATGAGGGTGTCATGCGTGTGTGTGAGACACACACACACAGAGCAGCTGTGGGCAAGTATGTATCTGTATCTGTTTGCCTGTGTCTGTTTATGTCTACACTGCGAGCTAGGGGGGTGTTTCCCAGCTCACATACACAGATTCATGCGAGCTCAGTGAGCATTAGCACAAGTCTATATAGTGATATAACTGTGGCAGCATTTGCAGCAATGGTACAGTGAGTCCAAACCTGTTTGAATCTCCTGGGTACATATGTGGCACAGCTAAGCCTTGCCACCCCACCACTGCCCGTGCTCATGTGGCTTCTCGTGTGCTTATACTCATGCTAGCTCTCATCGAGTATGTGTACTTGAGCTGGGAATCACACCCCTAGCTCATAACGTAGGCCTAGCCGGTGTATAGATAATTGTGGGGTGTGTGCTGTCTGCTGTGGGCATATATTGGTATCTTCTGCAGTTTGCTACAGGATCACATCCTTAATAGTACAGGTACACTACTATAGAATGGCAGAATCTGAACAGAATTCTTATAGCTTATGAAACCTGTCCTAACTTGTTGGCAATGACAGTAAGTTCCTGCTGCCTGGCACTCCCATGACACAGAGAACCTCAATTCTGTGTGCTTGTCTGTTTTTGACATATTGAGACCTGCCTTGCTCCTTCTAATAAGCATACTGGGGAGTCCCACTTCTTTCCTGTGGTCTAAGAAGGATGGGAGGGGTTACTGTCAACTCTATTTACAGTCGTCATGAAAACTTTTGTGTCTCATAGTGGTAGAACACTCCCGCTCCCCGGAACATGAAATATTTTAGAGCCAATAAAAACATCACTTTCCCATAGACTGTACCTCTGTTTTGGCCTCTTTTCATAGTGCTTGTATATTCTACACTTTTCTCGGAGAATGGGAGAGGCTTACAGAGAATTAACATGGATCTAACATGGGCTTGGGAGGAGACGTATTGCAAAGGGCTCTACTGAACTAGCATTGGAAATACAGTATTCTCCTGATAAAAAATCTTGCCATGATAGTAACCAAAAGCTCTGTATTATTATTGTTTGTGATCATTGTATTACAATGGTGTCTAGAGGCTCCAACCAACATTAGAGACCCATTGTGCCAGACACTGTACATACACATAATAAGAACCAGTCCCTTCCTTGAAGAGACAAGAGACAGAAGGTGGGAGAAAGGGATAGAATGTCCAAGCCAAAGGCTGGGAACTGAGGACCAGAGAGATTAAGGCCCAACCCTGGCAGGATCTACTCACATACTTAATTTTAAACACATGTAAATCCTTGTGGGATTAGGGCTTAAGTGATTTGCCCAAGTCACATAGTGAGTCCGTGGCAGAGCTGGAAATTGAAATCAGTTCTCTGGAATCCCATTCCAGTGCTTCCGTCACCAAACTGTCCTCTCTCCCCTAGAGTCACTGCAGCACCTTCTAAGAGAATTCACCGAAACTGGTTTGGTTTTGTTCTTTCAGTTAGTGATCTAGCGTGACTGGTGGCAACCTTTCAGGCTGCCTTTGGATGGTGATGTCATGGGAGACACTTCACACTCCTAAAAACTCACTTGTCTTGCTTCCCACTGCTGACTGTTTGCATTTGCTATGAAATCAGAGTTAGAAGACACTAAAGTTATACAGAAATCCCTACAGCTCTGGCAGCAGGAAGAAGCTCTCTCGCCTTTGCAGTCCAGATTACATGATTTCACCCCTGTCTGTGTATTGTCTGACTAGGGATACGAGTTGTGTGTTGTCCACTACAATCAGTGCCCTCCTCGTGTTAGTAAGTATTTGAAGAATCAAGTCCTTAGCTTGTAAGCACTTTGTGGCATGGACAGTGCCGCCATTGTCCATACATGTTAGAGATATTAAATAATATTAGTAACATGCTGGGGGACATGTTTTGTTGTAGACTTTGCTGGTGACACTTCTAGGCAGTTCTGAGATCGCCTGACATTTGAATGACTGGCTTGTGCTTCAGCCTGTTTCTGTACAGGGTATGGCAGGTACTAGCCTTATCTCCAATAGCCACGTGCCTCAATCTTCCTGCAAAAGGAATGACAATGACTAGATACATGTCATTCTATTGCTGGTAAAATTCTTATTTCAGTGCAATTTTACAGGCCCTGATTCACTGTCTCTTAACTGCAGCTTGTTATTTCTGGCGTTAGAGGGTAAAAAAAAAAAGCTTCTGGGCATGTGACACTATTCACAGGCCTTTAATGTCAGAAATAACGATCATGTTAAACTGGAGCTCATTACGATGAAATGAAACCTCATTGAGCCCTCTTTTGGGGGGGGTTGTTTAATGAATCTATTTTTCCTTCAAAATAGTTCCGAATTGGTGCACTGGGGAAGATGATGTGGGGGTTGGTGATAAATTTAAATTACAAGCAACCATTAAAATGTAAGAAAAAAACTTGATTTTCCACTGTTCTCACCAAATATACTGTTCCTTTGTTAGATTTTCAGTTATAGAAATTTCTTGAGCCTCTTAAAGCCACTAATAATAGTCGTATCTAAGGCAGCTACAAAACACATTTAGGACTTTATTTCAAGTACTGCTTTTCCCACAATGAACATGGGATCCCATTTTCTGATTATTTTCTAATCAAATTCAGAACTGTGAAGCTACTTCGTGTGATAAAACACCTTTGCGGTAAGCGTGAAGCCATGAAATTGCCCATATATCCGGGTCCAGTCTGTGCCACCCCATGCCAGATTCCAGAGCTTGTGTATGCCAAACCATCTGGCCCCATTTTGTACCAACCCATGCTAAGGGTAATGTGCACAAAGCCATGCCGGTGCGATTTTGTGCAGAGCCAACCAGCACCAGTTGCCACCATTTCATATGCCCATCAAAATATTGATAGTCAGTATTATTAGGAAAATGTTTTACGCTACTGTGGCATAGCCACCGTGCACTCTCTCAAAAGCCAGAGCACTGTCCGTAAAATCTACTTGATTGTGTGCCAGTGCCCGTTTTGCTCCTCTGCTCCAGTTCTTTCACTGTCTTTTTCACAGCTTCTTATCCCCATCTTCAGAATCCTACACAACTCAACCTCTGTCCCATCTCCCACACTCCCCAGTGATTCCTGAGCCCCACTTTCCTCTGAGCTCCCACTGTCTGCTACGCCTACAGACGCCATCTCCATTTTCCCTATGCTGCCTCCTTTCTCTTCATTAAGATCCTGGATCTTGTGTGCCATACAGCCTCCTTCTCTGTGTCAGACCCTCCTTAAAACCCATTTCTTTGGACTTTGTTCCTACCCTGACTCCCATTTTGCACCAAATTTATAAAAAATATTTTAAAAACTGGAAATAACCCAATGCACAGAAAACTACACTACCTCTTGGCCTTCTTGCCTCATGTCATCTATCCTGGTGTCACAGGATTGTAAACTCCTCAGAACAGGAACCATGTTGTGTTTTTCTATAAAACACCATGCTCACTTATTGTGCTATATGAATAATTTTTGGCCAGAGTGGGATATGGTTGTGTCAAATTATGAATTCCATTTTGCCGAAGAGCATAAGAGTGAGTATACTGGGGCAGACCAATGGCCCATCTAAACCAGTATCCTGTCTTCCAAGAGTGTCCAATGCCAGGTACTTCAGAGAGAGTGATCAGAACAGGGCAATTATTGTGTGATTCATCCCTTGTCATCCAATCCCAGCTTCTGGCAATCAGAGATTTAAGGGCAAACACAGCATGGGGTTGCATCCTTGACCAACTTGGCTAATAGCCACTGATGGGCCAATCCTCCATGAACATATCTAATTCTTTTTGAACCCAGTTATACTTTTGGCCTTCACAACATTCCCTGGAACAAGCTCCACAGGTTGACTGTGTGTTGTGTGAAGAAGAACTTTCTTATGTTTGTTTTAAACCTGCTGCCTATTAATTGGTTGGGTGACCTCTGGTTCTTGTGTTATGTGAAGGGGTAAATAACACTTCATTATTCACTTTCTCCACACCAATCATGATTTTATAGCCCTCTGTCATATCTCCCTGAGTTGTCATTTTTTCTAAACTGAATAGTCCCATTTTTTTTAATCTCTCCTAATACGCAAGGTGTTCCATGCCCTTAATAATTTTTACGATCTTTCTCTGTGTCTCTTCTCATTCTAATAGCATAGTAACCACCATTTTGTGTTATGTGCAGAACACGTGTCTAAAAACACACCCAAGGCAAGGTGGTTATGATCTATTGCTGACAGCTACCCTGCCCAGGAATGGTGTTTGACATTTTGCCAGAGGACTAAAATAGCTGAGAAGCCATCACAGAGCAATCTAGGACCATCAACTTGGATTGTCTTTTAACTGCTGGCCCAATCACATGGAACAATGGATTTTCTCTGCAGGGGAACAAGTATTACTTCTGGATCTGCTGCATCCCAGTCTGGGCACATGGCCAAAATGGGAGAGACTGTATTTTAGAGACAGTGCTTTCTCTGAGAAAGGGGTGCCATTTTTTGCCAAATGCAAGAACTGGCTGGAGAGAGAGGAGGCAGGAGGGACTCTATGTACTCCTCAGAAGTGCTAACTCATCAGACAAGGCAGTGAACATCTCACAACTTTTGTCATTTTGCAAAGGTCTGTAACTCACTAGTGCTTTTTAAGAGTAAAGTGACTGTGGTTAAGAAATTCCTTTGCTAAATCTGTGTTTGTTGCTTTCTGGCCATGTGGTCTCCAAAGAGGAGAAACTAGAAGCCAGAGTGCTCACAGTTAGAAGGAACACTGCAGAAGTGTGTGTAAGCAAGTTGGGGACTCAGGAAGTCTGAGATAGTGTTAATGGGGACTAGGACAGTTGGCCTGAAGAGTCCAACATCCCAAGGAAGTCTCAGACAAGAAGGATGAGCCTGGGGGTGTGCCCCATAGACTCAAAACTAGAACCACTGATTAGACACTAACTAGACCCAGCTGGCTTAGAAGCATGTGGGACCCAGCAGTTGCGTCCACTTGCAACAGACTGATGTATGTAGAGAGAGGTTTGGACCAGGTTGTAACAAAGTTCATACTGCAAATGCAATCACGTTCACTATAGCTAAATCGACCATTTCCTAGAAGGATGTCTAGGACACTCACATTGAGGTTCACGTCTTTCTCTTTCTGCTCCCTCAGTTCAAATGGCCACTTTCTTCACCTCTCGGGTGAATTGGTCAAGAAATCATGAGGAAAATACAAGCACTGTTCCCTCTGCTTTTGGCCTGTCGTAGTAAACCTTCTCAAGCCGCCAACTGGCAGACCTGGTGCCATTTACTGGGCTGCTCTTTAGAGCTGATGTCGTAGCCATTTTGTCACACCCGAACAGGAAGAAAGCAGAGTGTTCCTGAGTATCTCTGAAATGTAGTGTGTGGTACTGGTTTTTTCCAATCATCTCTAAATAGAGGTTATTTTCTGTCCCTCCTACCAGCTCAGCACCGAAGCAAGCAATAAGTGCGCTCTGAATTTGAAATCTGACATCTCTCTTCTGCTTGGCAAAGTGCTTAAAAAATTGGTGTCTCTTTAGCTCGGCTCACTCCCCTTCTGCTGAGAGATGACTTTTTACAGAAGAGATAGGGCTGTCATATGAGTGATATCTGATGTAAAAAACCAGTTTTTCTGCTGCATTCTTAAGACCTAGTACTATACCAAACAAACATTCATATACAATATATACTGCGTATCAATGTGTGTAGATATGTAGCATTATGTGTATATATAAAAACACACATATATGTACACTGCATCTATAGTTGATATATAGACACACATTCACATACACACACACACACACTCTTTAGAGAGAGAGAGTGAGGATGTTAGTTCTCTGCACTAATATTTAAGTGTAATTTTTTTCAGTCATGTTCTTTTTGGTCATTTTTGCTAAGTCTTTTTTCCTCTTATTTTCTACTCTGCTACCCTCTCACTAATAGAACATTATTTGGCCTCCATTTTTTAATTTTTAAACCATCTGTTTTCAGTTCTGTGGGAGACTGAAACCAGAAAAACACCAAGTTAGATGTATAACTGACAAGTTCCACACATGTTTCCAAGGCACTATCATAGCAACTGTATGACTTGTGTTATTGTATTTTAACGTTAAAAACTAAATATTTGCTAGAGTTTCAGTATTTTACTGCATATGTAAATGTGTTATTAGTGTACAAGAAAAACAGATTTCTGCAATTCCATCTAATCTAGTGTCTGGTACAATGGAAGATGCAGTTCCTGTCAGTTAACCAATAATCCCTGTAAGGCTGGTTGTTTGAGTACTTAGACATCTTCTGACTAACTGGCCCTTGACAGTGCTGCTGACAGAACTGATTTTGAGGACATTACTGCTTTATTTGGTGGTGGAGAAAGGGGTGAGTTACATAATCACACACTGAGCAGTGTTGTCTTTGAAAAATAAAAAATGACCCTTGTCGTTTCTGGATTAGTGCCCGAGTGCAAGGGGTGAAGGGAAGGCAGGAGAGGAGCCTGCCTGGCATGTTTGTGGTAGTGGGGGGAGATTCTGAGGAACTCCATTTCTAGCTCTGAAACTTTGAGATGGGTCCCAGCACATCTCATGTTGGGCAGACGGGCCGACTAGTGAGTAAAAGGTGTCTACATAAAATAAGCTGGTTTCCCACCAGCAGACTTTATCGAGACTTTCTAAATCCTGAATCCAGACTGAGCCTTAGCATGGCCTAGTCTGGCATTTTCAAAGGCGCCTAAGGAATTAAGTTGCTCAAATCCCACTGACATTTAGTGGAAATTGGGCACCTAATTCTCAAGTTCTCAGTCTTGCCTAGCAAGTTGCTAGGCTCAGCCCCGCACCCCCAAACAGACTGCACTGTGAACTTCAGTCAAGCAAGCACACAGTGGGCAGTGAGCAACACAACAACAAACAAACAGGCCACAGTCTCACTCCACAGGCGACATAGTCACTCCTCCTTCAGTGGAGAACTCCAGCTTGCTGTTCCCGTTAGCTATTTCCAGGGGTCTCCCTTGGGAGCAGCAGAGCCTCACCATCTGCTCTCCCCCAGAGATGCCCAACAAAGCAAATGTTGGGAACTTCCTCTTTTATGCCCTTCTTCCACTCTGACATGATTAACTGGGCTGGAGGGGAAGGCAGCTTTGCCCTCAGCAGCTTCTTAAGCCCTTCACCACCAATGTGGGGTTTATAGACCCCGTCACAAGTCAAACAGTGTTCTCTGTTTGAATAGACTGTGACAGAGAATCTTTCAATCCTAAAGCTAATCATAGACCATAATCCATTTGAAACTGTAAGGGGGAAGCCTCTTCTCCATATTTATTTTAAAAGGCTGTAAAATGACTCCGAAACAGGCACTCCTGAAGTGGAGGGATATATTTTATTTGTTCATTGGCTATGCATTTCCAGTGACACAATGGCCATTATTTAGCTCTGGGAATACAACTCTTGAATTGCATTCAGTAAATTCCAGTTTAAAGAAAAATCATGCACATCATTATTTGTATCCATGTTATTTTCTGTTCTTCAGTAGATATTTTTTCAGACTTCAAATCTGATATTTTCTACAAGTGTTTCATAATAAATTAATTTTGTAATTAGTAACAGAAGTGTCACTCCTGGGAGTAAATTCCTTGCTTTGAACAAGTAAAACCAGACACCACTTTCATGTTTAATGTGTTGGGTTTAAGACTTTTACCTCTTCTTAAAAATATGTAGCCTAATAGATCAGATAATATGTTAAACTATTGTTGGTATGTGAGATCTTACAAAGTACTAGGGAGCAAACTACAGACACTTGCCTTCTTTACTTTAATCAGCAATGAGAGCAGGTGGGATTTAGAAGTCATTTCTCCACTGTAGATCTCCCGCAGACATGGAAAAAGGTTCTGAAGAAGACTCATAAGAAAAAAATGCCATTTTTTACATACATTTTTGTAGGCTACTGAAAGGCCTTTGATTCCATGGAAATAGAAATCTTGGAAGTGGAAAATGAGAGTGATAGATACAAAATCCTGAAGCACTGCCACACAAACAGGACAGCAACATTTATGCTTAACAAAGAGTGTAGAGCTAGGCAAATGGACATATTGTCTCCACAACTATTCTTCTCCTGCCTGGAGAATAGCTTTGGAAAGTAGAAACTGTGAATGGGCAGAAAAAAGCCATCAAGATCAAGATCTAGTTGTAGTGGTGTTGGCAGTCATTAGCTTTCAGACTTCTTTGAGCAACAACAGTGAAGTAAACTTTTTTAAAAAACAAGAATAGAGTAGAAGCTGAGAGAGTGGGAAGAGGTTGAGCAGTACAGAACTGAAGAAACTGGCTGTCCCAGAGGTGTTTCTTGCTCTTCCTTTGGGAAAAAAGGGAAGAGCAGGGAGAGAAAGGCGGACACTATTCAAATTAACGGACAAGTTACTGAACCACCTCAGACTTTCAGATAACATTGTCATCTTTGCTGAAACTTCTAAGAGCCTTGAGGAAGTCATCAGGGAACTGGATGAATGAGGTAAGCAGACTGAAGAAAAGGATACAGAAGACCAGCATTCCTTTTAATTCAGGCATGGAGAAAAGACAACAGTAAGGAATGAGCTATGTTCTGTGGTCTTAACTGAGGTATGATATGCCAACCTGAGAAGAGAAAAATCATGGCTAGATGCAGAATCTTTTGAAGGCTGGACAGCATTCTGAAAAGCAAGCTGTTTCTCTGTTTACTAATTATTTTGACTTCTGTGTGCTGCTAGCCATGTCATTCAACATGATCTCTCTCAGCTAGGAGCTGGAGCAAGTACTCAAAAGGAACCTGTGTAGATATTTGCTGGATATCACATACAGACACAGAATAAACAATATAGTCTAAGAGCCCAAGACACAGGGTATTTTCTATCTATTCTGAGTACTCACATGCGCCCCCCCTTACTGTAGTATCTGAGCACCTCATAGTCTTTAATGTACTTATCATGACAACATTCCTATGAAGTAGGGTAACATTATTATCCCCAATTTACAGGTGGGAACCAAGGCCCAGAGAGACTGAGTAGATCTGCAGTGCAATCCGGGAATCGGATTGCAGCGCATTTAGGCATACCTGAGCTAGCTTTAATCTAGTTAGAGACAGTCCATTGTTACTAACTTCTTCATAGTATTCAACACAAGAGGAAGGCTAGTCCAGTGCGTAGGGTTCCTGTTCCACCACAGACTTCCTGTGAGCAAGTCACTTAGGGTATATCCGCACTGCAGTTGAGGTGAGATTGCCGCATATGTAGATATACCCAAGCTAGCTTTAATCAAGCTGATTCAACTACCAATAGTAATGAACCTGGAGCAGCACAGTCCTCAGTGCTGTCCCAGGACCCTCAGTACTTAAGCAGGCAGCTATCCTGCGCTCAAGTCAATGAGCCCAAATCACAATTTTCATTGCATATGAAATTTCCGCTTTTCATTCCAAATTGGAATGAAAAAAATGGTCAAAATGTTGGAAATTCAGGTTTCTAACTGGCTTTAGTTACTTGCTCTACACTGCAATAAGAACACTTCTTAAAGAAATGGTATCACAGACCACTAAAAGGAGTTTTGCTCCATTCTACGACTCTTCAATAGGGTGTTACGTTGTGGCAAACAAGAGAAGTGGTGATAGTTCATTTAGACGGTGTGTGGGTGGCCAATAAGGAAATCAGGGCATTTTGGTGCAAGGCTCAGTACAGAGTCCAATGCTACAGAAGGTTGTACTGCCAGGGTATTGGATATATTTTTGCACAAAAGTGAGTTGCTAGGGAACTCTGACCTGTGACATATAATTTGAAAAGAAAGAGGCCATATTAATCCTATTAGAAGACAAAGAGGAGTCATCGGGACTATAGAGTTACTTCCAAGTATTTTCTCTCTCAATAAATAAATGTGGCAAATTTACAGTCATGAAATCAATGCAAATTATTTTTATGCAGCATCAGTCACACAGAGAGACACTTCTTAGTCTATGCATTGTAACTACAATTTAAGTAAGTAGGTTGAAATAATTAAATTTAATGTAAGCAGGTTAAAAATGTACAGCATCATACAGGTTGCATCTGTAGATGTGGAAGGACAAGAGAAAGCAAATGCAAAGGTCAAGTTTCGGCAAGACTGGCTAAACCCAAGGAAAATGGGGATGAGGGTTTGGCTTTTGTTTACAGTGAGATTAGTGTTAGGAGACATAGACAGGAGGGAAGAGATGAGTCCTGAGATGAGTTATGAACAGAATCCAGGAATCAGGTATGCAGTGTGACTACACACTACATGACAGAGACCTGGAGGCAGTCTATGTGAAGGGTAATTTGTCTGCTGTGGACAGGCAGAAAGAGGAGACAGGAGTCTGGTATTTGGTAAACACAGGCAATACACTGGAAAAGAGAAAGATTTAAGGACACGGAGATGAGAAATTATGGGGAAATCTCTGGGGCTCCTGGATGTTGCAGTGGGGAAGATTCCATCTCAAACTCTGCTGTGGCCAGAGGGATTTGTGAGGATGGGGCCGATATGACCCCCTTGCCATAGCAAGGAGACTAGCTGCTGCTATCTGGAGAGTGGAGGTGTAGGGAGCCCATGAAGGGGAGAGTTAGAGAAGTCAGAGATGAAGAGAGGGGCCCTGAACAGCAGAGGAGCAGACATTTGAGCAGAGCAGCACCTGAGAGAACCCCAGAGGAAGGAAGTTCTCAGAGATGATGTTAAAGCAGATTTACAGGCCATGAAAATGTGGGAGGCAAAAGAGAGTCTGGAGTCAAGTCAATAGAGGAAATAGAGGGTAAAGTAAGGTGCAAGGCCAGACAGCGCCGGCTCTAGACTTTTCACTGCCTCAAGCAAAAAAAATGCCCCCCCCCTTTTTTTTGGCTTTTACACATGTCTGCGCTTTGCAATGTTTTGTTTTGTTTTGTTTTTTGACGGTTTAAAATTTAAAAAAATGAAAACAGAGAATTTGTAGTTAGTGAAATAAAACAATTTCCTACTAGTGTATTCATTTAATTTTGACAAAATCACAATGACAAACGCTGATGCTGGTAATGTTAAAGGAATTCATAATGCTACTGCAGTGTTTGGAGTGAAAAAATCATGTCTTGCTATAAATTCTAATCCTTTTAGAAGAGAAGTTTTAGGCCTTATTAGCTCAGATCAAGCTATGTCTTGTTCAGACACAAGCAGCTGCCAGCAACTCCGGACCCAGAGAGGCAGCAGCACATACAGATTCCCCCTGTCCCATCACCCCAGCTTAGTGGAAATTGGGTACACGGGTGGGGGGAGGAGGACACTCCGCCATTAATCAACACCCCCTTCCCCCTGACAGAACAGACAGGAAGATGCTCCTAAAATCGAGTGGTCAGGGGCAACTGCAGGGATGAACAGAGGACTGTGGGGAAGGGGGGACAGGAACAGCAGCAGCTGCACACGTGGAGCAGGGTGGAGGAGCGGCTCCCCCTGCTCCAGAGCAGTCACCTGGCTCCGAAGGCTGGTCATCCAATTGCCCCCTGCAGCTCAAGTCTCTCCCCTTCGCCCACGCTGCTGCTTGCTTGCCGTGCCACCTCCGTCAGCCAAGCGAACCTCTCGGCAGCAGGTCAGGTGGGAATGCAAACCCTCCACGTGGCGGAATGCCGCCTCTGGAGATGTGCCACCCCAAGCACATGCTTGCTTTGCTGGTGCCTAGAGCCAGTCCTGAGGCCAGGAGAGAGGTGGTGGCGGGGAAGGGGAGCTTTGGCGTGAGGATGCCAGGGGTATGGTACAAATGAGAAATGATCATCTCTGTTGTCAGCATGTCGTGTTAAGCAGTTCCACTCTCTTGAGTCCAGGCTGCACTGACAGAAATGTGGCAGGAGACTCTTCTTCCTTCTGATCAGTAGCAACAGTGAGGCCCATTAGTGTGGGTTATTGGATCCATTCACACTCTGGCCCTTTTCACTGATACTGACCATTCCCTTTTCTGCTTCCTGGAACCAATCTGCCACCAGTACCGATCCTGCAATCTCGCCGATCAATATTACGTGATGCCAGTACGCATTAAACACTATTTCCATGATGAAGCCATTCCCCGAGAGGAAGATTAAGAGTACTGGCTGCAATACTTTGCATTGCCACTGGGGTGAGTTTTTGCTACTGTGCAGCATCATGAAGTCCCAGTGAACTGGGAGTGTAAAAGAACCAGGCCTGTGGTATATGGAAACTTGAATCCACTGAAATGCCCTGCTGCTGTGATTGGTTTGAATGTGTCTGGTCTCCTAATATAGGAGAGCCTCCCAAAGGAACTTTTCTGTCTGTCTTCTTATTTATTTCTCATATCCTGTTCTGTTGCTTGGTGAGCAGCAGTGAATGCAGTATTTATCAGTATGGAGCAAATGGGCAAAAGATGGTGCCATTAAAACTTAATGTATATACGGAAGAGGTCAAAGGTCACCACTCATTACCATTACCAAAGAAATAGGAAATTGAACAGGCCATTTCACATTTGATGGCTGCCCAGATGTTTTTAGATAATATTATGGGACACTGCAGAATTAGATTAATAGGTTGATAAAAATGCTGGTACATGTTCATTCTGAGCATTGTTCCTCCATGTTTGCATAGGGCGCCATCACTCTGCAGCATTGCACATCAAGGTATGCACACATAAGTTTGTAGGTGAGGGCAGCCCTGTTGTGATTTGTAACTAGGTGGCTGCATTTGTATATGCCTTGGGGAGGATGTACTTCTGCACCATTCCTGTTCCAGGGTTCTCTATGTATGCGTCAAAGGATGGACCCCCAGGTGCCATGTACCCAACTGTTGGTCTCTCAGAGAGAGTACACATGTGTGAAGACACTGAGCCAGATTGTACCTTTAAGTCTCAGCCCCTTGTAGGGATCGTGACGTTGCACTGCCCCCTCTGCTGGTGGGTACCAAAGGGAAGATGGGCTGTTCAGGGCAGTGCAGGGTCTGTAAGTGTGTCTGGCCACTGCGGAGAAGACAAAGGCAGGGAAGGTTTATACCAACGGCCTTTCAAGGACCAGGTTTAATGCGCCTCATGGGTATTCTGTGTGGGGAGGGTGGGAAAAGGATGTTTAGTTCTGGCAGGGGGAGTGTCTTTACTGCAGAAACTCAAGGTAATTTCCCTAGCTGTTCAGTACTACCCTTAGTTCTGGTTGTGGGAATGGAGGAGGATTTACTCCTTTGGGCCCTTATTCTGTGTGTGTGTGTGATGAAGTGTGTGTGGTGTGCAAGGTTGGATAGAGACAAGGGGGATCTCTTTTGTGTGCTGTACTCTTTGGGTACGTGTGTCTGACGCAGGGTGGGTATCTGTGTATATGGGGGTGCCAGAAAGTACGTGTCTGAAAATTAGTGTATTTTGAGGTCGGGAGAACATTGATCTCCACACACAATTACAGGAGCTGTAAATTTGCTAGGTTAGAGTATTAAAGATTCTGCATGGATTGTGCATTGATTATGGGGCAGATCTTGTTAGACAGGGTTTGTTAATGATGAAACAAATATTGGTAAAAACTAAATCAAAGGAAATCTGCCAAATTCTAATAATGAAATGAGAACACTGCATTATTTAAGAGCCACAGATCGAGCTTTCAGCCACCCCCCATAACTGCAGTCATTTGATGGTCAGTAGCTCTCAGTGCTTGGGGTGGGATTACCAGCTGTTTTTCTCCGCCCTCTCCAAGAAAGCTAAAATGAAGGAGGCGCATTGCTCCAGCTGTGATAGCGTTTTAGTAGTATCGACATCTGGCTGCTGGGAACTCCACTGCCCTAAGACCCCCAACTCATTTCACATATGCCACCAAACTGTCTTAAGATGAAAAATGACTTTTGATCACTATTAACACAGACTGGATTTGAACATGGGACCCGGAGGTGAAAGGCTCTTTGTTCTTTCACTGTCCCCTGGTTCATTCATTCTTCTTCTCCCAGCTTCTGTTATCTTTCCAAATGGTTAGCGGAAAAGATAGATGTATGCTAAATACTTTCACAGACTCCAGGCTGAAACAGCTGTCAGAGATGCAGTCCCACTTAGCTGGTTTTCATAAAACCCACATAGGATTTTTGAGAGACAGGGTAAAGGGTAACGGCAATCTGCACCCATTTAGCAGAGGACAGTATGTGACAGCTGACACAGTGACAGTGGGCTCCTGAACAACCCATGTCACTCTTCAGCAGGAGGCCCTGAAATGCCCATTTTAATTTAAATGTTATTTTCAAATCAAATTGCCACTTCAGAATGAGAATTGCTTCTTACTGTATAACTTTGTGAACGGCACTGAGCAAAGTGGGTGCTGTTTTCTTTACAGTTATTGTTCTTATTTATTATTGTGTTGCACTGTGTGTGTCCAAAGTGCGGTCCAATAGGTGGTCTCTGGAACTGCCTGCTGCACAAATAAGCCTTTTGTTTGGGGACTTGTTTTTTTTTTTTTTTTTAAATTACACTCTTAACGAGGTAGGAGTGGAACAAGGAGATTCCAGTTCCACATAGTGATTGTTTCTTTGCACGGTGTTTTCTGGCAATCACATATTACTGCAGTAGACACTACATGGCCAAACATTCTGCTGTGCAAAATGACTCCAATTTATGTAAGCAGGGTCTGAATGAGCTTTCCCCTCAACATCTGGTGATGAACTGGGGGAAAAGACTTCAGGAGATGACAATATTTGCATACACACATTTCATCTGCCTAGGTGTTCAACAGACAGAGCTGCTTTGCCAAAGTGATCAGGTTTGGCTGGTTTGGGGTTGAATACAGGGGTAATGAAATATCATTATCCTTATTGTATGAGTAAAGGGCAGCAGAACTGTATTTAGGGTGCCCTGATTGAAGGGGTCACCCTAAACTGAACCTCACTTGCTAAGCAGGGGATAGGGATGCCAAATTCCAGTGAAAGTCAGAGGAGGTGTGGATGGGTGTTTCTATGTGGTGGTGTGGACACTGCTTAAAGAGGTGGGAGGTGAACCAACATGAACACCAGTCTGAGCTCTGGGACTTGCTGACTAAGGGCAAACAGCTATGAGTGGAGTGCAGCAAAGGGAAGAGGAGTGACATGTTTAAGGGACACTCACTTGTCAAACCTTTAGTGCAAGGTGGGAAACAGAGGCAAAGGACACTGCCCAGTGTACTGTGGGAAGAGTGTTTGCTTAAGGTTACGTGCTTTTGAATCATAGTTGTGGTGTTTTCCCAAATGAATGTTGGGTCCCCTTTGTATACCGACTCAGTGCTTGCAACTGGGGAAGTATTGCCTCTTAAAGGCACCAGGGTGGTGTTTAATTCTCCTGGAGCCAGTTCTGTGCTGTGTTGTTAAGAGGAACTCCTAGATATTGAACCCGGTCCTTGTTCCTGCCAGCACCATGTGTAGAAGGGTTATACTTGTAAGAAACTCGTCAGCTAAAACTCTGCAGCTCTTCCATCCTAACCATATACTTGTTCCCTTTCATTTTCTGGCCTCCTCCCAGGCATGAGACACAAGGTGTCAGACACAAACGAGCAGCCCAGAATTTCTAGCACAGCTTGTAAATGCAGTCAGCATGTTTACAAATTCTGTTTATTTTGGAGTGCCATCAGACAGGAGGAGAATGTTGTTTTACATTCTTAACTGTCTACCCCTGCTTGCAATGGGTTTGATTCTTTTGGGTACCCTGAGGGTTGCTGTGTCTCAGGATGTCCTGGTAATGGAGTAAAGAGGTCAGAAAAACAGCAGTGAGAGACTCTATCTAATTCTCACCTTGGCACCAGCATGCTGGGGCTGACATGTCCAATTTACTGTGGCACTGTTTGACAGGTGTCGAGACTCGACAGTCACACAGAAATACACATGACTGCAGAATCAGAGGAAGATGATTGAACATCCTGCAAATGAGACACCCGGGGAAAAAAGCCACACACACAAAACAATTCAATAGAAAATGTAGGCTAATTAACGCCCGCTGTTGCCTGATATGTGCCGTGGCCCCTCAAGAACTCCTTGCCATTTGGGAGTTGAAAACATGTCAGAAGGCTCCTCTGTTCCTTTTGCATGAGGAATTTTATGACATTTCAGTGCAAAAAAGTTCTGAGAACTTTCTGAATTTTCTCCAAAAGTTGTAAAATTCATTGAGTATCAATTTTATCAGGCTCCATTCTTCACTTCCCAAGGTTTCTCTTGTACCCAATCCAATCTTCTTCAGTTTGGCATATACCATCCCCACGAAGTTCCTTCTAGACCATCCCTGAGAGGTGTGTCTAACCTGTTCTTGTCCTATGCTCAGTGGTTAAGGAAAACAATTTATCACTCTCTTCTTCATTACAGCCTTTCATGTCCTTGCAGACTGTTATGTCCCCCCACCCCACCCCACTCTTCTCCAGACTAAACAAACCTACATTTTTTCAATTTTTCCTCATAGGTCCTGTTTTCTAGACCTTTCATCTTTTTTGTTCCTCTCGTTTTCCAAAATGTGGTACCCAGAACAGGACACAATCTGTAGAGGCCTTATCAATGCTGAACAGAGCAGAAGAATCACTTCTCGTGTCTTGCTTACAACACTCCTCCTAATACAGCCCAGAATGATGATCGCTTTTTTTGCAACAGTGTTGCAATGTTGATTCTCATTTAGTTTGTGATCCACTATGACCCCCAGATCCTTTTTGGCAATCCTCCTTCCCAAGCAGTCATTTCCCATTCAGTATTTGTGCTGTTGATTATTCTTTCCTGAGTGTACTATTTTGAATGTGTCCTTACTGAATTTCATCCTGTAAATTTCAGACCATTTCACCAGTTCGTCAAGTCATTCTGAATTCTAATTCTGTCCTCCAAAGTACTTGCAACCCTTCCCAGCTTGGTATCTGAAAACTTTATCAGTGTATCGCTATCCCATTATCTAAATCATTCATGAAGATATTGAACAGAACCAGACCCAGGACAGATCCTGCAGGATCCCACTCGATATGCCCTTCCAGCTTGACTGAACCATTGATAACCACTCTCTGAATGTAGAAGAAGATAAGTGATTTCTTATTTCCACCGTTTCCCTGGAAGTGTGAACTCTGGGGCAGATGCTATCCTTTAATATGTGTATGGACAGGATCTAGCAAAATGGGGCGCCGTTCTTGATTAGGGCCTCTGGGCATTAGTGGAATACAGTCTCAGGTAATAACAACAATACCTATGAGGCTTGGCTATTTATAGAGTGAAGAGTTAGACGATGGCAAGCACAGACTGCAATTTGGTTTTTTGCTGGTCATTATCTAATGAGGTCTACACTAGCATCACACAGGGGAAGACTCCCTAGGCCTTTAATTCACCTGGAACACTGTTCACCTATGAGAAATGCAGATCAATTTTGGGGGTCAGTTCTGTGACCTTCCTGCCATGGCTTCTGCTGCAGCACAGACAGGCTGCTGCACAGCAAATCTTTCCACTTTGTTTCGGGTCTATGCATTTTGGGGGGATTAACAGTGAGAGGCTTGTCTGAAGTGGGAGGATCCTGTCATTTGGGGAAACAGCTCTGTACAATACTGTAAATCAACAGGACACAGACTGATTCTGCTGAGAGTGCCAGTGGAGCCAAAACTGAATGAAAAAAGCTTTGTTGGTGTTATTATTCATGTCCGAAGTCCATTGGGAAAACCTTGATCTGCATTAAAACATACGTATGAAGGGGAAAGAAGAAAAGGCCAATGAGTGTGTACTACAAAGCGACCCCTTGAGCTAAGCTCTGTTCCGCTATAAAGTTCTCTGCCAGTCTCTTCACAGAGACAGAATTTGGGTTCAAGGTTGAATTGAAGCTGGCTCCCGATGGAACGTGTATCCCCTGAACACACCTCTACGAGATTATCCCATCATTAAATATTTGTAGGATAACAGGAGAAGCCTAATTTAGTTTTTGTTTCTTTCTCTCTCTGGTTTAATCACAGATGAAAGAGACTAATAGCACTACAGAGCTTTCTGGTGATCAAAGGCCAATCAATCCTCTTTGTGGAGTAATTAACTATTTGCTAAACTTGCAGAATTGATTTCCATTTAGGGGTAAGAGAGAGGGTTTTAAATGAAGACCGATTTACCAGGCCCGAGGAGGGAATCTCAGCACTGATGCCAGGAGATACTCAGGGTGATGAATTGGAGCCTGATAATTGGAGGCTGAAAAATGCAGCTGGAAACTAGCCCCATTCACTCCTACTTTGGGGAGAAAACAGGCAAAGGGAAATAAGACTTGCAGCAGGGAAGCAATGTTACAGGCAGCATCTGAGTCACAGGATGAAATATGGGTGTAGCCAGCTCAGAGGTGGTGAAAATCTTGCTGCATCCAAATACAGATAATTTAATCCGAGAAAATATTCTGCAATTGGATTCTGTCTTTCCACTTGGGACTTTCAGCCCATGACCTAGCTGGAAACAGTTTGCATCTGCCTTGATTTGCCCAGTACAAGACCAAACTTCCAACTTTGTGTATGTGAAGCTCTAATTTGAAAGGGAAGTCCTGGGAGCACAAGAGAAATATGAACCTTGTAAAATACTGGGGAGTTGTTAAGGCCTTTTTGGCACCTCTACGCTGCTGAAAAGTATTTGCTTATTTTAAAAAAAAAAAAAAAAAAAGGTGTACGGCCCAGGAAAGGAAGTTGAATCTTAGGACATGTTTGAAAATGCTGAAACACAGAAACAAAGTGACTCAGTTTACTAGTGGGATACAGAGCCCTTCATCTCTAAGTCCCTGATTTAATAATGCCCCAGCTCAGTAACAAGCAATTTTCATGTAATGTTGGTTCAGTATGTGTGTGAAATGAATTGCTGGTTTTTACTTCAGTTCTTAGAGAAGAGATGTCCACATTACAAAAATATCACCCTTGTCAGTAACTGCCCCCCTTGTTAGCCATCTCCTCACAGTGACCAGTGACTGAATAGATGCATTTAGATTGAATTTCCCATTCCGTCCTAGGGATGGTCCCTGCAGAACAGGGTTGAAGCATCTTGCTGAGACATAGTATATAAGCATGTCTTGGGCCTGTACTGTGCTTCTTTTTCGCTCTCTCATGTCTTTATGGCACTATATTGTGTTGGGCCACACTTCCCCAAATGAAGCTCCAGGCGAAACAGTGACTCACAGCATTCCTTGGTGTATAGTGTCAGCATGGTACCTCTTGGTTAAAAATAGAAAAATGGGTTTTGAAAGACTCCCCTACAATTTCTCCAAACATCCTGTGCTGGTAAAATAGAGGAAATCTTGGGGAGATCATTTATGGGTTGCTACTTGACATAAGTATGTGTTGGAAATGCCACTGGAGAATGTCCTGTGGTAAAGATCATGCATTTCTTTTCTTTTTTTTTCTGCACATGTTTCAGAATTACACACTCTTTGGGTCTCCTCCTGTAGCAGCTTCCAGCATTCATATTTGGACCCACACCCCTTCAAGACAGAAAAATATGTATATATATAATGCCTTTTCAACAAACAGCTTGCTGTGATCTGATTGGTATATAAATCAGACAGTTCTTGGTCAGTGAGCGATTCACTCTGAGCTTTTCTGTCCCACATTATTCCTTAGACATGGACTGGCTAAGCTGAGAGTCTCTTAGGAGGGATTTGTGTGCTGATCTCATAGAGGGTGGTATGTTGTACCATATAGTAAAGTACTTTGAAATGATTTTTCTGTTCAGGTAGCCCATACTGGTTGTTTTGATTTGCTCTATGAGCTTATAGACCAAAAGGTGTGTTATGTTATACTGTGTTTGAACGGAATAGATTTAAGGTTTAGTTGTCTGTGTAAATAACAGGCAAGCAAAGACGCTAAAGGCCATAGTGCTGTTAGGACAGTGTTTTGTTTCAGCTAACTAGAAGGCTAAAAAGTTTGTGTTTGTCTGAAAGCCTAACAGTTGTGTGGATAGTCTTAAGAGTGTGTTAGCCTTACTAAAAGGTGGGCTGTACTATGATGATACTTCAGGAAGCTGCAGATAGGTGGTGTGTGTTATGTGTAATTAACCTGGGCTGTGTATTAGTTTGTCTTTAGCAGGAACCTTTGTGGAGTGGAAGAGGTTAACTTTTGTCATAGTGTAGCAATAGCTTTGTGATGATTGTATTTGTTTGTTTCTTGTAAATGGAATTCACCTATCACAGAGCTGTGACTTGATTTTCATTGGCACACAAAGCTGAAGGGAAAGTTTCTTCTGATATCCCTGTAGGCCTCTTTAAACAGGGGCATAACGACTCTTAGTTGAGAAAGAGCAAAAGAAATTCCATTGCTCTTTAAAGGATTGAAGAGGGAGCTGTGTTTAGAGGAGAAGCTGAGGCACTGGTTGTAACCTCTCCTCTCAGCTGACCAGCAGCTTTTAAATGCAGGGGCTGCTGTGAACTGACTTACTGCAGGATAATTACGTTAGGGACCAATACGGTCTGTTGAAAATCAATTCTGTTGGACCAGTGTGTTTGTTCGGAAATCCACTCAGCCAATTCAGGAGTACATTAGGCTGCAGGCCCATTGCACTGACCTCTCCAGGATTGGGGTTGACACTTGAACGAAGGCATTTGTCCAGTTAAAGGACAATACTACCAGCAGTCTCTTATCTTCCCTAAATTGGATTACTCAGATCTGCTTGTTCTCTTTAAAGGTAGCTATGCCAGGTTTTTTCCTTCTCTTTCTGTCTGTCTGAGATGGTTACCTAGTGATTACTGTTTAATGTTTAATGCTATTCCTGGACAGTTAACACTTAGTGCCACCACTAGCTCTTCCTTCCTTCCGTGTAGCAACACTGTCTTAGTCTACAGCCGAAATGTTCAAGAGCTGTTTATCCTTGCACCTTTCTTTGCAGAATAGCTTGTTATGGACTGCACAGCAGAGTTTCTGAAGCTGAGGGTTGGGACTTAGCAAAGAAAAGCACCTTCCCTTACAGGTTGTGCATTGGAAAAAGTATCCACTGTCAAGAGTTCTTATTTTATTGAAAAAATGTATCTTCTAGAAGTCCTTCACAGCTCACTAAGCATCCTCAGAGCTGGAACCTGTCCTAGCTAACAGTGGATACAGTACCCTGATATCCTCATACTAACTACCAGTGATGAAACTTCTTTCTGTCGCATTTGTGAGAAGGTGAAGGGGAGGGAAGGGAAGATGCTGATTGCAAATAAAGAGTTGCCTTACATCTACAAACTGCTTGTGATTGCAGCAGGCTGTGAAAATGTGTGCCTTCTCTGCTTTAAGTCTGTTCCCATAAAGAGACCTAGCCACATCTCAGTAAGGGCTTATTGAGAAGATATGAAAGAGACTGTATGAATCCTGTGCTGGACTGCTCAAGAACCTTGGAAAGACTTTGCGCTGGTTTAATTACACTAATGGCTTGTATGCACACAAGTTACTGAGCATCAAGACACTGTGTGAATCTGCAATGCACAAACTTGCCACTCGGTAACATCTCCATAGACACCACTCCAGCTCAAGGAAACTTCTGGAGCACAGCACTGTGTTTCAAGTAATAATTTCATTGGGATTAAAGTAGAAGTGCTGGTGCTTGCTAGTAAATTACAAACCTGTTTTCCAAACTCTCTCAACCAGCCAGAATGAAAGACTATAAGAACCCAAGTACCACCATACTGGGTCAGACCAATAGTCCATCTAGCCCAGTATCCTGTCTTCTGACAGTGGCCGGTGCCAGAGGCCTCAGAGGTAGGGAACAGAACAGCACAATTGATTAAGTGATCCATCTTCTGTCATCCGGTCCCAGTTCCTGTCACTCAGAGGTTTAGGGACACCCAAAGCATGGGATTGCATCACTGACCATCTTGGATAATAGCCAGTGATGGACCTAGCCTCCAGAAACTAAGATAATTATTTTTTGAACCCTGTTATACTTTTAGCCTTCATAACATCCCCAGGCAACAAGTTCCATACAGGTTGACTGTGCGCTGTGTGAAGAAGTACTTCCTTTTGTTTGTATTAAACCTGCTGCCTATTAATTGTATTGGGTGACCCTTGGGTCTTTTGTTATATGAAGGGGGTAAATAAAACTTCCCTAGTCACTTTCTCCACACCAGTCATGATTTATAGCCCTCTATCATCTCTCCCCTGAGTCGTCTCTTTTCCAAGCTGAACAGTCCCAGTCTTTTTAGTCTCTCCTCATATGGAAGCTGTTCCATACCCCTAAGCACTTTTGTTTCCCTCCTCTGTACTTTTTGCAATACTAATCAATCTTTTTTGAGATGGAACCACCAGAATTCTGCAAATTATTCAAGACATAGGCATACAGTGATTATTATAGTAACAGTAGGGTATTTTCTATCTCACTCTCTGTTTCTTTCCTAATGGTTCCTAACATTCTGTTCACCTTTTTTGACTGTTGCTGCACTTTGAGTGGATTCATAGATTCATAGACTCTAGGACTGGAAGGGACCTCGAGAGGTCATCGAGTCCAGTCCCCTGCCCTCATGGCAGGACCAAATATTGTCTAGACCATCCCTAACAGACATTTATCTAACCTACTCTTAAATATCTCCAGAGATGGAGATTCCACAACTTCCCTAGGTAATCTATTCCAGTGTTTAACTACCCTGACAGTTAGAAACTTTTTCCTAATGTCCAACCTAAATCTCCCTTGCTGCAGTTTAAGCCCATTGCTTCTTGTTCTATCACTGGAGGCTAAGGTGAACAAGTTTTCTCCCTCCTCCTGATGACACCCTTTTAGATACCTGAAAACTGCTATCAGGTCCCCTCTCAGTCTTCTCTTTTCCAAACTAAACAAACCCAATTCCTTCAGCCTTCCTTCATAGGTCATGTTCTCAAGACCTTTAATCATTCTTGTTGCTCTTCTCTGGACCCTCTCCAATTTCTCCACATCTTTCTTGAAATGCGGTGCCCAGAACTGGACACAATACTCCAGCTGAGGCCTGACCAGCGCAGAGTAAAGCGGAAGAATGACTTCTCGTGTCTTGTTTACAACACACTTGTTAATGCATCCCAGAATCACGTTTGCTTTTTTTGCAACAGTATCACACTGTTGACTCATATTAAGCTTGTGGTCTACTATGACCCCTAGATCTCTTTCTGCCATACTCCTTCCTAGACAGTCTCTTCCCATTCTGTATGTGTGAAACTGATTGTTCCTTCCTAAGTGGAGCACTTTGCATTTATCTTTATTGAACTTCATCCTGTTTACCTCAGACCATTTCTCCAATTTGTCCAGATCATTTTGAATTTTGTCCCTGTCCTCCAAAGCAGTTGCAATCCCTCCCAGTTTGGTATCGTCCGCAAACTTAATAAGCGTACTTTCTATGCCAACATCTAAATCGTTGATGAAGATATTGAACAGAACTGGTCCCAAAACAGACCCCTGCGGAACCCCACTTGTTATACCTTTCCAGCAGGATTGGGAGCCATTAACAACTACTCTCTGAGTACGGTTATCCAGCCAGTTATGCACCCACCTTATAGTAGCCCCATCTAAATTGTACTTTCCTAGTTTATCTATAAGAATATCATGCGAGACCATATCAAATGCCTTACTAAAGTCTAGGTATATCACATCCACTGCTTCCCCTTATCCACAAGGCTTGTTATCCTATCAAAGAACGCTATCAGATAAGTTTGACACGATTTGTTCTTTACAAATCCATGCTGGCTATTCCCTGTCACCTTACCACCTTCCAAGTGTTTGCAGATGATTTCTTTAATTACCTGCTCCATTATCTTCCCTGCAACAGAAGTTAAACTAACTGGTCTGTAGTTTCCTGGGTTGTTTTTATTTCCCTTTTTATAGATGGGCACTATATTTGCCCCTTTCCAGTCTTCTGGAATATCCCCCGGCTCCCATGATCTCCATGATGTTTTCAGAGAACTATCCACAATGACTCCAAAATCTCTTCCTTGCATAGGCACTGACTTCATGGATCCTGGAGCACCCATGAAAAAAAATTAGTGGGTGCTTAACATCCACCGGCAGACAAGCTCCTCCCCACCCCACAGCACCTCCCGCCTGCTAGTGGCCCTGGTGATCAACTCCTCCCCCACCCTCCAAGGGCCTCCTCCACGCCACAGAACAGCTGTTCTGCAGCATGCAGGAGGTGCTAGGAGGACGAGGGAGGAGCAGGGACTAGGAGCATTCAGGGGATGTGGCGGGAAGAGGCGGGCCGAGGCGGTGTGGGGATGGGAAGAGGCAGGGTGGGAGCTTGGAGGAAGGGGTGGAGCGTGGGCAGGGTTGGGGGTGGAGTCGTGGTGGGGAGAGGTGGGATGGGGCTTGGAGGAAGGGTTTTACCACATTTTCCAGATCATTTATGAATATGTGGAACAGCAATGGTCCCAGTATAGATCCTTAGGGGACTCTGCTATTTACCTCTCTCCACCATGAAAACTGGCCATTTTTTCCTACCCTTTGTTTCCTATCTTTTAAGCAGCAAAGAATCCTGTGGCACCTTATAGACTAACAGATGTTTTGGAGCATGAGCTTTCGTGGGTGAATACCCACTTCGTCAGATGCATGTAGTGGAAATTTTCAGGGGCGGGTATATATATGCAAATAAGCTAGAGATAACGAGGTTAGTTCAATCAGGGAGGATGAGGCCCTGTTCTAGCAGTTGAGGTGTGAAAACCAAGGGAGGAGAAACTGGTTTTGTAGTTGGCATGCCATTCACAGTCTTTGTTTAATCCTGAGCTGATGGTGTCAAATTTGCAGATGAACTGAAGCTCAGCAGTTTCTCTTCGAAGTCTGGTCCTGAAGTTTTTTTGCTGCAGGATGGCCACCTTAAGGTCTGCTATAGTGTAGCCAGGGAGGTTGAAGTGTTCTCCTACAGGTTTTTGTATATTACCATTCCTAATATCTGATTTGTGTCCATTTATCCTTTTCCGTAGAGACTGTCCAGTTTGGCCGATGTACATAGCAGAGGGGCATTGCTGGCAAATGATGGCGTATATTACATTGGTGGATGTGCAGGTGAATGAACCGGTGATGGTGTGGCTGATCTGGTTAGGTCCTGTGATGGTGTCGCTGGTGTAGATATGTGGGCAGAGTTGGCATCGAGGTTTGTTGCATGGATTGGTTCCTGAACTAGAGTTACTATGGTGCGGTGTGCAGTTACTGGTGAGAATATGTTTCAGGTTGTCAGGTTGTCTGTGGGCGAGGACTGGCCTGCCACCCAAGGCCTGTGAAAGTGTGGGATCATTGTCTAGGATGGGTTGTAGATCCCTGATGATGCGTTGGAGGGGTATTAGCTGGGGACTGTATGTGATGGCCGGTGGAGTCCTGCTGGTTTCTTTCTTGGGTTTGTCTTGCAGTAGGAGGCTTCTGGGTACACGTCTGGCGCTGTTGATCTGTTTCCTTATTTCCTCGTGCAGGTATTGTAGTTTTGAGAATGCTTGGTGGAGATTTTGTAGGTGTTGGTCTCTGTCTGAGGGGTTAGAGCAGATGCGGTTGTACCTCAGTGCTTGGCTGTAGACAATGGATCGTGTGATGCGCCCGGGATGGAAGCTGGAGGCATGAAGGTAGGCATAGTGGTCGGTAGGTTTTCGGTATAGGGTGGTGTTAATGTGACCATCACTTATTTGCACCATGGTGTCTAGGAAGTGGACCTCCCATGTAGATTGGTCCAGGCTGAGGTTGATGGTGGGGTGGAAGCTGTTGAAATTGTGGTGGAATTTTTCCAGAGTCTCCTTCCCATGGGTCCAGATGATGAAGATGTCATCAATGTAGCGTAGGTAGAGAAGGGGCATGAGTGGACGAGAGCTGATGAAGTGTTGTTCCAGGTCGGCCATAAAAATATTGGCATATTGTGGGGCCATGCGGGTGCCCATAGCGGTGCCACTGATCTGGAGATATATATTGTCATCGAATTTGAAATAGTTGTGTGTGAGAATAAAGGCACAGAGCTCAGCAGCCAGTTGTGCTGTGGCATCATCAGGGATGGTGTCCCTGACAGCTTGTATTCCATCTGTGTGTGGGATGTTTGTGTAGAGAGCCTCTACATCCATGGTGGCTAGGATGGTGTTTTCTGGAAGGTCACCAATGCATTGTAGATTCCTCAGGAAATCAGTGGTGTCACGGAGATAGCTGGGAGTGCTGGTGTCATAGGGTCTGAGCAGAGAGTCCACATATCCAGACAGTCCTTCAGTGAGAGTGCCAATGCCCAAGATGATGGGGCGTCCAGGATTTCCGAGTTTGTCGATCTTGGATAGTAGATAGAATAACCCTGGTTGGGGCTCTAAGGGTATGTTGATTTGTTCCAGTGTTAATGTAGGGAGTGTCCTGAGAAGATGGTGCAGTTTCATAGTGTATTTCTCAGTGGGATCTGAGGGAAGTGTCCTGTAGAATTTGGTATTGGAGAGTTGTCTGGCGGCCTCCTTTTGGTAGTCAGACCTGTTCATGATAACAACAGCATCTTTTATGATGACGACATCTTTTAAGCAGTTACTGTGGATGGGTAGGATTCTGTGGCCTGCTTTTTGCAGGAGGTCAAACTAAATTATCATAATGGTCCCTTCTGACCTTAAAGTCTATGAGTCTATGATTTATGAGAGTACCTTCCTTCTTATCCCATGACAGCTTACTTTGTTTAAGAGAGCTTCTCAAAGGCTTTCTGAAAGTCCTAGTACACTATATCTGCCGGATTACCCTTGTCCATGTGTTTGTTGAGCCCTCTTAGTCTTCTAGCAGATTGGTGAGGGGTGATTTGCCTTTACAAAAGCCACATTGACTCTTCCCCCAACATATTGTGTGCGCTATAGTCTCACTCAGTTTTCCTTGTTCTGAAATCAGGTTTACCGGCCCTTAATTGCCAGGATCACTTCTGGAGCCTTTTTTGAAAGTCAGTGTCACATTAGCTATCTGCCAGGCATCTTGTACAGATGCTGATTTAAGTGATCGGTTACATAACACAGTTCTGCAATTTCATATCTGGGTTCCTTCAGAACTTCTGGTGAATATAATCTGGTCCTGGTGACTTAATACTGTTTAATTTCTCAATTTGTTCCAAAACTTTCTGTATTGACACCTCAGTCTGGGACAGTTCCTCAGATTTGTCACTTAAAAAGAATAGCTCAGATTTGAGGCACTCCCTCACATCCTCTGCAGTGAAATCTGATACAAACTCATTTACCTTCTCCACAACAGCTTTGTCTTCCTTGAGTACTCCTTTAGCACTTCAGCAGTCTGTGGCCCCACTGATTTTTTGGCAGGCTTCCTGCCAAAGACTGCGAAGAGCTATAAAAGGATCTCTCAAAACTGGGTGACTGGACAACAAAATGGCAGATGAATTTCAATGTTGATAAATGCAAAAGAATGCACATTGGAAACCATAGTCCCGACTATACATATAAAATGATGGGGTCTGAATTAGCTATTACACCCAAGAAAGAGATCTTGGAGTCATTGTGGATAGATCTCTGAAAACATCCACTCAATGTGCAGCGGCAGTCAAAAAAGTAAACAGAATGTTGGGAATCATTAAGAAAGGGATAGACAATAAGACAGAAAATATCATATTGCCTCTACATAAATCCATGATACGCCCACATCTTGAATACTGCATGCAGATGTGGTTGCCTCTTCTCAAAAAAAGATATATTGGAATTGGAAAAGGTTCAGAAAAGGGCAACAAAGGGATATGGAATGGCTTCTGTATGAGGAGAGATTAATAAGACTGGGACTTTTCAGCTTGGAAAAGAGACAACTAAGGGGGGATATAATTGAGGTCTATAAAATCATGACTGGTGTGGAGAAAGTAAATAAGGAAGTGTTATTTACTCCTTCTCATAACACAAGAACTAGGGGTCACCAAATGAAATTAATAGGTAGCAGGTTTAAAACAAACAAAAGGAAGTATTTTTTCACACAGCGCACGGTCAACCTGTGGAACTCCTTTCCAGAGGATGTTGTGAAAGCCAAGACTATAACAGGGTTCAGAAAGAACTAGATAAATTCCTGGAAATTAGGTCCATCAATGGCTATTAGCCAGGATGGGCAGGGATGGTGTCCCTAGCCTCTCTGTTTGCCAGAAGCTGGAAATGGGCAACAGGGGATGGATAACTTGATGATTCCCTGTTCTGTTCATTCCCTCTGGGGCACCTGTCATTGGCCAGTGTCGGAGGACAGGATAATGGGCTAGATGGACCTTTGGTCTGACCCAGTGTGACCATTTTTATGTTCCTGCTTCCGATATACTTAAAATAATGTTGCTGATTGTTTTTGTGACTTTTGCTAGTTGAACTTAAAATTCTTTTTTGGCCTGCATAACTATACTTTTACACTACACTGACTTTTTAGTGAGATAAAATGAGGGGGAGGCAGCCTCCCGCTGCTATGATAGTCCAGGAAGTACAGAATATTTTCTTTAGACACAAAAGGGGGAGGGCTGATGGAGCTCAGCCCCCAGTTGCTATGATGAGGACGGTTTTCAATCTTTTTGCACCATCTGCCGGGAATGACCAGGAGTCATTCCCATTGTTGCCCAGGCGCCCCCGGCTGACTTCACCGAGGCCAGCCAGGAGCACTCACTAGATGATGAGGACAGTTTCCCACCATTTTGTACTGTCTGCCATCAGGAAAGGAAGGGAAGGGGATGCTGCTGTTCAGTGCCGCAGCACCGCGTCTACCGGCAGCATGCAGTAGACATACGGTGACATTGAAAAAAGGCGAGAAACTTTTTTTTTTCCCTTTTCTTTCTCGGGGAGGAGGGAGGGGGATAAATTGACGAGATATAGCCTGAACCACCTGGGACAATGTTTTTGACCCTTCAAGCATTGGGAGCTCAGCCAAGAATGCAAATGCTTTTCAGAGACTGCGGGGACTGTGGGATAGCTGGAGTCCTCAGTCCCCCATCCCTCCCTCCATGAGCCTCCATTTGATTCTTTGGCTTTCCGTTACGCTTGTCACGCAGCACTGTGTTGAGTCCCTGCTGTGGCCTCTATCTGAAGATTTTTTCAAATGCTTTGGCATTTCATCTTCTGTAACAGAGCTCTGATAGAACAGATTTGTCTCCCCATAAAGCGATCAGATCCGGTATCTCCCGTGCAGTCCGTGCTGATCAGCGCTCCACACTGGGCAAATAGGAAATGAAATTCAAAAGTTTGCGGGGCTTTTCCTGTCTACCTGGCCAGTGCAGCCGAGTTCAGATGGCTTTCCAGAGCGGTCACAGTGGTGCTCTGTGGGATACTGCCCAGAGGCCAATACCGTCGAATTGTGGCCACACTAACCCTAATCCGACATGGCAATACCGATTTCAGCGCTACTCCTCTCGTCGGGGAGGAGTACAGAAACCGGTTTAAAGAGCCCTTTATATCGATATAAAGGGCTTCGGTGTGTGGACAGGTGCAGGGTTAAATCGGTTTAAAGCTGCTAAATTCAGTATAAACGCGTAGTGTAGACCAGGCCTCTATTATGGTGTTTTTAAAAGTTCCCGTGCAGTTTGCAGGCATTTCACTTTTGTGGCTGTTCCTTTTTATGTTCATTTAACTAGTCACCTTATTTTTGTGTAGTTCATCTTTTTTAAATTAAATGTTACTGGGGTGGGTTTCTTTGGTTGTTTTCCCATCTACATTATAGTTACCATTATTGAGCGGTTTAGTCACTGTGACCCACTTAGGATTAATTAACAATTGCCTCTCCCCTTGTGGCTTCCAGGACTAGTTACTCCAAGAAACAGTCATTAATGGTGTCAAGAAATTTTATCTCTGCATCCCGACCTGAGGTGACGTTCCCAGTCAACATGGGGATAGTAGAAATCCCTCATTATTATTGGGTTTTCTGTTTTTGTAGTCTCGCGAATCTCCTGGAGCATTTCACCATCACCACCACCATCCTGGTCAGATGATCTGTAGTATTTTCCTACTAGGACTGTCGATTACTTGCAGTTAACTCACATGATTAACTCGAAAAAATTAATCACAATTAAAAAAATTAATCACGATTAATCGCACTGTTAAACAATAGAATATCAATTGAAATTTATTAAATATTTTGGATGTTTTTCTACATTTTCATATATATTGTATTCTGTGTTGTAATTGAAATCAAGGGGAATATTATTTTCATTACAAATATTTGCACTGTAAAAATGATAAAAGAAAAAGTATTTTTCAATTCACCTCATGCAAGTACTGTAGTGCAATCTTTGTTGTGAAAGTGCAACTTACAAATATAAATTCTTATTTGTTACATAACTGCATTCAAAGCAATGTAAAACTTCAGAGCCTACAAGTCCACTCAGTCCTACTTCTTGTTCAGCCAATCACTCAGACAAACAAGTTTGGTTACATTTGCGAGAGATAATACTGCCCACTTCTTATTTACAATGTCACCAGAAAATGAGAAAAGGCGTTCACATGGTAATTTTGTAGCTAGCATTCAAGGTATTTATGAGCCAGATATGCTAAACATTCATATGCCCCTTCATGCTTCAGCCACCATTTCAGAGGTCATGCTTCCATGCTGATTAAGCATGTTAAAAAATTAATGTGTTAATTAAATTTGTGACTCAACTCCTTGAGGGAGAATTGTATGTCTCCTACTCTGTTTTACCCACATTCTGCCATATATTTCATGTTATAGCAATCTTAGATGATGACCCAGCACGTGTTGTTCATTTTAAGAACACTTTCACTGCAGATTTCACAAAATGCACAGAAGGAACCAATTTGAGATTTCTAGAGATGGCTACAGCTCTAGACCCAAGGTTTAAGAGTCTGAAGTGCCCGCCAAAATCTGAGAGGGATGAGGTGCGGAGCATGCTTTCAAAGAGCAACACTCTAATGTGGAAACTACAGAACAAAGAACACCAAAAAAGAAAATAAACCTTCTGGTGGTGGCATCTGACTCAAATAATGAAAATGAACATGTGTTGGTCCACACTGCTTTGGATTGTTATTGAGCAGAACCCATCATCAGCATGGATGCATGTCCCCTGGAATGGTGGTTGAAGCCTGAAGAGACATTTGAATCTTTAGCACATTTGGCAGGTAAATATCTTGCAACACTGGCTACATCAGTGCTATGAGAACGCCTGTTCTCAATTTCAGGAGACATTGTAAATAAGAAGTGGGCAGCATTATCTCTTTCAAATGTAAACAAATGTGTTTGTCTGAGCAATTGATTGAACAAGAAGTAGGACTGAGTGGACTTGCAGGCTCTGAAATTTTACATTGTTTTATTTTTGAATGCAGTTTTTGTACATATTTCTACATTTGTAAGTTCAACTTTCATGATAAAGAGATTGCACTACAGTACTTGTATTAGGTGAATTGAAAAATACTATTTCTTTTATTTTTTCACAGTGCAAATATTTTTAATAAAAAATAAATATAAAGTAAGCACTGTACGCTTTGTAGTCTGCGTTGTAATTGAAATAAATATATTTGAAAATGTAGAAAACATCCAAAAATATTTAAATAAATGGTGTTCTATTATTAACAGTGCAATTAATTGCAATTAATTATTTAATCACGTGATTTATCGTGATTAATTTTTGTAATTGACAGCCCTAATTCCTACTGCTATACTCTTATGATTCAATCATGGAATTTCTATCCAGACAGATTCTGTGGTACAGTTTGAGTCATTTAATATTTTTACTGTATTTGACCGTATGCTTTCTTACATATCCACAGGTTGAGCCCCGAATTCCTGCCTATCTAACTGGCTGTGCACAGGGAGCTGGAAGCATTTCAGAACATGCTACCATGGAATTTGTGGACTTGATCTCTTACCTGGAAGCCTAAATTTAGCCTCCAAGACCTCTCTCCTGTCCTTTCCCATGTTCTTGGTACCTGCATTTACCACAACCACTGGCTCCTTCCCAGCATTGCACATAAGTCTATCTAGATGTCTTGAGAAGTCCACAACCTTGTCACGGAGTTGGGGGAGACAAGGCCCTGCACCCCCGGCTTTCTGCGATTTACCATGACTCTTAGCCAGCCGGTAAAACAGAAGGCTTATTTAGATGACAGGAACACAGTCCAAGACAGGTCTTGCAGGTACAGACAACAGGACCCCCTTAGTCAGGTCCGTTTTGGGGGACCAGGGGAGGCCAGGAGGTTTGTCTGGCCTCCCCTTTATTTTCCCAGCCAGCTCCAAACTGAAATTCCGCTGAGCCATCTTATTTCCCCCCTCTCATCTTAGGTTACGGGCTCAGGTATTGTCGTTATCCCCTGCTATCCCATCCCCCATGCAGACAGTCCCAGTAAAACTAGACAACATTTTCAGGTCAATCTGCCCTGCTCCCTACTGCATCACACCTTCACGCCCAGCAGGCAAGTCACCATGTGGTTCTCCCAGTCATAGGAAACCCAACTGTCTATATTTCTAATGAGCAAATCCCCATTACTATTGCCTTTTCTTCCTAATAACCAGGGTCCCCTTCCCTGGAGAGGTATCCTTAATGCAAGAGCATATTGTGCCATCATCTGGAAGGAAGGTCCCAACTCTGGGATTGTTTCCCTCTTTTCCAGTTTGAGGTTCTCCTTCCTTGAGGCTTTCATCCTCCTCAACAGCACAGAGGCTGTCAGACTGGGGTTGGGACTGCTCTGGTGTGTCCCAGAAAGTCTTTTCTGTTTCCCTTAGCTCCTCTAGTTCAGCCACTCTGGTCTTAAAAGTCCGTACTTGGTTTCTAAGGGCCAATTTTTTTTTCTTAAAGGCTAGAGAGCCTGGAAAATAAACTTGAGAAAGGATTGAATGAGTTGGATCATCAGAAAATTGTCTCCAACTTAGAGGGAAATGTGAAAAACCCTCCCACTCTAGCTCTGATCCTGATGTGAAACCAGATTTGGGAGCTTTCATGCAGACTCTGCTTGAGCTTCTTTCACCTTCACTTAGAAGTGCTGGTGCTCCTTGTTTTGAACCTATATTGTGGCTCAAGATGCAAGCAAAGACACCTTGTGAACGAAGTAATTGCTGGTAGGATGTAGTATGGTGGAGGGTGTTACGTCCATTCCCAGGAACTGGGAAAACAACTTTGTAAGGAACTGAGGGCTGGTCTACACTGGGGGGGGTGTCGATCTAAGATACGCAACTTCAGCTACGTGAATAGCATAGCTGAAGTCGAAGTATCTGAGGCCTGGTCTACACTACGCGTTTAAACCGATTTTAGTAGCGTTAAACCGATTTAACCCTGCACCCGTCCACACAACGAGGCCCTTTATATCGATATAAAGGGCTCTTTAAACCGGTTTCTGTACTCCTCCCCGACGAGAGGAGTAGCGCTGAAATTGGTATTGCCATGTCGGATTAGGGTTAGCGTGGCCGCAAATCAATGGTATTGGCCTCCGGGAGGTATCCCACAGTGCACCACTGTGACCGCTCTGGAAAGCGATCTGAACTTGGATGCACTGGCCAGGTAGACAGGAAAAGCCCCGTGAACTTTTGAATTTCATTTCCTGTTTGCCCAGCGTGGAGCTCTGATCAGCACGGGTGGCGATGCAGTTCCAAATCCAAAAAGAGCTCCAGCATGGACCGTACGGGAGATACTGGATCTGATCACTGTATGGGGAGACAAATCTGTTCTATCAGAGCTCTGTTACAGAAGATGAAATGCCAAAGCATTTGAAAAAATCTCCAGGCTATGATACAGAGGCCACAGCACAGTGCTGTGTGACAAGCGTAACGGAAAGCCAAAGAATGAAATGGATGCTCATGGAGGGAGGGAGGGGGTACTGAGGACTCCAGCTATCCCACAGTCCCTGCAGTCTCCAAAAACTATTTGCATTCTTGGCTGAGCTCCCAATGCCTGTAGGGTCAAACACATTGTCCGGGGTGGTTCAGGGTATGTCTTGTCAATTTACCCTCCTCCCCCCCGTGAAAGAAAAGGGGAAAAAATTGTTTGACTTTTTTCAATGTCACCGTATGTCTACTGCATGCTGCTGGTAGATGCGATGCTGCGGCACTGAACAACAGCCTTCCCTGGTGGCAGACAGTACAGTGCAGAAGGACTGGTAGCTGTCCTTGTCATCATCCCGTGAGTGCTCCTGGCTGGCGGCAGGTGAGGTCGGCCGGGGCACCTGAGTAAAAATAGGAATGACTCCTGGTATTCCCGGCAGATGGTACAGAATGGCTGGTAACCATCCTCATCATAGCAACTGGGAGCTGAGCTTCATCAGCCCCTCCCTCCCCCCCGCCCGTTTCATGTCTAAAGAAAAGATTCTGTACTGCCTGGACTATCATGGCAGCGGGATGCTGGGCTCCTCTCCCGCCCACCGTTTAATGTTCTGCCTGGACTATCATAGCAGCTGGAGGCTGCCTCCTCCTCATTTTATCTCCCTAGAAAGTCAGTGTTTCTTATTCCTGCATTCTTTATTACTTCATCACACAAATGGGGGGACCCTGCAACGGCAGCCCAGGAGGGTTGTGGGAGGAGGGAAGCAACGCGTGGGGATGTTGCAGGGGCACCCCCTAGAATGGCATGCAGCTCATCATTTCTGCGGGATCTGACACGGAGCGGCTGTGTTCTCTGGTACACTGGTTCTCTAGTACACTTGCCCCATATTCTAGGCAAGACTGACTCTATTTTTAGATACAACATAAAGGAGGGAATGACCTGGGAGATCATTCCCATTTTTGTCTTTGCACCCCCGGCCGACTTCAGCGCAGGTCAGCCAGGAGCACCCATGACAGCAGCAGACGGTACAGAACAACTGATAACCGTCATCTCATCGCCAATTTACAATGGCACAGCAGACGGTACAAAACGACTGGTAACCATCTCTGCTACCTTGCAATGGCAAATGAATGCTGCTGTGTAGCGCTGCAGTACCACCTCTGTCAGCGGCATCCAGTACACATACGGTGACAGCGACAAAAGGCAAAACGGGCTCCATGGTTGCCATGCTATGGCGTCTGCCAGGGCAATCCAGGGAAAAAGGGCGCGAAATGATTGTCTGCCGTTGCTTTCACGGAGGAAGGAATGAGTGACAACATTTACCCAGAATCACCCAAGACACTGTTTTTGCATTGGGATCTCAACCCAGAATTCCAATGGGCGGGGGGAGACTGCAGGAACTATGAGATAGCTACCCACAGAGCAACACTCTGGAAATCGACGCTAGCCTTGGTACATGGACGCACACTGCCGAATTAATGTGCTTAGTGTGGCCGCGTGCACTCGACTTTATACAATCTGTTTTACAAAACCAGTTTATGTAAAATCAGAATAATCCTGTAGTGTAGACATACCCTTAGATCGATTTACCTCGGGTCCTCATGGCGCGGGATCGATTTCCGTGGGTCCCCCGTCGACTCTGCTACTGCCGCTCGCTCCGCTGGAGTTCCGAGTTGATGGGGAGTGCGTTCAGGGATCGATATATTGCGTCTAGATGAGACGTGATATATCGATCCCTGGTAAATCGATCGCTACCTGCTGATAGGGCGGGTAGTCTGGACGTACCCTGTGACAGAGTTCCTCTAGTGGGAGTAGTCTAGTAAAATGTCAATAGTAATTGTGTGTAATTGGGAATTGTGCATGGCCATCACCATGAAAGGTACATTAGAGATAGATGGATAGACAGAAGAAACATACTGGACATTTAAGATGCAGTTTATTAATCTTTTTATATCAGTCCCATGCCTCAGAAACAAGTTCGATAATATGTCAGCTTGTGAAACACGAACACTTAAATATCAAAATTTTTAAGTCTTTTTTGTGTCTTTGCAAAATATCTAATGAAAGCCCCTATGGCACTTAAAGGTCTTGCTTAGCATACACAGGTTTATGAGTTTTCTAGTGTTCAGGCCCTTAATCTACAAAGCGTAATTGAATGCTCTTCTAGCTATGCCACTGAGCCCCAGCTTTAAATAAACCATGCGGTTAAGAGCGGATACAGCCACAACTTTTCCTTCTGTTGCCTACCCTTAATTTTATGGTTTTGCAGAAATATTTACTAACTACTGTAAAAGGTAAATAGAGAGCAGAGTTTGCAAAGCCAATGTGGTGACACAGCAATTGGGCTTAAACACAACTGATCACTCTGAGTTTCTGCTCAGCTGCCTGCCAGTCGGAATGATTTTCTGTTTTCATGAGTCCCAGCACCTACCCTTCTGTTGTCTAAGTGCATAAAGGATTGGGAACGCTAAAAAAACCCTCTCAGCTAGCTTTACAATCTTTAGTTTCAGGGATGGGGTTGAGCCTCTTTTAGGAAGTGATGGAGTTAAAATATACTTCAAATTAAACCTGACTGATTCCAATATATCAATTTCTAATCTGCAGAGAATCTGATTAACACCTGCTGCTGCCTGCCATCACCTGCAAGTTCTAGAGTGTGTCTGTACTATGAGTATGTTATGCACAGGTCCTTGAGTTATGTCACTAAAGCCAACCTCCATCTTGAAAACCATAAAGGCATATAGACCTGGGGGGCAGTAGGGCTGAAGCCCCTGTCGGCCTGCTGCAGATATCTAGGTATTCTTGCTATATTCATCATCTCCAAGCCTCTCCCTCTGCCATTCCCGGCAGAAAGAATTTTCATTTGCTCTGGTGTCCATCTAGCCCACTCACATTACTGCAGCTTTGTCCCCTCGCAGAAGATGTTTCAGTCATTGAAGAGCAATGGGTATTTTCACTGCAGATCTTAGTGTTGAGTTGGTAACCTTTAGGAACAACATTTTAAACTAGGATGATTAAACTTTAATCTGATTAAAATTACCTTTTAGCCAAATGTTACCGAGAGGAAAGAAAAGGTTTAGTTCCCCTTCTTGATGAAACCATGCAGGGTGGAGTTGCTAGACAGTGTTCAGCATTATTTAGTGTTTGGAAGGATAATTATTTGCAGATGACCAAAACATATTTTTGAGAATGAGTTAGTGGTTTTTTTTCATTACTTCTTCTTAAAATGTGTTTGGGGAAATGCTAAATCTTGTCTTCAGCTGCCACTACATTCCAGTTTTCCAATTGAGTGTGCTGAAAGTGTCCGTAGCAGCCTAAGGAATACCGTGACTGGGAGAGAGAGAAACTGGTCCCTACACTGGGACCTTTGAAGCTCCGAAGACCCTCCTGGTGATAGAGGTTCTACAGGGAAGTAGGCTTGCTGAGGAGGGAAGCTGTAGGGCAACCCAGAAGAGCTATGCTCTGTCCCTACCAAACAGCATTCTTGTTTCACTTGGCATCTTTTCTACTCATCCTTTCAAACGATCATTGGGGATGCTACCAGCATCAGTCACTCTGCTACCTCTGTGTGGTGAAAGAGCTTCCTAAAGGCTATTCTCCTCGAGGTTACAGAGCCCATGAACTTCCCTGTGGACGGGCAGCCCCAGCACCAGTGCTCCCCGTAACATGTAACTGATTTGCACCCTGAGCCCATCATCCTGTTCTGTGTGAGCAGAGAGCGTTTGTGAGTGCTCACTCACAGTTCCTGTCATGCCCTTGACTTCTCTGCCATCTCCCCCATCACCCACATCTGTCCCCAGTTCTGAGGGTTGGCAGCTTTGCAGTAGTGTCTGAAAATAGCATGCTTTTATACCAATCATTATGGGACATCCCGGTCTGATTAGCATATGTAAATACACAATTTAAATATGCTAATATGAAGCAGGGAATATATATGCTCAGCCCTAAGCACTCAGGAAATTTCCCTAAGACTTTTTGGAAATTCCACTGACAGTGAGTTCTCAGGTAACTCATGCCCAGCCAAACTCCATGGGTGCCCAGTGCCCCTCAAGTCCCTAGATGGAGATCAGGAGGCTATTTGCACCTGCCCACGTATTTGAAAATTTTGGCTAGCGTGTAGAAATTGTCCCTTATCTGTTTCAGAGGTGGTGACATTGACTAGCAGAGAAAACACTGCGCCTTAAAAGTTAGTGATCTTATATAATGAATTCACCTGGTACTATGTGCTGACAGATGTGTTTTCTCTGACTCCTAACCTGATTTACTATATTTTCAAGATAAACAGAATCTTCTCTTTCTGTCACTTTTAACCCCACTCTTCAGTGGGGTCTATTTCCCTGAGCCCCAGTGAAGACTAAATGCTGTTTGTGAAAGTGGATCCTAACTCAGTCTGGGATCTTGTCAGAGTTTGGAAACTAGGAAGGTTTGGGTCTGATTTGTATCTATCAGAGAGACTTCGAAGGAAAGCTTACCTGTTCCAGGAAAAGAGGGTAGAGGAGCCCTGTCATGGTATAATCCCCACTCTGAACCTTAGCGTCCAAAAGATGGGGTACCAGCATGAATTCCTCTAATCTCAATTACCAGCTTAGAACCTGTAGCACTGCCACCAGCCAGGAACTACGGTGCCTGGTACACTCTAGTCCCCCCAAAACCTTGCCCGGGGACCCCCAAGACCTAACTCAGATCCTAACTCAGTCTGGGATCTTGTCAGAGTTTGGAAACTAGGAAGGTTTGGGTCTGATTTGTATCTATCAGAGAGACTTCGAAGGAAAGCTTACCTGTTCCAGGAAAAGAGGGTAGAGGAGCCCTGTCATGGTATAATCCCCACTCTGAACCTTAGCGTCCAAAAGATGGGGTACCAGCATGAATTCCTCTAATCTCAATTACCAGCTTAGAACCTGTAGCACTGCCACCAGCCAGGAACTACGGTGCCTGGTACACTCTAGTCCCCCCAAAACCTTGCCCGGGGACCCCCAAGACCCAGACCCTCTGGATCTTAACACAAGGAAAGTAAACCCTTTCCCCCACCATTGCCTCTCCCAGGCTTCCCCTCCCTGGGTTACCCTGGAAGATCACTGTGATTCAAACTCCTTGAATCTTTAAACAGAGAGGAAAATCCACCTTCTCCCCTCCTTCTCTCTCCCCCTCCCAGACTCTCCCTGAGAGAGAAAGTAATCCTAACACAGAGAGAAAATTAACCTTCTCTCCCCCTTCCCTCCTTTCTCCCCACCAATTCCCTGGTGGATCCAGACCCAGTCCCCTCGGGTCTCACCAGAATAAACAAACAATCAGGTTCTTAACAAGAAAAGCTTTTAATTAAAGAAAGAAAAAACAGTAAAAATTATCTTTGTAAATTTAAGATGGAATATATTACAGGGTCTTTCAGCTATAGACACTGGGAATACCCTTCCAGCCTCAATATACAAGTACAAAGCAAAATCCTTCCAGCCAAATACAAATTTGAACTCCTTCCAGCCAAATACACATTTGCAAATAAAAAGAACAAACATAAGCCTAACTCGCCTTATCACCTAGTACTTACTATTTTGAATCTATAAGAACCTGTATCAGGGAGATTGGAGAGAAACCTGGTTGCACGTCTGGTCACTCTCAGAACCCAGAGAGAACAACCACCAAACACTAACAGCACACACAAAAACTTTCCTCCCTCAAGATTTGAAAGTATCTTGTCCCCTGATTGGTCCTCTGGTCAGGTGACAGCCAGGCTTACTGAACTTGTTAACCCTTTACAGGCAAAAGAGACATGAAGTACTTCTGTTCTATTAACCCTTAACTATCTGTTTATGACAAGCCCTCTCTCTCTGCTTCAGTGTCAATATCTGTTGTGAGGCTGGTGTCCTGTTTCAGATGAATGTAGAATCAGGGCCTGCATCATTTGTTGTCATTTTAAAATCCTGGAGTGATCACAGTATTCATTTTAGAAAACGATTGAGATCTACTGGATTAGAATTAACACAGTGCTCAGATAAAGATCATTGTTTCTAAGGCAACGAGGAAAGCCAAGAGTCCACTTCGTGCTCCATCACTGATGGCAATATTTTTTAGCCACAGACTGATACAGTTAAGGAAGAGTTGAAGACTCAAGAAAAAGTCTAATACTTCCTAAAAGAGCTTTCCACAATCACAGACAAGAAACACACACATTTCCTTGATTGACTGAATGTGGTGAGTGGAGGAGAACAAAAGGGGATGTCAGGTGGAGCCAGCATGTACCTTTAGATATGGAAACTGTAGGTACCAGTTTCTGTAACAGAGAACATACTAATGCTGTCTTTATGATTGCTCCACTGTTTCACAGAGAGAAACATCATGGGCCAAATTCTCTGCCAGTGAAATGTGCTGAATTCCGCTGAAGTAATTAGAACTTTCATAGAATCCTTGACTATCAGGGTTGGAAGGGACTTCAGGAGGTCATCTAGTCCAACCCCCTGCTCAAAGCAGGACCAATCCCCAACTAAATCATCCCAGCCAGGGCTTCCTCAGGCCTGACCTTAAAAACTTCTAAGGAAAGAGATTCCACCACCTCCCTAGATAACCCATTCCAATGCTTCACCACCCTCCTAGGGAAAACGTTTTTCCAACCTAAACCTCCCCACTGCAACTTGATACCATTACTCCTTGTTCTGTCATCTGCTACCGCTGAGAACAGTCTAGATCCATCCTCTTTGGAACCCCTTTTCAAGTAGTTGAAAGCAGCTATCAAATCACCCCTCATTCTTCTCTTCTGCAGACTAAACAATCCCAGTTCCCTTAGCCTCTCCTTATAAATCATGTGCTCCAGCCCCCTAATCATTTTTGTTGCCTTCCGCTGGACTTTTTCCAATTTTTCCATATCCTTCTTGTAGTATGGGGCCCAAAACTGGGCACAGTACTCCAGATGAGGCCTCACCGTGTTGAATAGAGAGGAATAATCATGTTCCTCGATCTGCTGGCAGTGCCCCTACTTATACATCCCAAAATGCCGTTAGCGTTCTTGGCAAAAGGGCACACTGTTGACTCATATCCAGCTTCTCATCCATTGTAATCCCCAGGTCCTTTTCTGCAGAACTGCTGCCTAGCCACTCAGTCCCTAATCTGCAGCAGTGCAAGGGATTCTTCCTTCCTAAGTGCAGAACTCTATACTTGTCCTTGTTGAACCTCATCAGATTTCTTTTGGCCCAATCCTCTAATTTGTCTAGGCCCCTCTGTATCCTATCCCTACCCTCCAGTGTATCTACCACTCCTCCCAATTTAGTGTGATCTGTAAACTTGCTGAGGGTGCAGTCCACGTCATCGTCCAGATCATTAATTAATCAACTTTACCCATTTACACAAGCAGAGAAGTTAGCCTTCTGTCTCCCTTAAGGGAGAAACAGAAAAAGCTAAAAGGTTTTGGTATCAGATGTCTGGAGAAATACATTAACTGGGCTTAACTTTCAACAGGTATGGGAGCTGTATAAGGAAAAGCTTTAGAAAAGTACTGCAGTAACCTCTGTCAGAATATGAGTATTACCATTAAAATCCTACGCTCATTCATTGCCTTTCTGTCTCTGTCACATGGATAAACCCTGAGTAGAAGGAAGATTCAGGTAACTCTGATTTCATTATTGTTCCTTGATAGATGTTACCCACAGAGATTACAGAATTCCCAAGAAAGCATAAGAAATAGAAAAGTTCTAATTTTCTTTTAAAATGTGTTCAAATGTTTGTAACCGTTATTGGGCAGCACGGGGGATTTATGACATTAAGAGGCTTCACATGACACATTGGCTACAGAAGTCTGTTGTTGTTAGGATGCTGTGGAGGGAACTGGGTCTGCAAAAGCTGCAGTAATAAATGCAACACATTATGTAAGTATTTCTCTTATTTCTTTGATTTACCTTCCTCTTCTCCCTCCCTATTTTTATAGCCCTGGCCCACTGTGACCCTGACACTCCCCCCTCCAGTTGCTCTGGTTTCATTAAAGATTGGCTGCTCCTCCTGATTTGGCTGTTGTCTCCTTGTCCTGCATGCCGTGCAGCCAGCTCTGTGCAACCCTAATAATGACAACCTCAATACTAGTGAAAGATGAATAATAAGAACTGCTGCCATTGGTCTCAGAAGAGCCGCTAAGGAGGTTTGTTTCAGAATAATGAGTATGGAAATTCTGCATTCATAATGAACTGCAAGCAGTCTTCCAACTCACTCGTGCCAAAAAATTCTCACTTGCCTTTCCCATAACTTGTCACTTGTGGGTTTTTTTATTGTTCGGTATGTAAACAAGGCCAGAAAAGCCTTTGTTCCTTTGTACCTACTTAGATTTGCCCATTAATCCCAACCCCCCTCTTTTTCCCACCAATACATGCAGGATTACACAAAGCAAAAGTCATTAATTTTTATCTCTGACTATCTGTAGGGTTTTTAATGTGGCCTGGCTTGCTTATGCACCACCAATTACATGTCATAAGTGCTTGTAGATGCTGGAGCAATATCGTAGACTGATGAATCACTGGCTTCTCCTCTGATTAGTATGCAAGGGGCTGCGTTGTTCTTTGAGCAGCTGGCATGCCAATGAGGCTCTAGCTCTGCCAGTCAAGGCATCTGGACATGAATTCAATATGGATTGTTTTAATTAAATGGCTAAGCACACAAGAAGCTAAGAAACAACTCCATCGTTGAGTGAAACTTGAAAATAAAGTCCACATGTGAGTGGAGTGAGAAGGGATTGTTTAAACACTTCTTTTTTTCACCTGGAACCTCATAGTTTCCCCTCACAGGTGTGAACTTGCTACAAGTGTGTTGAGCTGAAATTCCTCAAAAAGGGACCTATTGATAACTGAGTTTATCATGATTAAGTATAAGAATCAAAGCACCAGCAATCTCTATCCCACTATTCCACCCCTGTGTAGGCATTATTCTTTTAATATTAAGATTATTCATTGGTTGTAACCATTTTTAAAAAGTGATTAGGTAAGTCTGCACAGAAGGACTGTCTGTAATTACCTGTCATTGTCACCAGTGAAAAGTGTTAACTTATGAAGTCACCTGTTAATTCATTGGGAAAAGGAGGGAAAGAATCATAACTGGGTTATCTGTTTCCACTGTAGTGGTGTCTGTGTATATCAGGCAACTGAAATGCCACTGAGAATCATTTTTCCTCCATGCCTCACTCTTTGCTTTGCTGTAGGAAAAGTGAAGCTTTGTGGCACAATCATGGGTCTGTTCTGATTTTGGCTGTTATGGTGTTATGGTTTTAATTCTGTTGCAAAATCTTCTCCTTGGCACAGAGGGCACAGGCTCTGCCCTTTACCCTTCTGTATCAGACTCTGAAACATTTGGCTGATTAAATGGCATCCACCTTGAAAAATCCTACATCCATCTGAACATTTTGCCCTATTGTCACAAGTAACAACTGAGGCTTCTCACTGCATTGAGGATATTTGCATCAGTGTAGTTACTCTACTGCAAATCTCCTTAAAGTGGTGCCTCCATTTCCCCATCTGCAACCTAGAGAAAATGGTACTTACTGACTTTTGAAAAGCACTTTGAGATCCTTAAATAAAACTACTGTATAAGAGCTACATGTCATTGTTATGAACCAACCCCAGTGTTACACAGACAGAACAAAATAAATTCCTCAAAACCTTTCAGTATAATTTGGATATATTAATAGTTTTAATTTTCATTTTAGCAGGAATTATAATAATACTTCAGTTAAATTATTACCCTACTAATAACACTTCAGTGGGTTTGTGATGTACTCACACAACTGTGGTCATGTCAGTAGTTTGAAAATCTGTTTCTAATAACAGTACAAGAAAACAAAATGTCTATAATAAACTAACTTCAGTGAAGTCAAGCAAAGAGAATATAAGATACTGCTGTAGCTGTTATTTAGAACATTTTCATTTAGCAACAGCTAAGTATTTTCCAGCACTGGTAGCCTGTGTCTGCCATGTCTGAGTTGGTCATAAAGAAGGTTCAGATTAAAGATGTCAGCACCCACCCCACCAAATTTATCCCACGTACCAACTCCACATGTCACTGGATTTACCCAGACCAACTTGGGTCATTGTGTCTTGTCATCTGTGTGGTTTCTCATTGAAGAAGAAATGCATCTTAACCATCTACCTTAAAAATTACTGCATGGCAGTGGCTATCTTGAATTATTTCTCTATAGAGAACATACAGCGAGTAAGGAATTGGTTGCAGATGTGCAAGGTAAATATCTATTTCCATTTTTGTGAGTTTTTTTTTATGTTTCTTTGTAACAATATTGACATGCACATATATACGATGATTATTAAAAGGTGGCATATTAATGATAGTGATTTTCTCCGGTATAAATCATGCCTCTCATCATCACAACAGACTAATTGTTCGAATACAGTGTGAATATTTTTAAGTAGTGATATGTGTTTTTCCTGGGCCCCTCTTGCAGAGTCTTTGTCTCCCTTTAGGCCAGGGCAGATTGAAAGTTATGCCCCACTTCTAGAATCTCTGAAACAATTTCTCCAGTTCCTAGGTCGCGTTATTCCAAGGTTGGCCATTTTCAATGAAGACAACTTGATGGGGGAAAAGTGGATGAGTCAAGGTGTTTCTTGACAGTAGAAAACTGTCTGCCTCATCTTTCATTTTTTATTTGCTTCCTTCTTTACATTCACTTTTTGTTAATAAAATAATAGTGGTGTTTAATGCCAATGGCCAGCGGCCTCTGGGCATCTTAACAAACATAAACTGAAAGCATAATTTACAGTAAGTAAGCAACAGGTCAGATTAAAGCCAACAGAGTCTGAAAAGCTCCAACACACCATCCAAGACACTCATGTATTGTGGAAACAAAAAAGGAAACACACATTCTGGAGCCCTCACCCTGACAGTTGTCACAGATGCATTTCCCCATGTTGAGGGGTGAGGGAACTCTGTGCCCTCAGCCAAGAAGGTCCTGCTCTTAAGAATGTTCCTTTGACATTCAGCACTTCCAACGCTGCTCAGCTGCCTTCTGCTGGAGAGAGTCTGTATTATTTATATTGACGGTTTTAAATATTTGTATTAAACCTTGATGATCACTTCCTGAATAACAGTGAAGCTTTGATACAAACATAAATAACTCCAAACATGATTCCAAAACGTAAAATCATCACTGGTAAAGTTTTTAGATAACCCCAAAATTGGGGGAGTGGTAAGTAATGAAGAGGACAGCTCACCAATACAGGGCGATCTGGATTGCTTGATAAACTGGGCACAAGCAAACAATATATTTTATAATTTGGTTAAGTCTAGATGTATACATCTAAGAAGAAAGAACGCAGGCCATATTTACAGAATGGGGGAATCTATCCTGGGAAGCAGTGACTCCGAAAAATATTTGGGAGTTGTGGTGGGTAATCAGCTGAACATGAGCTCCCAATACAACCTTATAGTGAAAAGAGCTAATGTGATCCTGGGATGCATAAACAGAGAAATCTCGAGTAGGAGTAAAGAGGTAGTTTTACTTCTGAATTTGGCACTGGTGCGATGCTGCTGGAATACTGTGTCCAGTGCAGGAGTCCATAATTCAAGAAGGATGTTGGTAAATTGTAGAGGGCTCAGAGAAGAGCCCCAAGAATGATTAAAGGATTAGAAAACCTGCGTTATAGTGGTGGACTCAAGGAACTCAATCTGTTTAGCTTAACAAAGAGAAGGTGAAGGGGTGACTTGATCACAGTTTATAAGTAGCTATGTAGGAAACAAACCTTTAATAATGGGCTCTTCAGTCTAGCAGAGAAAGATATAACGATCTAGAAGCTAGAAAAATTCAGACTGGAAATAGGGCATAAATTTGTGACAGTGAGCGTAATTAACCATTGGAACAATATACCAAGGGTCATGGTAAATTCTCTACCACTGGTAATTTTTAAAGCAAGATTGGATGTTTTTCTAAAAGATAGATTGTAGAAATTATTTCGGAGGAGTTCTCTGGCCTGTGTTATACTGGAGGTCAGACTAGATGATTACAATGGTCCCTTCTTCCTTTGGAGTCTGTGAATCTATGAATCTCAGTATCTGCATTTGTTTTGCACTGGTGTTTTCCCTCAGGGAGCCGTTTAGGGAACTGAAATAATAAAAGATATGGCCTTCTCATAGTATTTCCAGCTGCCAGGAAATGGAATACTGTGCTTACACCGCATCTCGTTATATCAGGTTCCTAAATGGTTAAAAAGCCTTTTGGGGGAAAATTAAATAAAATATAAGGAGACAAATACAAGAATGACAAATACTAGCATCTGTGTACACCCCTAATAACTGACAGCCAGTGCAGAGCAGGAAGCCCAGAATATTAGTGAGTACAGAATCTTATGTTTTACCCTCTGCTTCATCCTCAGAATACAAATGTCACCTGTGTATTTGGAGTTTGATACCCCTGTCAAGTCAGCATGTCTCTATCCCTGTTATGGGATTGTCATGTCATACTACAGTATTTGCATTAAAGTGGTTGTTGCCCTTCACTGTGTGGAAAGCCACTACAAGCTGGGAAGGCACAAATGCATGTGTGAGGTTTCTGATGAGTTCCATTCCATTCTGAGCTTTCTGACTGATGTCATCCTTTTCTCCTGTTAACCTCCCCCTCCCCCACATACCGTCATTATACAGCCTTGTCTAGCAGGATGGGCAGGTCAGCCCTTCTCCTTTTAGAGAGACGTGTACACAGAGTTAATGCTTCTTGCTTACCCAGCAAAGTCAAACTTCACCATGGCTGCTACGTGCAGAGGAAAGAGAAGCAGCAAACGAACTGTGAGGTGTGGTGCGTTTGGTGCCTCTTGGGTGGAAAATCATGAGTTTTTGTCTCAGCCCACCTCAGGGATTTTTATGTGCTTAACAATTTCATATACTTTGTAGTTTTTTTGGTCCTCTGGAGGGAACATGAGAGCAGCTGATAAATGCCAGAATGTTTCCTTTTTTCCACGTACCGTTTCCTGTCCTTATGAGCCCATTACTGCCCACTGTGTTTCAGGGAGTGGGCCAAAGCTGAGATTTTGGCAATAGTAAAGATAAAAAGATCCCACTGCAGTTGTGACATCTTGTGGAAACATGGGGGCTTCATACCCTCAGGCCTAGGAGCCTTCAGCAGCCTCCAGAGCCAGATATTTAGCAATGACTCATGTAATGATGCCAAATCTGCAATAGATCACTTCTTGAGGGATGGGATGGGTGCACATCCACCTTGCAGAGGAAGTTTAAGAATAAGGGATACAGAAGCTGTACCATATTCTTAAAAGGAACTTAGAGATCCCCAGGGCAGGCAGTATAAAATATTCATTAGCAAAGTGCAGAACAGTGAGCTGAGACAGTATCTACCGATATAAATCGGAAGAGTGAGTGTACATGTATATGTGTTCTGGTGACATTATGAATATGACTTTGTGTTCTTCATGAATAGTGAAACAAGCATACTGTAGGTTGTGTTTGGCAACTTCAAATCACCAGAGCTTGTTTGTGAGCCTTATATTCATTTTGAGTTTAAAATAATATTTAAATCTATGGGAAAGGAGAAGATACTTTGTTGCTGACTCCCATATAGAAACCTGAATAGTTAGGCAAACAGACAAGTTTAACATAAAAGGGACACTGGTAACCCAAAATTCAATCTTATGGAATATGATATGGAGAGACTCTCAGTTGTCTGTTGTATAACCTACATGGTACATAAACCAAAGAGATGCATCCTGTCACCTTAGCACCATGATGAACACCAGAATGGTGTTTTCTCACAATTAAAACCATTTGCAGCAGCATCAGGAAAGATGGGTTTTCAATATTTTAAAGTTAAAATAAGAGCATCACAGAAAACTCCCCATTGGTATCGCTGTGATGATGTATATATTGCAATCTTGGACTTCCAGTCCAGTAATTAAATGCTGCACAATCTACTACTCTGGGTAGTTGTTAGACTTCAAGGAAAGTGGCAAACTACTTGATCACACCTAACTGCTGCAATGGCTCTTTTAATGTTTTTATTTTTAACACTATTGGTTTTGTATAGAGGGAAGCTCTTGTGGATTCATGTGGTAGATTTTTGGGGGCGGTTGGGGATTTTTTATTTTGTTTTATTTTGCACTGCTTTGCAGGGTTTATTTGTCAAGAGTCCAGCACTCTCTTATCTGTGTTATTGAGCATTGATACCATCCTCCAGCTTCTGAAGGCAAAATTATCAAAATAAAACTTCAGCTGCCCTCCATGCATCTGTTCCCTCATTTCAGATACAGAGCCGGAGTTAGATTTGTGCTTCTTGCATCCTTTGGCTCATTTTCCCCTTATTCTCCACATACTGAAGTCTTTAGCCTTTTTCTCATCTTCATTTGTCCTCTACGCCAGTGCCTGGCCCAGCTCCTGCTGCAGAGAATGACTTTTGTTAGCATACAGGGTGCTATCCTTAATGCAACCCAGTTCATTCTCATCATTTTAATAGTGGACCTAAGGTATGTTGCCATGTGAACAAGTCATCATGTCTCCATAGCAACCAGCCAGATTGCAGCACACCAGTCTGAGGAGTGGACTTTTCTTTTTTTCCCCCTAGTCTGGGCTTTTTCTTTTGTTAAATTTGCTGAAGGGCTCACAATGGGAGGATTCAGGCTGATTTTCAAGCAGTTTTTCATTTAAACCTGTAAGTTGTTGTATAAATAGAAAAGCCAGCATGCCACTAGACTTACTTTCAAGGCAGACTTGATTAGAGGGCTTTGAACCAAGACCCCAGCGTGCCTTACAGTTTGACAGAACTGAGATGATGACATGTCTTGGCGCCTTTCAGATTCTGCCCCACACTTCCGCTCTGCTGCCCACAGTAGGGATCCCAGACTCTCACATACAGACGGGGTGACCTATGGCTATCACCTTACCTTGGCTCTGAGCCACATTTTGCTATTTGAGATCTTGTTTGGGTCAAAATTAGACACATTGAGTGATTAGATTCTCCTTGTCCATCCCACAGATCAACATTACTTGTTCAGCTACCAGTACCAACCAGCTGGGGAGACAAAGGGCATTGAAGGACAGATGATTCAGGCATTCAGACACTGGAGTTATGGAAGCCATACCAGTACCTAGCTAGAGAGACAGATAGAAAGAGGGATGGTAGGAGAATAGATGGTAATAGATAAGAATTAAGCAAGTTAAATAAAAATACAAAATCTGAACGTAAAATGTTATTCTGTTCCTTTATACATTTACCTCAAAGTAAGTCAACCATTCTCCCTTGAAACTATCTAATTTCCAATGTTATAGCTTGGGATATGAGAACCAATACAGAATGTTTCTGTGTAGGAAGGCAAAGTCAGTATGCTGGCATCTCACTGGTCAGGCAGGCTGTGAGGGGAGGTGGGGAAGATGATGTGCATCATGTGCAAGTGCAAGCAGACTTATTTTGCTCTGTGGATGGAGCAGAAGGGAGGGAGGAAGTGGATTGGTGGACTACTTGTTTGGGGAGAGGCAGAAAAGGTACTGAAAATGTATATCCTCATCCTCTGTGTTTTAAAGTTGAACTGAGTGTCCCCATAATATAGTGACTAGAAATTAATTAACCATGATCTTCCTTCTCATACCTTTTGATGCTAGAGGAAGCATATACCCTCCAGTTTGGATAAACGTCTGGTGTACATAAACCGGAAATATCTAACAAATCATGAATGTAAGTTGAAATTTCATGACAGAAACATACACTTTTTTTTACAATCCAATAGCACATTGTAAAAACATGTCATAGTGCAGTCTTACCCTTTCGGTTATAGTGTTTCTGTGTTTATACCATGTGTGAGGGCATGAACATCATTATTGACGCTGCCCCGTTTCTCTACCCCCTGCCCGCCCCCCCAGCAACCATTCTTGACAGTCACAGCGGAACGTGCTCTGAGAGATGCCTAGGACAGGTTGGGCTTGTGTTTGCACAGTACATGTACTCATACAGGCAAGTATTTGGTAAGGTGACTTGCCCTCCACAGGCAGCAGAGATCAGTTCTGCTTTGTGCATAAAATTACAGCAAACAAGCCTCAAATAACGCAGGACACTTTCATAATTGATTTATGCAGGGGCTCTGAAAGTTCTATTACCTTTTGTTTAGCTCAGGGGGCCTGACTCTGTGCAATCCATTGCTGAAACTAATTACAAGATATAATTAAACTGTGACACAAAGATATTGTACCGTTAGTTTACTAATGACACCGCGAAGCTGTACCACCAGCACAGGACAGTGATTATGCTTCATTCATTATTTATCCTTTTGCTAAATGAGACACTGACATTTTCAAAAATTACTTTGAGGTTTCTTAATTGTCGGCAGCAGGATGGACTAGAAGGAGCTCTCCTTCCTCTTAGTTACTTATTGAAACCTCAGAAGAAGTATTAGCAGAAAAATAATGAATAAATACAATATACTGCCTTTCTGGTGGTTGTTGATTTTTCTGAAGATCAGAGTTGCAGCACACAGTGAGCATTTCTGCCAAGCAGGTCCTGGTGAAACACTAATGTCCCTGGATGAACGTTTGCTCTTTCTGTGATATGTCATAGAGCAGTGGTCTCCAACGCAGTGCCCGCGGGCGCCGTGGCCTGTGTCCTGGCCCCCAGGAGAGCACCTGCTGAAATGTCGCCGAATTTCAGTGGCATTTCAGCGTGGAAGCCTCTCGATGACACCGCTTGTTGCCGACAAATGATGTCATCGAGAGGCATCGCCCCCAAATTTCGGCGGGGATGCCTCTCGCTGATGCCGCTTGCTGTTGAAAAGTGATGTCATCGAGAGGCGTTGCCGCCAAAATTCGGCGGCATTTCAGTGGGTGCTCCACTGCTGAAGTAGTCCTTCGGCTCACGCCCGCCAGCCAAAAAGGTTGGGGACCACTGCCATAGAGCCTAGGTTACTCTGGATATTTTAAATATAAAAGTAATGCCAAGTTTTGAGTGGTTTGATATGAACTGTCAGAAAACTATCCCACTCCTTGCCTTGGGTGACTTAGACTGTCTATTTTCAGCTCTGACTTTTCTTTTAATAACGTCTTTGTTCTTTATTAGAACCTTATTGATCAGTAAATGAATTTCTCTACTAACATTACTAAAATGGAAGCATTTACATACCAGAAACTGTAACATCAAATAGAAATGTTGTAATTGGCTGAAGAATGGGCTGGGGCTGCTCCCATGCTGGTGATTTGTACGTCTGTCTGTCTTCCATTCTTTGTTGTTATTTTTATTGGTATTCCAATAGTGTTCACAGTGTACTGGGTACTGAACAAATAAACAAACCAACAAGAAGACAAAGTTCCTCCCCAAAAAGTTTACCCTTTTGCAAGGTAAGCAATGTATGAGGGATGGGAGATATGCAGACACTCAAAATATGTCCGTTATAAACCTATTAATATGTTTTTAATTATTGTAAATAAACATCAAGGCCCTGATTCAGCAAAACACTTCAACACATGCTTAAGTAACACTGAAATGAATTAGACATAAACTTGTGTTTAAAGTTAAGCACCTAAATGTTTTGCTGAATCAGGCCCTGACTAGGTTAACTTGGTTTGGAGTTCTCCTTATGTCCTTTGGGGTATGTGAGTTGGGGAAGTAGATTAAGAAATGGGAACTCTCATATTGCTTTCAAGATCTAAAAAAAACCTCATCAGTGGTTTTCCCAGCCTGGAACATGACACAGGCTCTCAGTTTTTCCTCTTTCAGTATCTTATGTTACCATGAATCAACTGGCTGAAAAACACTGTACTCTAAAAATAGGCTGGGAATTGGAATTCTGTCTGTTGGCACTCAAGGTTTAGATTCTGTGGACACATTTATTTACAATTGTTACATCTCCGTGTATTAATCTTGCTATCATTTATCACATTCTCAAAACAATAAAAGATTCATTTATTGGCTGCAGTTTGATGTTTTTGATGCTCTGTGTGTGTGTGTGTGTTTCATTCTCTCCTCTCACTCCTCCTCTCCCCCTTACTCCCCCACCCCGAATACTCATCAGGGTCAGAGATCCTACAAGGTGCATTTGGCTTTGTATGGCCACTCACCTCTCAATAACCCCACTGGTAATGCAATCTGCTTGTTTTCATCAGAGGCACCACTGGACGGCTTAAGACAAGGTTTAATTTCTTCTGAGTGTAATGGCATCCGGCATATATAATTATGCTATTTTCTCTCCTGTGCTGATTAAATACGATTTACCCAGAGAACTAAATGATGAATATTTGAGTGGAGTGTGTTGAGCCAATAGCTGGTAAAATAGCCACAATAAATAAACTTGGAAAGGGGTAGGAGAAGAAAGTCGTATGACTCTGTTAGGTAACATTAGCAAGTGCAAGAGGAAGGAAAATGAGATTAACACGGAATGCAGTTGAATATTCCCAGCTTCTTTTAAAAGTACAGCTACATTGAACACTACCTTAAATCGGGATTTCTTTCACCATCACCAATTCAGTCAGAAAAATTGTCAAATCGGAATTTTTCTGTTGTTCTTTGTGCATCTTAACAACCATTTTAATTTTATTGAGCAGCAGAGAGATTAAACTCTACATATTTTGTCTCTGTAACCACTTAAATGTAAATTGTAAAAAGGGGGTAGTTTATTCATCCCATGACACTTTTCTTTTGTTAAACTGAAGATAGGACCCAGTTTTCCAGACATTAAACATATCATCTTAAACAGGGTTTCCAAATGCAGAACTATTTCAGGATCAGACTGACAGTGTGTGTTTTAGAAATTTAGGCAGAATTGTGACTTTTCCAGAAGCCCCATGTATGGGCGCAGCCCAAGAAGCACATTGTGAATCAGAAAGTCCCAGTCTGCCTCCTGGTTTTCTCTTCCTTCTTGGGGGGTGGGGGGAAAAGAGGAAGAGTGTATCCTGTACCAGGTGCATACGTTCCCTGGCATGACAGCACAGTTATGCTGTTTGGCATAATGGAGGGAGGGAGCTGGAGCCAAAGCTCCACCCTCTCCCTGCCTTTGCCTGCCCAAACCTCTCATGTATGCAGGAGGGGCTGTAGCAGTTCTCCTGAAGCTGCTTCTCACCTCTGCCATGCAGGAAGCTGGCACAGGCAAGCAAGGGGGCTCATTATTCCCCTCACAGAGAAGCATTTAGTAATCCTGGAGTGATTCTCTCCCCACAAAACAATCAGCAATTTCCTTTTAAGAGAGTCTCGTCTCTGTTTCTCTTCAGCACAGAATAGTCCTCTTTGCCAAACACACAAATCTGCCTTTCTAACATCCAGTGAATCTAAAATTATGCCATATGCATCTGTGCCTTGGGTCCAGTTTTCAAGCTTGGGTATGTAAGGTATTTGCTCAGTTTTGTGGTGTTTGGGTGCTCAAACTGACATTCTGGTACTGCTTGAGTGAAAATGGGGGGAGGGGAAGAAGGAGGGGGAAAAACACATTTTTCATAAACAAAAATTCCTGATGTCTCTTAAAAAAAAATCAACACAAATTTTCTAGTGGTCATCCCAATTTGTACTCTCAAGTTTAAACACTGGGCTCTGTTTGGCTCCAGGCTAGTAATTCTGTATGAATGAAAGTAGCTATACAATGGCAGCTGTACAATGTGTAGGCTTCTGTGATGGGCCTGAAGGGGTTAAAGGATAGAAGTGGGCCCAGGTACCCCACTCCTCCAGCCCTGCAGAGCATGCTCCAGCTAGCGAAAGGATTGAAAAGGGAGCGACTCAGCTCAGAAGGGGAATGCTGGGGAGGAGGACAGACTTTTCTGAGGGCTTCTGGGAAGGATGCTGCAGAAACCTTCCTGAGGGAATAAGACCATATGCTGAGCCTGGTTGGGGCTGATGGTTTGGTTGCCTTTTTTTTTTGCTTTTTACCTTAGATAGTACTGGAGGCTAGTGGAGAAAAGCAGATGGTAGGAAGTGGCCCAGGGAGGGTAACTTGGAGGGCACTTTTGGGGGCCAGACACTGTTGACCCATCTAGGGCCCTAGGTCACAGTGGGCAGGCCTGGGCTCCCCTACCAACTCCCCCTATTACAGGAGGAACATAAATCTCCTGCCCACCTCACTGCACCTCTGAGTAAAAGAAGGCCTGGACTGCAAGACCTACCCACAGGAAAGTGGCACTAAAGATGCTAACCACTAGACCACCTGACTCACTGAGGACTCTTTTACAGTTTCACACTTAGATGTTCATAAGCTCTGGTTTGCCTAAGCTCAAAGAATCCACAGAGGTTCCTATAAATGGTACATTTCTTCTGTACTCTTCAATTCTCTTTCAATGTGAGATATCTCTCTGCCACAGAAAGGAAGGTTCTTTCCCCAAATTCATGTTCTGCAGCAGACACCAGGGAGGTCATAATTCCATTGCAAAGGTTTGGAAAGGAGCTACTAACCAAGCTCTTTCCAGCGGATTAAGGTTCCTTCCCAATATTTGAGAGAATTTTGCTTTTCTCTGACCTATTGGAGACTCACTTCTGATTCTCAACTTTGTGTCAGAGCATATGAGAAAAGAACAGGAAATTCCCTGAATTCCCAGGATTTTCTACCATTTCCGATGTGCTTTGGAGTGTGAAATTCCCACTGTGGAAGGCAAGTAGATGCTAGTGTGTCTGAAGAACATGCACTTGATACTAAACAGCTTCTTTAATTTCACTGGGCCAAAACCTCAGGAGCAGAGGACCAGACTGAGCCCTCATGAATGTTCCTACAACCCTCCCATCTCTTAATTCATTGGTATCACACTCTTCCCCCCCAAAAAAAATTAAAATCCAGAGTTGGTGCCTCAGTGTACAAGGACAGAATGTGGAACTAAAGTGAAAATAGGAAATAAGTGAGCCATCGCCTTCCACAAGGCAGTCTTCTTCAGCAGTAGGTTGATGTATACAGCAAAGAATCATTTTTAGTATTGGTATTGCCTCCTCTTCCCTGATGTTTCCATATCACCTGTGTATTTTTATATACCTCTCCTTTGTCTCTCACCACTAATTCTGCTTTTTATTTTACTATTTGTTCTGAAAGATTTTCCACAGAAATGTTCTTTTATCTTTCAGTTCAGCTTGTTTTTTAGATTAAACCTTGTGCTCCATTTCTAGTCTCCTTTTTTATTAATATTTTTGTTTTGATTCCCTAATAGAGGTTTGCCAAAGAGCAGAGGAATTATTTAAGATGGTCCAAGGCTGGATAACTAAGCTTAAATATGAAATTGGGCTAATGAAAATGTAGGCCAAACATTTCCTAACACTTAGGTCTATTAGGTTGTAGAATAGTCTCACGAGGGGCAAGGTAGAAACTTTATCTCTGAGTAATTTAAAATGACTAGACAAAATATTGGAGAATACACTGGTGAGAACAATCATACGTTTGTAGGCCATGGACCTAATGAGCAAATAGACCTTCACCATCTCCAATTGCTATGATTTCAACATCAAGATTGTTGTCCTTCCATCTTGAAGGAAACATAATTTGTTACTCTGGTTTTCTGTGAAAACTGGAACAGAGAGTCTGTCCTTTGAGAAATATTCAAACTAAGAACTTCCAAGCCATAGTGATTATGGCATTTGAACAGCTCTACTGAGTTTAAATTGTTCTTGCTAGTATCAAGCAGAGTGCCCCAGGGGTCGGTCCTGGGGCAAGTTTTGTTCAGCATCTTTATTAATGATCTGGAGGATGGCATGGACTGGACCCTCAGCAAGTTCACAGATGACACTAAGCTGCGGGGAGTGGTAGATACACTGGAGGGTAGGGATAGGGTCCAGTGTGACCTAGATGAATTGGAGGACTGGGCCAAAAGAAATCTGATGAGATTCAACAAGGACAAGTGCAGAGTCCTGCACTTAGGAAGGAAGAATCCCATGCACCACTACAGACTAGGGACTGACTGGCTAAGCAACAGTTCTGCAGAAAAGGACCTGGGGATTACAATGGATGAGAAGCTGGATATGAATCAGCAGTGTGCCTTTGCTGCCAAGAAGGCCAACAGCATATTGGGCTGTATTAGTAGGAGCATTGCCAGCAGATCGAGGGAATTAATTATTCCCCTCTATTCAGCACTAGTGAGGCCACACCTGGAGTATTGTGTCTAGTTTTGGTCTCCCCACTACAGAAGGGATGTGGACAAATTAGAGAGAGTCCAGAGGAGGGCAACAAAAATGATTAGGGGGCTGGGGCACATGACTTACGAGGAGAGGCTGAGGGAACTGGGGTTATTGAGTCTGCAGAAGACAAGAGTGAGGGGGGATTTGATAGCAGCCTTCAACTACCTGAAGGGGGGTTCCAAAGAGGATGTTCTCAGTGGTGGCAGGTGACAGAACAAGAAGTAGTGGTCTCAAGTTGCAGTGGGGAGGTTTAGGTTGGATATTAGGAAACACTATTTCACTAGGAGGGTGGTGAAGCACTGGAATGGGTTACCTAGGGAGTCTTTAGAGGTTCTTAAGGCCCAGCTTGACAAAGCCCTGGCTGGGATGATTTAGTTGGGGATTGGTCCTGCTCTGAGCAGGGGTTTGGACTAGATGACCTCCTGAGGTCTCTTCCAACCCTAATATTCTATGGGAGCAAGAGGGTCCAAGGAAGGCATAACTGACCCTGTGCAACTGTAGAGAGGAAGGGGCTCACCATTTTCTGAGACTTCATATAGCACAAGTTGCAGAAGCAAGGTGGGCTGGTGAAGATAGAATAATTGCAAATCTGAATAAATTAGGAGGTATCCAAAATCATCCTCCCATTAGACCAATCTGTACTGCCTTTAAAGTCTGGGATACTGCTAGATGGAGTGAACACCAGCCCCTTAGTGTCAGACTCAGAAGTTATTTCAGCTGGTGTTAACTTCAAACAGACCCTCCCCCAGCTTAATGTATGGAGGACTCTGGAAAAATTGCTTCCAGCTCAGTTTGTGCCTTTCTTTATAATTAAGAAATACTGTTTCCAAGATGAGCAGTTTTAACAAAGCTAGGACATAGGCTCCTATTGAGGGGCGGGTCGTGGATCGCATGGCTCGATCAGATATGGGAACAGAATGCAGCAGGTGCCACCATTCAGGCCATTTTGATAGAGTGCAAGTTGTTTGCATGTAATGTCTAAGGAGTCCTTCACCAACTCTCTCCAGTGCCTCTAGTTTTCCTCCGGGGGTTCACTGCAACTATCAGAATTCCAGCCTCTTCCCCGGCTTTCACTGCTCTTTCTCCACCCCCGTATGAATTGTAAGACTCTAAATATAGGTCATCCCAGGCAATTAGGAGAGAGTTCCTGTTTTTGAAAGATATGCAGCAAGCAGGAAGCCCAATTTCCAAATTAGTTATCAGGTGATATAATGTTTGGCCTCAGTCAGCATGATTGACAGGGGGCCTGTGTGTTCTCAGATACATTATTTAAACGTGTTGAGATATGAGATCTTCTGCACTAATTACTTCGAAGGCTATATTAATCACAAGACACTTTAATACCCGATCAATACTTGCATTTGTCAACGACCTTGTAAATCATCTACACTTTAACTCTGCTGTGTGGCAAAAGCAGCTTCTGAAGTCTCTGGGTTATGATAGGATCGGGGTGGGGTGTTCCAGACCCCCTGCTGTTCAGCAGTGTGCATTTAGTGAGGGCTCAGTTCAACTGTTGAAAGTGCAGTTATGAAAAGAGAGGCGTCAGGCAAGGTGGTTTAGCTAAGGTTGCCATGTAATCATATTCTAACTACAACAGTAGTGCTTTATAATGGAATTAATGGTAAATTCTCAGAATGGAGAGGGGTAACTAGTGGTGTTCCCCAAGGGTCAGTCCTAGGACCAATCCTATTCAATTTATTCATAAATGATCTGGAGAAAGGGGTAAACAGTGAGGTGACAAAGTTTGCAGATGATACTAAACTACTCAAGATAGTTAAGACCAAAGCAGATTGTGAAGAACTTCAGAAAGATCTCACAGAACTAAGTGATTGGGCAACAAAATGACAAATGAAATTTAATGTGGATAAATGTAAAGTAATGCACATTGGAAAAAAATAACCCCAACTATACATACAATATGATGGGGGCTAATTTAGCTACAACGACTCAGGAAAAAGATCTTGGCGTCATCATGGATAGTTCTCTGAAGATGTCCACGCAGTGTGCAGAGGCGGTCAAAAAAGCAAACAGGATGTTAGGAATCATTAAAAAGAGGATAGAGAATAAGACTGAGAATATATTATTGCCCTTATATAAATCCATGGTACGCCCACATCTCAAATACTGTGTACAGATGTGGTCTCCTCACCTCAAAAAAGATATTCTAGCACTAGAAAAGGTTCAGAAAAGGGCAACTAAAATGAGTAGGGGTTTGGAGAGGGTCCCATACGAAGAAAGATTAAAGAGGCTAGGTCTCTTCAGCTTGGAAAAGAGGAGACTAAGGGGGGATATAATAGAGGTATATAAAATCATGAGTGATGTGGAGAAAGTGGATAAGGAAAAGTTATTTACTTATTCCCAGAATACAAGAACTAGAGGTCACCAAATGAAATTAATAGGTAGCCGGTTTAAAACAAATAAAAGGAAGTTCTTCTTCACACAGCGCCCAGTCAACTTATGGAACTCCTTACCTGAGGAGGTTGTGAAGGCTGGGACTATAACAATATTTAAAAGGGAACTGGATAAATTCATGGTGGCTAAATCCATAAATGGCTTTTAGCCAGGAAGGGTGAAGAAAGGTGTCCCTTGCCTCTGTTCATCAGAGGATGGAGATGGATTGCAGGAGAGAGATCACTTGATCATTGCCTGTTAGCTTCACTCCCTCTTGGGCACCTGGCATTGGCCACTGTTGGTAGACAGAGCCTGGGCTAGATGGAGCTTTGGTCTGACCCGGTACAGCCGTTCTTATGTAATTAGGGTATAGGTGTGTTGGTGAGCTGATTATACTACACTCAGAAGCTAAGGAAACAGACCTAGCACTGGGTCATTGATACATTACAAAGTGTGTCATGACTGTCTTGTGAATCCTCTTGTGAATGCTAGAACACTGATGTGCAGATCCTACTACATTTCAAGGCTAGGAGAGTGACTCTTGACAGTAAAGTATGCTTCCCAATAGAGCTGAGATGTTGGGAATGTGACTCCTGGTACTTTCATAAAGGTAAAAGAAGAAAAAATAATAATCCTTTGAAATAAGGTGAGATGCTACTCTCAAATAACCATTCAGGCAGCATTCAGTGGGGGAAAGCAGGCTGGGCAGTATTTTATCTTTATATAAGTCACTGAGCTGGAAAAAAGGAATAGACAGAATGAGAAATTCCAGGTACATTATAATGTCCTATTTAGCTGGAATTGCCAGTTTAAATCTTGTACAGAGATGGACCACAGTGGGTGCAGTTTTATGGATAGGTAAGTTATTGCTGTTTGAGCAGGTATTTCTCATATTCCAAACTAGGTATACTGCTACAACTGGTAATATCTCACCTATTTGTAAAAGAGTAAAAGGAGCTGAGAACCTATTCTTTAGTCCCACCAATGATATCCCCATTTACTATATGTGCTGACTACTATAAATTAAAGTGATATGAGTTAGCTTGAGTGGATTACAAAAATTTCAGGCCAGTTCATTTCTGCTGGAGTGGACCTCACATTGTAAATTGATTTCATATACTTCACTTCATCACCTTCCTGCTCATTTCAGTTTTTGCTAATCTTCAGTTTTTAGACCAATGAGACTAGTGTTTCTGTATTATGTTCTCCATCTCTGTTGGCATAGGCTCTTATCTCACTAAGACAACCTTCAGTTGGACCAGTGTTATGCTTTCCACATCACTGGCACAACAGTTCATGAAGTTGGATTGATGGCATGTGAACCCCTCTTTCTGAGTTTTCCTGAAAGTGTGTGTGTATTACTCTTTCTCTGTCAAGTTTCTCTTCAGATCCTTTTCTGTAGAAGCCCCTTGAGAAAATCTTCATTCTGTATGATACAAAAAATACCTTCTTCCCATCCAACATCGTTCCTGTCATGCAGTCACTGCTGTCATCTCTAAAGCTGCTTAGTTGTGGGCAGAAGTGAGTTCAGTGCTTTCCCTCTACCCTCAGGCCATTTTTTTATGCTGCTTTTTTATTATTTTATTTTATTTGTGGTCCCTGTCATTCTGCCGGGGCAAAGGGGTAAAGAGATCTGACACTAAGTGCAGGGAAATGCTGTATCTGGAATCTATCTTCCAGACGGCAAAAGAATAAAAATTCATGGCAGGACAGCAGCTGCTGACACGTTCCCAAAGACATATTGCAGGTAGCGTTATTTATTGTGGACAGAGTTCATAGAAGTGCTACCTCAAAGCACCCTGAGAGATCCTAAAAAGCCCATCTTCCATCAGGTAAGGCAGATTTATGATGGCTGCTGGTGGAGGGGGTCAGGCAGCACAATGCAGGAAGCAAGCTTCTTGCTGAAAGCCTGGCTTCTCTCTGACGTATTCAGTGCAGTTTGATTGGTTCAAAGGAGGACTTTAGCTGGTAATGTTGACCATAAAATTGCAGTGACATGCTGCCTTAGATAAGGAGTGCTGGAGAGAGGGGGCAGGGAGAGTTCTGGGAGCAGAAACACTGGGGACTTGAGTATGTGCTC